>NC_056683.1:138551897-138867282 GCF_018350215.1 Panthera leo | reverse complement strand
TTTTTTAATGTACCAACTTAAGTCTAGAAATTTTAATTTCCCCAAAGTAATGTCAAGTTCAGGAAGGCTACTCATCCCCAGATAACAACATTCTAACTCTCCTTTTTGTTTAGACTTCGAGAGTGAACTCTAGCAAGATTCGCAGATGACTAATTCACTGGGGAATTCTCTGCAAAGCTATAATTTCATCTTTTTTTTTTTTTTTAAAGACAGCAAGTGTGCACATGAGCAGGGGAGAGGGGTAAAGAGAGAATCTCAAGCGGGTTCCATGCTGAGGATGAGCCTGACACGGGGCTCAGTCCCACCACCCCCAGATCGCGACCTGAGCGGAAATCAAGAGTCCGATGCTCAAATGACTGAGCCACCAGGCGCCCCCCCCCCTCCCCCGCTGTAGTTTCTAAGGACAGTTTGGCCACATCTCGGGGTGACGCCCGTGGAGTTCACACCAGAGTCCAGGAGATAAGCTTGCACAGAATCAGAGCCTGAAGTTCTGGGTGAGGGGTAACAAGTGCCCTTCTGAAGCAAAAGAGAAACACCACCACCACCCACTGCTGCAAACAACAAGAGGAGCCCAGCCTGAGGCTAAACTCTGCACTTTCCTGAGCCTCCGGCCAGCGCTCTGCGGGAGCTCCTGCAACAAACAGCCCCAGTTGACAAACGGGGGGGCCTGCGGGGACCTTCCCTTCCGCGCCAGGGGTGGCTCACCTGCAGCTTCCGCTTCTTTCTGGAGAGGCTTCCGGTCCAGTCGCTGATGCGGCGCATGCGGGCTTTGAGCGTGTCCTTCTTGGAGGCGTCCTCCGCCGCGGCCTTGGACTTGCGGCAGGGGAGGGTGAAGGACGCGTACGGCCCGGGGTCCCTGCGCTCCACCCGGGACGGCACGTCCATGTCCGAGGCGAAGGACACGCGGTGGCTGAGGCCGGCGCGCGCGCCCACGAACTCGCCGGAGAGCCGGAGGCCCGCGGCCGCGGGGCTGGCGTCCGGGGAGAGGTCGCGCAGCGAGGACAGGGAAGAGCTCTGGTTGAAGGGCTTCGGGGCCCCGGGCGGGAGGTCGGCGCCCAGGCGGGGGGCGGGCGTGCCGGGCGCCGGCAGGGAGCCCTCGGCCTCGCTGGCCTCGCTGGCCTCGCCCACGGGGCCCCAGGGGGAGTCGTACCAGGACGACTCGGAGCTCAGGGAGCTGCCCTTGCTGGAGCGCGGCCGCGAGTCCGGGGGCGAGTCGGGCCCGGGGCCCGGGCTGGGCGAGTAGCGCAGCAGCCGCACCGGGCCGCCCGCGTCCCCCGGGGCCCCCTCGGCCTCCTGGCCGCCGCCGTTGTGGAACTCGACCCGCAGGCAGCCGTCCAGCTTCCCCAGCGTCTTGATGAGCACCCTGGGGCTCTTGCGGTCCTCGCCCGGCGGAGGCGGCTGCGGCGGCGGCGGCGTGGCCGCCACGCTCTCGTTGCCCCCGTAGCAGCTGAGAAGGTGCCCATTGCAGTCCCTCGAGGCCACGCGCTCCTCCGCCCGCTGGTGCGCCACGTAGTGGAAGCCGTTCTCCGGGGAGAGGAAGTCGTTGCCCGAGGCGCTGGTCCGGTGCTTGGCGTACGCGCCGCCTTTGGGGGCCTTGCACGTGGCTCCGCCGGCCCTCGAGGCATAAGGCTGATTACTCTTGCAGTGAGACAGGCAGCTCCGGGCCAGGGACCGGGACTTGTAGCCCGCGCCGCTGCTGCCGGGCCCCCACCCGTGCAGTGACTTGTCGTCTTTCGCGTGAAGGCCGCGTATTTTCAGCGAGCAAGGCTTTTGCTTAGCACCAGTGAGAGCGTTGCCGTGATTCTTGGATCCTTGAAGGGTGTACTGACTCTCCGAGTTCCCCATGTTAACCTAAATGAAGAAGAGCGGCATCAGTGAGAAACAGGACCATTATGACAGAATTTTCTTAAAAAAAAAAAAAAAAAAAAAAAAAGCCCCACACGTTACAGAGTGACTAAGCGACGTTTCTGCTGTGTCTCCTACAACTCAGAAAAGCAGGGACACAAGTTGCTCACCCAACTGGTTTTCTACATGCCACGCAGGTTATCAGCCAAGTGGATAATACTGCATGCCCACGTGCTAGTTAACTTAAAAACACGTAATTTGTTGTATGATGTTAATTCGGAAGCTGAACGGGCACAAAGATCAGCTTAAGGCGGAGACCCCCCTTGAGGCTCGGTGTTGGGAGGTTCTGAATAAAGGATTCTTGAAGGGGAAATGAGGGAAAAGTGCCTGTCACTCCAGTACACTGATCTGTCAGTGATTAGAGAGATTTTCATTCCATACAAAGTACCAGGAGAGCTAACGCCAGTTAGCTAGTATAAGAGATTACTGCTCGAAACCGCCAAGTTTGTAAGAACGGGAGTCCAGGTACCACACTCTGTTGGAGCTTGGGTCTATCACACAGAGTAGGAACACGACAAAAGGAGTCCCCAAAGAGGAGGCTGAGATGAAGAACGGGGGCGGCAGGGGGAGGGGGAGAGAATAAAAGCTCTCATTTGGGGCAGAAAGACATTTTCATAAAGCTAATCTCTAGTGCTTCTCAAGTCTTTACGGGTCCCCACTTTAGAACACGATGAGAAAAAATAGTTTGAAGCTGACTTATCGGAAACCGTGCGACTCTTTTTAAAGCCCCACTTTTCTCAATGAGTCTGTTAAGCCAAACAGGCGAGTTGAAATCAGATCTCAATCTTCCCCCTTGGCGTTTCATTCTATCTAGTAGATCACTATTTGAGGCAAGCTGGAGGTCATGTTCTCAGGTCCCTTTCAAAATGAATTTAGTAGGTTTTTAATTGTAATGTTTTTCCGCCTAAGAATGTACAGCCACAAAACAAAAGTCAAATGAATTGACTTTTCTTTGGTGGGAGCTAAGCATACACATATCAAAACAAAAATGACCAGATCAAACAACTGAAGTCACTCATTACCTTAATCACAGTCTTGCAACTTGAGGTGAACCACAACTCATCTGAGCCGGCTGTACCTGAAGTCTAGTCTGTGCTCTGAGGGAGATTAACAGAAGGCTTCACGGGGTCCTGGGAACAAGGCAGCATGGTTAACAAGTACGGGAAGGGAGTCTGTGAAATGATCCTGAAAAACAGAAATACAAGGGAACCGTCGAGCATTTTACACCAAGCTTCCAAAAAGGTAAAAACAAAGGTTTCGTATAAATTCTACCAAGAAACAACCAGTGTCCAGAATCACTGTCAAAATAACAGATGAAATGTCTATAAACCGCTTGATTCATCAGAGGTGCTGGAAGATGTAAAAGAAGCTAGAACTGCCCATCCAATCTTGTAAAGGCCATTAATTCAACACACAGTCTGCGGTCCAATGTGCGCCTTTGTTTCAGGGGAGGGCAGGTGAAGGCTCTAGCATGAGTCACGGCTCATCTGTCACCACCGTCAGGAAAACAACTTGCAGCTTCTTCACACGGACAGGACTGCAGGAGCATCATCCTGATATGAAAACAGTTCATTGTTCTCGATTTGACTCAGCAGTAAAAACAAAACCCACAACGCGGAATCACAGTAAAATAGTCCCTGGCCGCAACAACTTGTGTTATGGAGGTTGACCCCACGAAGGAGATTCAGAGTTGTTCTCCAGCATATGTGTGGGCCTCTCCGCACAAGAGATAGGGGCAGGAGGCCCAACTTGGAGGGAAGGGGCAGGCTGGATGAGCTCCCATCTGGCAGTGCTCGCTCCCGGGACACAAAGCCTGAGTTTTCTCTGCAGACCTAGACAGCAGAGCAGTGACGGTTTAATGGTGACTTCTTTCCCTTTCAAAAACGGAAATTATTTGTAATTGTGTTACGATACACATAGCAGAAAACTCACCATCTTAACCACCATAAAGAGTACAGTTAGTGGTGCTAAGTACATTCACACTGTTAGGCATACAATCTCCAGAACTCTTCGTGTCCTGAAACTAAAGCTCTGTGCCCATTAAGCAACAATTCCCCACCTCCCCCTCCCGAGCCCCGGCACCTACCATTCTATTTCCTGTCTCCATGAATTTGATACCCTAGGTATCTCACGCAGGTACACTCACACAGCATCTGTCTTTTTGTGGCGGGCTTATTTCACCTACCATAATGACTTTAGGGTTCATCCCTGTTATAGCGTATGTCAGAATTTCCTCCCTTTTTAAGGCCAAGTAATATTCTCTCATACGTATGGGCCACATTTCGTTTGTCTCCTTATCCATCAGTGGACGCATCGATTGCTTTCCACCTGGTGGCCACCGTGAGCCATGCAGCTATAGACGTGGGGGGACAAACATCTCTCTCTCAGACCCTGCTTTCCCACAAGTGAAGCTGCTGGTTCATATGGTAATTCTATGTTTTATTTTTTGAGGAACCACCAGACCATTTTCCACAGTGGCTCCACCATTTTGCATCCCCACCAACTGCGTACAGGATTCCAATTTCTCTACGCTTTCACCAGCACTTGTTATTTTTCTGGCGTTTTGATAGTGGCCATGGACGGGTACAGGAGGAGACCATATCTGGTTTCACTGTGCCTTGTCTCCAATGGTTAGTGATGCTGACCATCCTTTTATTGGCACACAGCTGGTGTAACTCCTCTGGAGAGTTCAATAGTGACTTTTAAAATTAATGAAGCACTGGCCCTGGCCCTAAGTTTCCCCAATGGGACCAGAGACCCAAGTCTTCCCGAGGCCATGCACACACATAGATTTTACAATTGGGGGGCAGGGGGATGCCAAAAAGATTTTTCACTTTGGGACTGGCAGGAGGATCTAAGAGCTCGTTCCAGGCCACCGGCTCAGTAATGCGGCCCCAAATGGCACCCGCTATGCTACCGACCACTGATCTTTTTAGTGGGTGGCTCTCACAAATATCTGAAAGAGGGAATCGCCCACTGGTCGGGATGCCACTGAAACATGGCCCCCGTGACCGCTGTGAGTCCAGAGCTAGATCATAAGAACTCCACCTTTTAAAAGCTCACAGTAGGAGTTGTATTTCTTCAGTTCCATCTTTTTTAAACGCAGGGAACTACAAGTGGCCAGCGTTGCTCCTGGCTGTCACCACTGGGACCTCTCCCACGAGCTGACTGCAGGGAGACTGTGTGCTTGTTTATTTTCCTCAAGACCAAGGCCCGGGGATGACCCCAAAGGTGAAAGGCTCCAGGGTCCCTCACCCACAGCCGGCCCAGCTTTGTCAGGCCCTTCTGATCTGAAGGTCACATGCCTGAAGACAGGCACACACAGCCCTGGTGTCAAGCTCTCCAACATAATTGACACAAAACTGCCATTGAGAGGCTCCCTCTGTCAGCTGCTCAAGACACACAAAGGCCAGGCTTCAAAGTCGCAGAATGGCCCCGGGATGGAAGCTTAGTCCCCAGCAACAGGTTACAACCTACATTCATCTTCCTGCTTTTGAAATTAAGCAGTTTCATTTTTATATCCTGTTATATTTGAAAAACAGAGCCCTGGACCCTGTCCTTTGCAAAAACGCTGTCCACCCAAGGCCTGCAACTTTGGGGCCCATACAGCATTCAAGAAACGTTTGTTGAACTAAGTGAAAGCAACCTCACATACCAGAAGGCTGACTTGAGCACAAAGAGCAGGAATCATTCCCAACTGGGTCTGACCACAGGACTCACACAGATGCCCATGAGGAAACGTTGCAGTGATTAACATAGCACTGCCCAGAAGAAAGCAGAAGAGGGAGCAAAGAGGTGGAGAACAGTGTGCATTGTTATGTATGGTAATGCCTACCAGCTGTTCAACATCTTCAGCCAATCCTGGCAAAAGAAAACCAGCCTCAAACTGGAACGAGAAGAATTATGCGATATTTATGAGGACTTTATTGACAGGAAGGGTAATCTCTGAGGGAAACGATCACCCCTGAGGAGTTTGGCAAATTGAACAGATACTTACTGGGCATGCTTCAGCTGTGGTTTTTGTCTGGAAAAAGGAGAATAAGTAGGTCAAACGTTCAACACCCCTGACTCCTTTACTGAGGGAATTTTACGGTATTCAAGTTAAATACTTTTTTGTTGTCGTTGACAGAAAGGGGGCTGAAAATACTCAAACAACAAATTTCCTGTGACCTTTTTTTTAAAAAAGAGACTAGTTCAAAGCTCCCAATATCTTTAAACAGAAAAAAATACATAGTAGGTATACTCATCTGCAATATGTATCAGAAATACTAACATGGAGTAACATGTATTAAGTATGCTAACCTACGATTTATGTCATTAGGTATGCTAATGTGCACTGGGGCCCACAGATGACTGATCGAGAATTTAAGGGAAGTCATTTAGCAAATATTGTGTGCTGTATAAACAAGTTTTTAATAATTCTCTTATTTATTGCAAAATAAAATATTGTAATTTTTTTAAAAAATGGACAATCTCATGAACCTAAAAAACAACCACCTTGTCTTTTGCTCTCTGCATTCCCCAACCATATAAACCTGCTGTTGCTTGTTGCTTTTTAAAAGCTGAAATCACAAATAAGAATGGATATTTTTGGTTCAACTTGTGATCAATTACCACCCCAGAAATGCCCGGCAATGTGAAGAAATTCACAAATACATCACTACAATACCAACAGCCACGGTGCCCTACCGAATTCCACAGCAAAACATCTTTCGGGGGAAATTCAAGATTTACCTTTTCTTTATTTGCCTTGAGCTTGGGCTTGAACTGATGTGTCAGATTCCCAAAGTCTCCATTTCCACGTAGTGTAGAGTTTACAGCAAAGGAAAGACTGCTTTGTCTCTGGCCTGAGCCAGCTGCTCAGAAGGAGCAACTAAAGAGGGTAAGAGCCAACCCCCCGGGGGGCCGGATGGTTCTGTGGGGAGGACCGGGGCTGAATGGGGACAGCAAGCAGAACAGAGGCATGGGGACCCTGCACAAAAGCAGATTTACGGCTGGGCGAGGCAGTGAGGGAAGCTGACGTTCTGCCACCATGAGACACCAACAAGGCTTCTCACATAATTCCAGAGAGATTTTCATACTGAAATAGGACCCTCATCCTTGTCCAAGGGCAACATTCCAGATGGTGATAAGAACTAGGAAAAAAGATAAGAATAGGACTAACCATCATTAACCATAACAATATCTACTTGGTTTCCTTCATTGGGGGGAAGGGGGAGAGGAATTCAATCATTAAAAAGACAAACCTCAGCATCCGACTCTGGTTTGTGTCAGAGAACCTGGGTTTAAGGCCTGTCTCCATCTCTTAAATAGCACAAGTCTTTGGGCAAATTACTTATACTTTGAGTCTCATTTTCTCCACTTACAACTTGAGGATAAAAATATCTGACCTACCTACCTCACGGAGTGAGAACTGGGTGTGGAAATGTATGTGAAACCACCTAAAAAACTGAGAAATACAATACAAATATATAGCCCTATTATTAATTGTGAGTTAGAAGTCTAAATTTGTGTACTATGACATCAGATCTTATGACAGTCTGTTGTTTCAGACAGTTTTAATTAGGTTAATTATTACATATATATGTAATATATGATTTATATATATATATACATATATATATATACATATATATATTACATATATATGTATATATATATATAAATTTGGAATCTTCCAAATTCTGTTAGCACTTTCCTGATTTTTATCAATTCCCCAAATTATAACAGCATATAAAACTACCCAATTTGTCAGAGGTCTGTCAAATGTCAACAGAAACAATGACAGCCATATACTTATGTTATTGGACAGTCATGATAGAAAATTGTGCTCATTGAACAACTAGTATTACCTGAAAGCAGTCACTCTCAACACCACGTGAATTTTGGCCCTGAGGGGACATGTGATAATATCTGGAGACATCTCCAATCAAACCAACTAGAGTCCTAGCACCTGGTAAGTAAAATTCAGGGATCCTGCTAAACTTCGTACAATCCCCAGGATGATCCCCACGACAAATAATTACCTGTCCCGATACGTATGTCAGGCTGAGGCTGAGAACCTGTGCCCTCAAGGTTTACTGCCTGTCTTACTAAAACTACTAAAATACAAGGCGATACCTAACAATCTGAAACATGCATTCATCTCTCCAGGATCCAAACTTACTAAATAAACGCTGTAGATAATTGCCCCAAAACCTGCTTCTCTCATTCCGCATCAGCGAACTACACTCAGAACTTGAGAACTGAAGGCCATGACTCAAAGGAGCTCATTGCTAACCACAAGACTTGAACCCAATTTGTAAAGGAGGCAGGCAAAAGGAACATCTGGTCTCCCTGGGAATGGTGCTCTGGAAGAGTAATCCTTACAAATAAAGTGGGCAGAAAGCAAGCTGCTGCTAAGGTCTCAAAAGCTGATCATCCATTGTGGAGCCCCATGGGTTCTATTTCAGTTCGGCAGGACCCCTTCCAACCGCGTATTAACAGATGAATGGATAAACCAGTGTGCACCTCCAAGGATGAGCATGGCTGGTACAGGGGTGGGGGGGGGGGGAATCAATTCCACGGAAACAACAGCCTGGCCTTTGCACAGTTCATCACCTAAGGAAGCCAATTTATCACAAGGAGGGTCTAGGCACTCACACCTGTTTTGTAACAAGGTCTAGTATCTGCAGCATTGCTTTAGAAATGTCTGTTCAACTGTGAGTCATGACATTCATTTAATGACTCAATTACCAGTATTTTTAAAAGAACAGACTAGAAACAGAGTGGAAATGATAAAATAGGACAGAAAATGGAGGAGTGCATCCCAATAAGGGTTTAAAACTGTCTAATGAAACAAATTCCCATGTGTCTCCACGTGTCTGCCTGTATACTGAGTTGTGAAGTACAATTATAGCTTCTTCGTGACCAAAAAAAAAAAAAAAAAAGTGTTGAAAACAATGACTTCTAAAACCACAGCTTCCATCAGAATGGCACATCCCATTTTAACGAGACCCGAGGACAAACCAAGTCGAGAGAGTCTCAAAACACTTGCTCAATCACTACCCAGGCGAACACCTGAGCTAAAGACAGGAAGCCCGAGATGAGGAATAGCCTCTGTCAGCAGTTCTGGGCCCCACAAGTTGCACACGTGGTCCTCACCTACTTCCTTCTACAACTTAAGAGAAACTTCCACTGCGTATGCAAAGTCTTCCTAGGAAGGTTAAAAATTACTCCCCCCCCCCAAAAAAAAAAAAGTTAACTGAAGACCTGAGTCTTGAAGAATGAGTAGGATTCTGTTAGATGAAGACAGAAAAGAAGGGCCTTCCAAGGAGAAGAAAACCACATGTTTCTAAGACACGGCCACTCTGTGGCCACAAGCTGAGTCCCTAAGCTACTGAATAAGGAAGTGAACTAAGTGGAGAAAGACCCCAGCTTGTACGGGGAAAGGTGACAAGGCAGCAGGGCCTGATCACAGGTGTCAGGGACAAAGTTCAGAGAGATGGGAGCTGGGAGCGGAGGGGAGGCTGGGGAGACGTTGACTGTCGTTAGCCCATCACCCCTCCCCATCCCCCAACTGTCCCAGAAGCACCGCAGTGTGAGCCATCTCCTAGGGACACTTGAGGAAACTGTCTGGAGAAGGAGCCCACAGGTCACACCCCAAAGACAGCATGGGGACAGCACTGGCACAGGAGGCAAATGTTCTTAGTGTTGGCAGAAACTCGGGAGCTGAAGTGACAAAGAGTTCTACTCATGGCTCTTCGGGAGTTTGGAGACTCTCCTGCAGATCCCACCCCCTCCTGGGCACTATGAGGGAGACAAAAGAGACGTATGGTCTGATCCCATCCCCAAAAGGGTTTATCAGCTTGTGCGGGGAGGGGCTAATTACCAATGCGAACCATGTGTAGAATCAATAAGCGAGTGTATGACAACTTTAACAGCATGGAGTTTATGGGGGGGGGGGGGACCAACATTCCCACAAATATTACTGGTATGTTGTTGGAATGTCGGGGAGTTGAGAGGCCCAGCTCCATCTGAGCCATCACAGAAACTGAAAATATTTCGGGGGGGGGGGGGCGGTGGCGGGGGGAAGGGGAATTAATCACCTCTTCAAGCAAAATTACAGAATAGTTTAGAATAATCCTGGTGAATATAAAGTTGTTTTATTTTTCTTTTAGAAATTATCAAACTGCCTTTCATATACTTTTATCCATGTTCTTTCTAGTGTGTGTGTGTGTGTGTGTGTGTGTGTAATATATCAATGTTCAGTCCCAACCTTCTTTTTCTCCAAAGTCTCCTTCAAATCTCATCCAAAGTTTGGCCAACATCCTTGTCTCTACAGACCGTGAGCAGTGCGTTTGTTGACTGCCCAAGATTCACCGGATTCATAATGTGCTAGCCTGACTTTTTTAAGTAACCTCTCACCTTCAACTTTTATGAACATGAACCCTTCCACAAAAAAGGGGAGTTCAGGCATGGGTCAGTACTTCCCAAGCTTCGTACTCAAACAGAAGACCGTGTACAGGAACCCGGGCTGTAACCACATGGCTTCTCACTGACTCGGAGACCTGCACGGACGGCATGTGCCTCAGTAAATCAGAAGCAGGCATCGTGCTCCTGAACCTCAATCACATTCTGTGACCAAAATATACCATGGTAATTGTACTGAGCGATTCTTGGCAAAATATTTCTTCATTATGCACTGTTCCGTTTAAGTTACAAAACGAACAGGCTTCAGCCACACATTTTTTCCCTCATTTAAGTGGGTGTTTTCCTCGCCCTCATAAATGTGTAACTCCTACTTCAGCTCAGCTTGCTGCCTGATTTGAGAGCTCATTTCTCTAAGGCTTGAGGCTACAATAGAAGTTGTTCTGGGGCCCGCAATTAACCAATTACTGCTGAACTTTTCCTTAAATTCTATGATTATTCACAGCACACCTAGTAAGATTTTAGCTGGCAAATTTACGGAAACCTTCAGGAAAAAAATATGAATGGTGTTAGTAGGTATAAATTTTATAATTTATACGAATTTACAATTTTTTTGTTATCTAAAGTAGATGAGCACACAGAGGGAGAGGGAGGGCCTAATGTGCCCTGAGTCGCTGTGCGCCAAGGCTGACTGGGGCACAAGAACCCCAGAGCTTGCAGGATCATCCCTGTCTTACAGCTTCCAGGGATTAAACAATTTCACCAAGATCACTAAGGGGCCAAAGGCAGGAGTCCAACCTGGATTTTTTTTCACCATCTTTTTTTTTTTTTTTTTTTTAGCATTACATCAAAATTATTTTAAATGTCTCTTTTCAATCTGAAATTATCCTTTTTTTTTTTTTAAAGTACAACTTCACGTTCAGACTTTTCTTCTAGAAAAATAGCTGTGATCCATGTACCTTTCATAAAGCACTGAAAAAGTCTTTCTCTGGAGGTATCCTTTTTCCAGGCAGGAAAGGCTTGCACAGTTGGGAATGAAGACACAAGAAGGAAATAAAAAACTCAACTTTTAAGTTAACTAAGGAGCTGTAAGGTTAAAATGTAATTATTCCATTCCACTTTACAAAGAACATCACACAAAGGAAAAATCTGTTTTCTTGGTGGCGTAAACGTCATAATCATTAGCCTAAATATCCACTGGAATTTAGAATATACGTCCCCAAGGCTGTGGGGATGGGACATATTGACCAAGATCAGGAGGTGGGGGGTGGAGGGAAGGGCAATCCAGAAACAGAACAACCAAATAGCATCTTCCTGAAGCTGCAACTTCATCTAATGCTAAGTAATTTAATAATTGCTTTAATAAAGAAATAGATCATGAAGTAAAACATAAAATTTACATTTTTAAGGTAAAATACAGGAGTCCAACAGTATTTAGCATTTGCATTAAGTAGCTGTAGCTACTATATCCGGCATCCTAGGGAAGATACACTTTCACTGATTAACCCAGTACGTGTTTACTGAGTAAATATTCTGTTGGACACGGTTACAGGCCTTTAGGATACAACAATAGAAACCCGCCCCCCCCCCCAAAAAAAATTCCTGCTTTCACGAGCTTTAATTATAGGGGGGAGGGATGAACAGCAAACAAGGAAAGCAAATTGTTATAAGGTGACAAGTATTTTAGCCAAAAAAAAAAAAAAGAAGGGCGTAGTAGGCTGTGTGGGGGAGGGGTGCTGCAATTTTAGAAAGGGGAGAAGAGGAAGACCTCACCGAGTGGTGACATTTACCCAGACTAGCAGAAGACAGACGACATGGCTTCTGGGAAAAAGGCACTCGAGGCAGAGGAGAGAAAGTGCAAATGCCCCGAGAGGTGGAACAGGCAGGCCAGTGTGGCTGGCACAGAAGGGGTCAAAGAAGGGACAAGGAGCCAGACTGCAGCCCAAAGGGACATTTTAAGGCCACTGGCTTTCGCGTTGAGATTGAAAGTCATGATTAGAGGGTGGTGACTCCAGAAGGCTCATCATGGGCCACATTTCAAGAGGACCACTGTGGCTGCCCTTTGTTGGGCTGTCTGCAGCCAAGTGGAGGCTGGGGGTGGGGGCGATCAGGCTGCTAGAGGGATCCGGGGGACAGAGGACGCGCGCTGGACTTGGGGGGAGTGATGAGGAATGGCCTGAGTCTGGATACAGTTGGAAGAAGGGCCAAGAGGATTCCCACATGGATGGGCATGAGGGGCAACAGGTCAAGAAGGCCGCAGTGACTTTCATTCTGGAAGAACAGAGAAGGCACAGCAGAAGAGGTTTAGGAGAAGACAAAATACTGGGTTTGAGATGTCTGTTGGACGTTAAAGTGGCAATGTCGAGTTGACAGCTGGGGGGAGAAGCCGGCATCCAGGGGAAAGGTGGGCTTGAGGTACAAACGTGCTACTCATCCTTATGAAGATGATATTTAAAACATAAAATAGATGAGCTCTCCAAGGAAGTAAACAAAAGGAAGAGAAGAGGCCCTGGGCACTCCCAAATGAGGAGGTCAAGCAAATAAGGAGAAGCACACAAGAGAAACAGAAGGAGTAGCCAGTGAATCACATTAAGAGGAAACCAAGAAAACATGTTGCCCTTAAAGCCAATCAAAAAAATGTATTTCGGGGGCACCTGGGTGGCTCAGTTGGTTCAGCGTCTCACTCCGGGTCAGGTCATGATCTCCCGGTTCCCAAGTACAAGCCCTGCACTGGGCTCTGTGCTGACAGCATGCAGCCTGCTTGGATCCTCTGCCCCCCTCTCCCTCTCCCCCCCCCCACCTCCCTCCCCCCGCTCAAAAATAAACACTTTAAAAAAAACGTCTATTTTAGGGAGGAGACTGTGAAGTTGCTGAAGGTTTCCGACAGTCCAAATAACGAGGATCCATAGATAAAACAGCACTGAACTTAGCAACATGGAAGTTTATCCATGAACTTGACCGGAGCAGAGCGGAGCAGGGGCGGCGATAGCCGGGTTGGAGTGAGTTTGAGGATGAGGTCAACGAAACTGAAGATGGCAAACAGAAACCGCTTGCTCTGGTTTGACTACAAAGGGCGACAGAGGAACAAACAGTGGCTAGAAGGATAGAGGAATCCCCAAACGGGTGGCGGTCCCTGGGGTGTGTCCATCTGTCTGTCTGTCTTCAGGAGAAACTGCAGCATTGAATGGGAACAACTGTGCTGTGTGCCAGAGAGAGGGGCAAATGCTCAAATGTTGCCCTTAAGTAGCCAGAGCAGAAGGACTCTCACGCACAAGAGGAGGACTTGGCCCAAGAGCAACCACCCTGGACTATTAGAGAAACTGGAGAAAAACCCTTCGAGAACAATATATGGTTATACAGCAGGGCATTAACGCCAGCGCAGAACTCTCTGGGAGACTACTTATCACTGTGTCTTCTTATAATTTCCATTTTTCCCCTATAAGTCATGTTGAGGGGGTGGGGGGAGGAGATAAAGGTAAGTGAAGGTCTCTGCTAGGTACCACTTATTTCTAGGGTGTTCTGTTGTGGTTTTGTATGTACCTTGTCTGGCTGTTTTTGATTCATCTGTGACCATCCTATCAATTTTCAATGGAATACATATGCGTGTTACACACACCTATACATGTGTGAGTGCACGTGTATCCCGTGGCTTTACGTACACTTTTCGTGACGCTCTCTACTCCTCATTAACCTTTACTACCATGCGTTTGCCTGGCTTATGATTGTCTGTGCATAATGCTTCCTTTCCCTGGTCACTCCGCCTTCCAGGAATGGCTACAGACGACATGAAAATACTTTCACTCTCTCCACCCAGAATTCCTTTTCATTGGCTTTCATCATACGAACTTTCAGCTTTTGTCATTCCCAACCCATAGACTCTGCAACTCTTGAGCCCGTCCGCACATCTCCATTCTAGAAGCCCTGCCCTAACAATTCTGCCACCATAGAGATGTGTCATGGTCAAGTACAAAAACAGGATAAGGATTATTTTCACTTTCCAGTGTTGTCCTAAAGATAGCCAGCATTTTTAAACCTTTATTTAAGTCTTAGGAACGCCCTGGACCAACTTCTTCCTGGCGTTATCTGTAGCACCTACCACATCCCTTTCCTACAGTGAAATGATAACTCAGTCTATCACTGTATAAGTGTTTATTTTTCCAAAAGCACCTTGCATTACCTTGGCACTTAAGTAAAACCCATCTGCTGTTTTTCTGTTCCCTTCCATGCCTCCCTCTCATAAGTTACAGAACTAACAAATCCTAGACAGTCTTCTATCGGGATAGGATGATGGGGGCAGGGTGGGGAGAACCGCTTCATCTAAGGCTAAACCAGGAAGATTGGCAGAGGAAGTCTTATCAGAGCTGTGTTTTCAGCAGAGGTTAGGGCAGCACACATACACCTAAAATTCTCTCTGGTAATAAGTCAGTGCGAATGATGGCCACCAAATGAGTATACGACTTTGAATTTCACCAAGATACAAGAAAGACAAGTCTTTGGTCTCCGACTAGAGCTTTGACAAGTAGGTAAGCAAATGAAAGAAAGAATGGAAGGAGGGAGGGTAACAGATGCGTGTAAGAGGTGTGTGTGTAAGCAAATATACGTACACCTACAAACATATGTATACACATACACGCCTCTATCATTTACAAAGATAGGACGGCATATACCAAAGTATTTCCAATGAAAGAAACAGGTGGTATAAGGAAGGGACTAACAGGATACGTGGCATCGCATCCCAGCTCAGCAATTAACCATCGCAGTGACTTTGGACAAGCCACGTCAGTTCCGTGGTTTCCCAGCTTTCCCATCTGAAAATCCTCTAAGGTCCCTTCTCAACCTGACAACACTCTGAGCTATAAATAGCTGACGGTAGTATACAATATATTCCTGGGATACTGACATTACAGCTCTTACCATTTGTAAGCCTGTTTTAGATAGGACTGAGTAATAAAGACACTCACCCTGCCATTATCAGAATTCAAACCATCACAAACGCGATGTTTAGTACTTGTGTGCGTCACCAGTCTGAAAGTCAGGATTGTTGCATTACTCCTACATTTCCCTGCTTTAAAATTTTGTTGCTATTACTTTTCAAATCCATGCCTTTTTTTTTGTTTGTTTTTGATCCCTCCTAATAAAGCCATCTTTATCTTGGCCCTTGCCTTAAGGTACGACACTTAATTTCAAATAAAAAACGCAGGTTAACGCTTCAATTTTTTTCTTTTAATGTCCAAAAAGATCTTATTCTGAATGAGCCACGAACACGATTGTTTTTAAATCTCACGGTAGAGCTGAGGGGTCTCACTCACCCAGGTTTATCGTCTCCACACAAATGAATCTTTCAAAGTGGGCCAAACCCAGAGGTGCACACAGGCGTGGAAAAGCATCCCACCCGAAATGTAAGGAGCCCATGCTTCTCCCTCTCAGCCTTCCCTCCCGCCGTTCCTCCCACATCCTTCTGACATCTGTGGCAAAAAGTGGTTATAGCGACCCTGCACTGACTTTAAATCTCTGAAAGAGGGAATGTGTCTCTTCTCAAACACAATTAGAGACCACCAAGGCGGAAATATCTACTTTCCTTAGGGGTTAAATGAGGGACCGCTTGGGAAGGATCGTCTCTTGGCAAGGGACCTGGCCCTTATCCTCTGCCTCTAGGCATCCCTGAGCAGGCCCGGCCTGAGGAGAGGGCTTTGCAGCTCACTCCTTCTGCACTGAGACACTGAAGGAAGACCGTTATCTGCTTGCATTCAAAACCCTATTTACTGTCTGGCTAGTTTGGATCGGAGGCATGGGGGGGGGGGGGGGGGGGGCTCCAGGAGACTTCAGTTTCTGTCTACAAGCTCCGGTGAAAATCAAAGCAGTTGACAAATGTTCATCTGACTACAGGAGAAGACGGTGCTCCGTCCCGGTTCTAAATGTTTGCCGGCTCTGCCAGAGCAGCACTTTCCGGATCCAAAGGAAAAGTAAGAAATGTTACCAATGTTTCGATGAACTCGAACCTACCTGAACTGTACTCGCCACGGCCCCATCCCTAAAAGGCATTTCAGCCAAGGAACTAAAGGAATGGACGACGAACTATACATCCACAGGGAAGAAACACACTGAAGACGCACACTGCCTATCCTAAAATAACTCATAGCCCCGTTATACTGAAAGTAAGCAAAAACTCTGGAATCCCTAAGTGTGACAGAGGGCCACAGTGCAATACTTCAACGTGTTAAGAAAAATCCCAGCGGCTGTTCAGCAATACCCTTACTTTCCAGAAATTCTATAAATAATCTTCCAAGTTACAATGACTTCAAAAAAGCTTCCTATTTCTGTCTCTCCACCTACCAATTTTCAGAGAATTACATGCTTGGCCAAATTAACGTAAAGCTGAGAAAGTACTGTGCCAAGCCAGGGTTCCTCAATCCACGCTGATAAGCTCGGGATTCAGACACTTAATGAATGAACAGCGTCTGAGGGATTGTAACGCAGATCAATCATCCCACCTGAACTAGGTACCGCCCCCCCCGCCCCCCACCAACACACACACGCACATGGATTGCACAGGATTTCATTCCTTTTTTCAGAAAGTTCGAGACAAAAGGACAAACATTAATAAACAGTGAACATCAAATTACAAGTGTGAAAAGAAACCCTTAAACCAAGTAGCTCACTCGGCTCAAAACTAAGGCCTGATGAAGTTATATAATAACCAGAAAACTACAAAATACAATCCCTGCGACAATTTCATTTCCCTTTGTGCCCTAAAAGAATTAACTGGTAAAAAAAAAAAAAAAAAAGATAATAGTCATTAATGCTTTTACCATAACCACACTGAGAAATGATACTTTTTTGAAATATCAGGAAAAATAAATCCATACAATAAATACTATTAGCTTTTGGAGAAGTAATTAGTAAAATGGGGTAGGCAACTATAATAAACCCCCAGTAGGCGTCAGAAAGCATATACATACTCAAATTTGAGAGTAATACGGTCTTAGAGCTGCCTAAGTACAAAATAACGTCAAACAAAGAAAAAGGGTCAGCGCACAATGAAATATTCCCAAAAGGACTGCTTCGAGAAACATTTGTATCTCACATATAAAAAGTAAGTCTCAACTCCAGAAGGGGGGGAAATAAACATTTATAACCTTACCTTTGCCAAAACTCTGGATGTAGCCAGGGTTTCTCAGGCTCTTTCAATTAGTAGAAAAAGTTTCACAAAGTCAGGGTTGATGCACAAATCCACAATCTCTCTCTGCGTTCTGCCCATGGCAAGGCAGGAAACAGCGTGGAACACTTCAAAATGCTCGGCCGTTAAGAGCTAAAAACGGATCCTGTGCAATGCTGGATGTATTTTTGTCTGCGAGCTACACACCCTCATCATGTTCAATTTTTTCCATTGGTGGAGGAGTATGATGCAGACTTAACCAGAAAGTGGTTTTCCACGGGCCGCCTGAAGTGATTAGCCGGGACAGCCAGCCATCACGCCGGGGAGCCGCCAGGCTCACCCATGACTGGGCTGCTGTTGGACCCACATTCCAGAATTACCACCAAAGTTCCATAGGAGCGCGGCCCCGGAGCGCGCTGAATAAAGGTTTACTCACTTGAAGGGAGGCTCGCTGCTTTTTTAAGCCCTTCCGCAGTAAGAATACACACCTACCATCTTGTGTTGAGAGCGGTAGTAAACATTCTGTCTCCCAAGCCACAGCTGGAATGCTACGGTCATAAAAACCCTGCTTCAAGAGCAGCCCTTCAGAATAATTTTGCAATTTGCAAAATATCGGGTATACACTGTGTGCCAGAGTTATTTCATTTTTAAGGTAGCTGAGCTCCAGTGCCCTGCCCTGGAAGTACTCCTTATCCCCAAAGGTCACTATCTGATGAAAGATAAGCAATAACCTGACTTGCAAAAAAAGCGACACACCAGACGTTCACGTGTTTTCAAGTCTTGCTGTATCTTTTGATGAAAAAAAGATTCGGTTTATACTTCGGTTTAAAGTATACCCAAAAGGTAAAGCAACATTTTCAGAGATTATTTTACGTTAATTATTGGCAAAGGTGTGCTGAAAGGGAGAACAGGATTACATCTGGGTACTTTTAAATTTTTGAAATTACATTCTATGGAAAACAGTTTAAGCCAAAGTTTTCAAGCTCTCCTGGACAAACATGTGACAAACAGCTTTTTGAGGTAATGTTTTCATTATTTTTAAACTGTGAATGGGGCGCCTGGGTGGCTCAGTGGGTTAAGTGTCTGACTTCGGCTCAGGTCATGATCTTGTGGTCCGTGACTTCGAGCCCCGCATCAGGCTGTGTGCTAACAGCTCAGAGCCTGGAGCCTGCCTCAGATTCTGTGTCTCCCTCTCTCTGTCCCTCCCAACCTGCGCCACCCCCCCCCCCATCTCTCAAAATAAACAAATGTTAAAAAAATAAATAAATAAAATGTGAATGGATCAGTGGGGCACCTGGGTGGCTCAGTCAGTTAAGAGTCCAGCTCTTGATTTGGGCTCAGGTCATGATCTCACAGGCTGTGAGTTCGAGACCCACATCAGGCTCTGTGCTGACAGCTGAGCCCCAGCTTGGGATTCTGTCTCCCTCTTTCTCTGCCCCTCCCCCACTTGTGCTCCCTTGCGCTCTCTCTCAAACGAAATAAAAATAAAGTTTAAAATGTGAATGGATCTATGTATGAAACTGACAAGATTCTTGCTTCACATTCAAGACCAGATTGTACTACAGACATACAAGCTTTTGATTCCCTATCTTGCGTGAAAAATAAATTACATATGTGTACACACATCTACACGTAAGAGTACATGGACACACAATTTTTTTCCCATACAGGTTCCGTGCAGTTAATACACGCTTGAGGGGCGCCTGGGTGGCTTAGTCGGTTGAGTGTCCGACTTCGGCTCAGGTCATGATCTCACAGCTCGTGAGTTCGAGCCCCGCGTCGGGCTCTGTGCTGACAGCTCAGAGCCTGGAGCCTGCTTCTGCCTCTGTGTCTCCCTCTCTCTCTGCCCCTAACCCACTCGCATTCTGTCTCTGTCAAAAATAAATAACCATTAAAAAAAAAAATACATGCTTGAAGGTACACTTTCTAATCTTAATTAGCAAATAATAAGAACCATTATATAAGGTCACCTGTCCAATAGTTACAAAAACCAGTCTAACCTCCACAAAACTCTGTTAGTGAACACAGAACCAAAGACTGTTTAGTGCAGGCAGGGCACACCTGAAAAGCCGCCTGCGCCCAATCCCCTCACTTTACGGACAAGAAATGGAGGTTGAGTCACTTTCCAAGGTCCCAGAGCTGGCCAGCAGCAGGCAGCAGAGCCAGGACATGCCAGTCGAGTAACCACAACCTCCAGGACCGAAGTCAGAAAAGTCACCACGGAAGCCAAGTCACATAACAGAAAACATGGGAATTCCCAAAATGTCAAGTTGACGTGCGTGTGCGTGTGTGTGCACGAGCTGAAAAATAGCCTGGGTTGGGCCCCTGGCTGGCTAAGTCGGTAAAGCATGCAACTCTGAATCCCAGGATCGTGAGTTTGAGCCCCACACTGGGCATGGAGCCCACTTAAAAAAAAAAAAAAATGCCCTGGGTAAACCCAGAAGAAGAAAGAATACAAGTCATGGAGCAGCATTGTTTCTGTTGCTAAAATAAAAGGAAAATGAAGTATCATCGGCTAACGTAAAAGAAAACAGTCTCTCGAGAGGGAAGAAGGAAGTGTAAGAAGACGTGCTTCTCAATGTGAAAAATGTATCAGAAAGACAACCAACTGTGTGGAATACTTACATGCCTGTATTGTAAGACCTGCCTCTAGATTTTAAGCCAATTCTGACCTTTTCGAACACGTTATATGCAGGTCTGTTTATGCCAGAATTGCCTGTAGGAATGAATGATCTCCAACATTCCCCAGACATTTCCAATGGATTTGCACTGTCTGGTTCCCTTTTTTAATCCCCAGGTAACTTTAGTTCTATGGATGTACAATGTCACTTGGGGGTTAAAGAGCTTAAACTTTGCCCAACTACAATAAAATACTCTCAACTTAGTACTCTGCCCTAAAATGATGAAAGCCAGCACATCTCCAAATCATAAAAGCAGACTTTACCTTTCTAATGCTTCGTTCTGAGATGACAACATAACGGGACCTATGTGTTAACAAGCATCTAAGGTTAAATTCCTTGGCAAAGATCTCCAAGAATTACATATATTACTACTTAAGGAAGTATTCTGTCCTCGAACGTACAATGCAAAAGGACACATAGGAAAGTAATAGAGCAAAATGTTAACAATTACAGAATTCAAGCGGTGGTAATATTCACTGTACAATTCTTTCAACTTTCTCTATGTTTGCAAATTCTCCTAATAAAAAGTTGGGGGGAAATGACAGATGGACACACACAAAGTCAAATTCACACAAACAGAAAAGTGGCTGCCGGGGGGGTGGGGGGGGAGGGGGGGAGGAGGAGGGGTTGGTAAAAACTGTTGTTACAGATGAGTAATCTCTGAGGGTCCAACGTGAAACACTATACTGTGTAACTGAAATTTGCTGATAGAGTAGAACTTAAATGTTCTCTCTCTGACACACACACAGGATAGACAGTGAAGTGACAGGTGTTCTTTTTTTCTTAATTTTTTTTTTTTTGTGTGGTTTTATTTATTCTTCGAGAGGGCGAAAGCAAGGAGGGGAGGGGCAGAGAGAAAAGGAGACAGAAACCCAAGCAGGCTCTGTGCTGTCAGGGTGGAGCCCCACGTGGGGCTCTGACTCACAAGCCGTGAGACTGAGTCGGATGTTCAACCGACTGAGCCACCCAGGGCTCCCTTTTTTTTGAGAGAGAGAGAGAGAGAGAGAGAGAGAAAGAGAAAGCAGGGAAGGGGAGGCATACGGTCTTCGTTAACTGGACGGGGACATTCCTTTCCCCAGTGCACGCATACATCACACCAAATCACCACAATGTACACTAACTATCCTTCCATTTTATATGTCAACTACACCTCCAAAAGGTGAAATTTTTACAACTACCACATCTTTGGGGTGCCTGGGTGGTTCAGGTGGTTAAGTGTCCAACTTCGGCTCAGGTCATGATCTCGCAGTTCGTGGGTTTGAGCCCCGCGTCGGGCTCTGTGCTGACAGATCAGTCTGGAGCCTGCTCCGGATTCTGTGTCTCCCTCTCTCTCTCTCTGCCCCTCCCCTGCTTGCGCTCTCTCTCAAAAATAAACATTTTTTTAATTTAAAAAAAAAAACGTACTCTTTATTAAGTGAAAATAAAGAGCAAAATCAAATTTTAACTTTTTTTAGAGTAAACTGGAGGTGCCCACAAAACCAACCGTCAATTTTAAGCTAATTCAAAATGCAATACTAGCATGCTATGTATTGCTTTAAAGCCACAGCAAACCTAAAGTTCTTAATACAAGCTTTTTCTAAGTGGTTCAAAGGTACCAAATACGCAAGACACATTTTAATGCAGTCAACTCTCATGAAAATAAGGAATAAATATTTATAAAGTCCAAGTGGTACCTTACATTACATAATAAGCAAGTCTCAAGAATTTAACCAAATGACCAGTTAATTACTTTTGGGAGATGTGAGCAAATGTGAAATAACCGAAAAACTAAGATTTAAAACAAATTCTTAATAAATTTTTCCTTTACATGGACTTTTTTCTATAAGTCATTATATCCAAGTTAAATACACTTTGATAACTGACAATTATTGATAATGTATAAACCCCTAAAGTTTAAAATTAAATGGAATGCTTTATAGTAAGAGGCATGATTTTTATATAAACGATAAAAATCTGTACAAAAAAATGCTACCAGGGTGCCTGGGTAGCTCTGTAGTTAAGCGTCTGACTTCAGCTCAGGTCATGATTTCATGGTTCGTGGGTTCAAGCCCCACATCGGGCTCTGAGCTAACAGCTCAGAGCCTGGAGCCTGCTTCAGTTCAGATTCTGTGTCTCTTTCTCTCTCTGCCCCTCCCCACCCTGTGTTTTCTCTCCATGCCCCCGCCCCCGCCTCAAAAATAAATAAATAAACATTTTTTAAAAATCATGCTACCAAAAATAAAACCATACTCATTCATGAGCTTCCACTAAGGTAACCTAAGAATTTTCAGTAGGAATAAACCATTTAGAAAACCCACTTACAAATACTACACACTAGACACATCTGTTTATAACATTTTTGAAGGGTTCTATTGGAACATTTAAGAAAGTGTAAGGAATCTGTCCAGAATTCGATGTAGTCAATTAAAAAGTGCTCTATTCAGCCTCCCACACCATGGGCACAGTACTTCCTTTTTATGGACTAAAGTGAAATCGTTCACGCTGAAAGGTTCCTAATCAGTTTAATTCAGAGAGTAATTGGATCTGAGTTTTCTAAGAGACCACAGAGGTCATCCAGCAGGTCCTATCTTCCTTCTAATTTGAGAACCTCCTACGGTATCCTGACAGATGGGCCACCTTCTTCCACCCAAATACACCGAGTGATGGCAAGTCCCAGCTCCATTAGGGAGCACATTCCATTGTTAAAACACCAACTGATAGATGACAACTCCTTCCAGGGACTTGAAACCAGTCATCCTCAAAATTCCACTAATTAAGTTAGTCTTTCTGTCCTTATCAACAGACACCCTACGCCGCTCTCCCTCCCAACCGCTCTTACAAACAATAGATGTCCAATGTCATGGCTCTTCCCCTGTTCTCTCTCTCTCTTTTAGTTTATCTGCACAATGTTGCCAGAAGCACCCTTGTAAAATAGAACGGACGAACAAAACCAGATTGTGTCTTTCACTAAAAATCAAATCCACACACACAGAAGAGAGTCCTAGGATTTCAGTCTGTGCCTCAGTGGGCTACGAGGGCAGTGCCCTTGGTAACCACGACGCCCCCCCCCCCCCCAGAGTCAACGAGGTTACAGGCCCTCATCTGTTTGGTGCCACAAAGTCTGGGAAGCGTTGGGGGAGGGACCCACTAGGGAAGGCAGAATGGAACCTCGTTCCACAGCCCACACACATGTGCAAATTACACACTGCTCCCATTTCACCCAACCAGGAGTCCTGACGACCGATCGTGGGGAAGACGAGCAAGTTTGCTGCTGAAAAAAGACAAAATGGCCTAAAATAGAAGCCAAAGAGTTCTGTTTGAACACAGAGGGGAAATCCTACTGCCCCGCTCAGGAATCACACACACACCTTCAGTGCCATTTAAAATGCATGCAATGACGGAGGCCAGAGGGCTATACTCCTAAGAAACAGAAGCCGTCTGTTTGCAAATTAGGTTTCTACGAGTATTCTTCAGCGCACACACAAAACATGTTCTGTTCTACCTTTCTGGAAACATGAGACTCTACAGAAACGTCTTTAGGTTTTCCACCACTAATACAGAAGGAGATAGAACTTTTCCAGCTTTCTCCTAATTCTACTAGAAGAAAAACAACTTAAGTAAATGAAAACTGGTAACTGGCACGCGGTATCGGGGAGACTGCACGGCGGGGTCACTACCGTAGCAAACGGGCCCACGCGTGCCCCTCCAACCGGGCCAGCAGCCACTTCCCCAGCTGTCCATTGCCACCTGGGATGCACATCGCCGTGCTGCCCGGTGAAACCGCGTTTTAAAGGAACACTGAACATGTTGCTTTTAGCTAAAATTTTCGCTTTCTCCAGGTAGGCAACTGGGGCACCTGGTGGCTCAGTCAGTGGAGCGTTTGGCTCTTGATTTCAGTTTAGGTCGTGATCTTGCAGTTTGTGAAATCGAGCCCAGCATCGAGGCTCTGCTCTGACACCACGGAGGTTGCCTGGGATTCTCCCTCCCTCTCTCTGCCCCTCCCCTGCTCTCTCTCTCTCTCTCTCTCCCAAAATTAATAGGTAAACATTTAAAATAATAGTAATAAAAAATAAAGGTAGGCAACTAACCTAAATATCCTTAAGACCCTTGTCAGGGACGCATTTTGCAGGCCCAACAAAGCTCACCCACAGCCCAGAAGCAGCCAGAAGCCCACCAGTTTGCAACCTCTGATTCAAATGATAAACACAAACAGGAAGATTTTAAATCCTGAAACGTGTTTTAAAAGAAAGCAATCAGCAGTCCCAACTCTCTGACCTCAGAGAGCTAAATCCTGGGTCTCCAGGGACGTATGGCTCCATACAACCAACCGGCCCAGATGACCAGATGTACACGCAGGATTCTGGACGGGGCCATTTATACCGAAGAGGAGTTGGAACGGGACATACAGGCCATGGCAGCCCCCTTCCTGGGGAGCGAGGAATCCTTTCTCCGGGAATCTTGATCTACAGTCCAGCAGCCTCTGGACCCATATCTGCCCTGGGAAGTTCACTACTGTACAGGCTGCCCGCCCGTTTTCCCCCAGCTCCTAAGTTTCCTTCTATTCACTGGCCCTAGTGTCTCACTGCCCCTGCTCGCTGCACACATGGCTCACTCTCAAGGGCAATATTATGCTCCACACTAAACAATATTTTCAGGGCGCCTGGGTCAGTCGGTTGAGCAGCCAACTTTGGCTCAAGTCATGATCTCACGGTTCATGGATTCAAGCCCTGCATCAGTCTCTGTGCTGACAGAACCTGCTTTGGATTCTGTGTCTCTCTCTCTCTGCCCCTCCCTCGCTCATGCTCTGTCTCTGTTTCCCTCTCTCCCAAAAATTAATAAACATTAAAAAATTAAAAAAATGAAAATAAAAAATAAACTTAATATTTTCTATGCTAAATATTCTGTTCCCTTCATCATCATGAATAGGACACTGTTTGTTTGTTTTTTTTAAGTTTATTGATTTATTTTGAGAGAGAGAGCATGCAAGCAGGAGAAAGGAGAGTATCCCAAGCAGACTCTGTGCTGTGAGTGCAGAGCCCGATGCCGGGATCCAGGTCATAAACCACAAGATCGTGACCTAAGCTGAAATCAAGAGTCAGATGCTTAACCGACTGAGCCACCCAGGTGCCCAGGACACTATTTCTAAACACTCCTGGTGCACCTGGGTGGCTCAGTCGGTTAAGCATCCAACTCTTGGTTTGGGCCACGCATTGGGCTCTGCATTGACAATGTGGAGCCTACTTGGGATTCTCTCTCTCTCCCCATCTCTCTGCTGCTCCCTTGTTCACATACACACACACTCTCTCTCAATTAATTAATTAATTAATTTAAAAAATAAATAAATAGGGGTGTCTGGATGGCACCGGCTCAGGTCATGATCTCGTGGCTTGTGGGTTCAAACCCCACATCAGGCTCTGTGCTGACAGCTCAGAGCCTGGAGCCTGCTTTGGATTCTATGTCTGCCTCTCTCTCTGCCCCTCCCCACGCCCACACTCTGTCTCTGTCTCCCTCTCTCTCTCAAAAATAAATAAACATTAAATTTTTTTCTAAATAAACAAAATACACACTCCTAACCATTCCTAACCATGATCACTGTTGTCCAGATAGTAACATCCTTCTCAGATCTAAGGTGTAAAAAGGAAGAAAGTAGGAAATGAAAAATCACGAAGCCCTGTGCCCGAATGTTACATGTATTTTCATATTTAATTCCCACAGCAATCTTTTTTGATTTGTATTATCAGCACTACTTTGCACATGGAGAAAGTGAAGTTAGGCACAGTCGAGTCATTTGCTGAGGGTCACGAAACAAGCACAACTAGAGAACTCAAACCAAGTCAGTCTGGCCCCAAAGAGACAACAATATTGCTAGCCATATGGAAAATGGCATATTTGTGATTTATCGCTATGATAACTAAAGTTATTAACAATTATAATTAAGCCTTTTCTTTCTGTTGACTCAGGGATGTCAACATGTGAAGCAAATGCTCAAAGTCCTGTCTCCACTTTAGGAGCAGAATCCAAATACATTATTTTCAAATCCAGTTGATGTACCTAATATATAAACTCCTGAGTATACACTAAATAGCAGAAATTTTTTTTAAGTGTTTTACATTTTACTTATTTTTGGTAGAGCGAGACAGAGCACGAGTGGGGGAGGGGCAGAGAGAGAAGGAGACACAGAATCCGAAGCAGGGTCCAGGCTCCGAGCTGTCAGCACAGAGCCCGACGTGCGGCTCGAACTCACAGACCGCGAGATCGTGACCTGAGCTGAAGTCTGACGCTTAACTGACTGAGCCACTCAGCCACCCCTAAAACAGCAGGAATCTATATAACACATATATCAACGTCCTTAATCACAATCACATGAGGAAAATGCTCTTATTACCCCCATTTTACAGAAGAAGAAACTGAGGCACCAAACTTAAATAACCTGCCCGAGGTCACTGAGCCAGCAAATGTGAGAGACAGGATTCAAAAAGCTCAACAGGCAAACTGTCTCCAAAAAAAAAAAAAAAATCTAAACCTTAGGCTTTTCAAGTAGGTGTATTTCAGTCCTGGCAACTGCACTTCAGTAAAGCATAAATGAAACAGTCTCAAAGGCTAATCAGATATTCCTTTTAAATATTCTAACGTAGGAGCACCGAGGTGGTTCAGTTGATTATGTGTCCGACTCTTGATTTTGGCTCAGGTCATGATCTCACGGTTTATGAGTTCAAGCCCTGCATCAGGCTGTGCGCTAACAGCATGGAGCCTGCTTGGGATTCTCTCTCTCCCTCTCTCTGCCTCTCTCCTCCCCCAGATAAGTAGGTAAGTAAGTAAATAAATAAATAAATACGTACATACATAAATATTCTAATATAGAAAATATAAAGGTTAGTTAACACAAAAGTTACCAAACATCATCTAAATTCCTAGCTTTAAAGCACCAGTTTTTAAAATTTACTTATTTTGAGAGAGTGTACACAAGCTGGAGAGGGACAAAGAGAGGGGGAGAGAGAATCCCAAGCAGGTTCCTCACTGCCAGCACAGAGCCCAACGCGGGGCTCGATCCCACAGACCGCGAGATCAAGACCTGAGCAGAAATCAAGAGTTGGACACTTAACCAATTGAGCCACCCAGATGCCCCCAAATTCCTAACTTTAATAAGTGCTCTAATTGCAAATAAACTCAAAACACTACAAAACTTCCTTTTTATGCAGAAGATAACGTTAAACTTGGCAATTCTGTGAGAGAATAATTCACATTTAAAAACAGCTCCTGGGGCGCCTACGTGGCTCAGCTGCTTAAGCATCTGACTCTGGATTTCGGTTGTGAGTTCGAGCCCCGCATCGGGCTCCATGCTGACAGCAGAGAGTCTGCTTGGGATTCCCTCTCTCTCTTCCCCTTCCCTGCTCACACGTGCACACATACACTCTCTGCCTTAAAATAAACCTTAAAATAAAAGTAGCTACCAAGTAGACAAAGTGGATCTTCAAAATCTCCTCCAGTGCCAACAACTTTCTCATCGTATGACACTGAGTGACTTACACAGTGAGCCGCGCTTCACGGCTGAGCTCATCATATAATTCAGGCAGAAAGCGTCTGTTGTGCACTAGACACGGTCTGAGCCGTGGAGCTACATGGCGAGCAAGACCGACAAGGGTTCTGACCTCATGGAGCTTCCGCTCCGGTGACAAGAAGGCTCAACAGCAAGCAGGTAAATACACGAGACAGAAAACTATCACGCACGACAAGCACTTTGCAGGGAAATAAAATAGGTGGCCACTTCAGACTGGGTGGACAGAGACGATCTCTCAGAGGCAACACCTTGAGTTGAGATCCAAACGGTGTGAAGCAGCACCGGAAGGATGGGACCAGCTGCCTCTGACAGAGCTGGTGCTCGCGTCTGTGAATTTCAGCCAAGTTAAGCATGAACTGTAGACCCTGCCAGCGTGTCCGGGGAAGGACCGGCAACCACTCCAAACACTGCTCTGGGAACTGTTCAGTTTTCTGCTTTAGTACTTATGCTGAAACACCAAGACATCGACTAGTAAAACACCCCAGGCAGAATGGAAGAGCCTTAGCACAACGGGAACCTCCCCTCCCCTCAGTGGCTTCATGTCCAACTTTCCTGAGCTCACCTGATCTTACGACTCCAGCTATGAATTATATACTCCAGATCTGTTCTTCAGCAGGCTAGCCTGTTTCATTGGGAGTTCAAGTGGGTGCTGTATCTATCTGATACGTAAAGAGACGGAACTGAACACCTGCCAGGCTGCAACTTTGCCACCTAAGTTCCCAGAGAAGATGGGGATACGGAATCCCAGAGAGAGACAGGATCATCCAGTGCATCAAATTAAAGTGTGTTTATAATAAGCCGCTCAGACTGAATGCACCACTGCCCACAGGAAATCCAATTTCCAACCGGAACGTGAGGAATCCACTTTGGCTCTCCCCACCCAGGTCCACACACAAAGAGCACTAAACAGAGCTCCACGGGAAACAGACCCACAACTGACATACATGAACACCTTCGAGGTGCACAAGTGCCTTGAACTTACCACTGGAAGGAGG
Organism: Panthera leo; assembly: GCF_018350215.1. NCBI lineage: Eukaryota > Metazoa > Chordata > Mammalia > Carnivora > Felidae > Panthera > Panthera leo. The sequence goes on along the minus strand of NC_056683.1, from coordinate 138,838,599 downwards.
GTGAACGACACTTAGTGTTAATCATTCATTCATCCAGAATGAGCTGGCTGAAGAGGTTCCTTTGTAATTCAAGCACAGAGCCCTGGCAAGGGAAACAAAAAGAGGTGATTAGAAACAATTTATTATAATTTGTAATTGGGCTTGATATAAAAAGGGAGCAACTAGGAAAAAAAAACCCAAAAACAACTCAAAAGTGAAGTGGTTAACGATAAAGCAGATAGGAGGGTAGGGGCGCCTGGGTGGCTCAGTCGGTTGAGCGTCCGACTTCAGCTCAGGTCACGATCTCACGGTCTGTGAGTTCGAGCCCCGCGTCGGGCTCTGGGCTGATGGCTCAGAGCCTGGAGCCTGCTTCCGATTCTGTGTCTCCCTCTCTCTCTGCCCCTCCCCCGTTCACGTTCTGTCTCTCTCTGTCTCAAAAATAAATAAATGTTAAAAAAAAAAAAAAAAAAGGAGGGTCTTCCCACAACCTGATTGGAGAAGCAGATTTGCTAGAACTCCACATGGCCAAGCCATTTTAGAGATAGATAGATAGATGGAGAGAGGGGAGAAAGAGCAGACAGAAGAAGAAAAATAGACAGATGGACAGACAGATGTATGACCAAATAGCCAGATAAAGCCTACTGTGATCAAACCACAACTCCAGGGCCGGGGGCAGAGTAGTAAAAGAGAAAGGTCTCTGCTCTCACTGATCTTTATTCAAGTAGAAGAAAACATCCAAAACAAATGAACAAACACGAAATATATCTAGAGTGATATATACAATGCAGACATCTAAACAGGATGAAGTAGCTAATTTAAATTGGAAGGTCAGGAAATGGCTCTCTGAGAAGGCAACTAGGCTGCAATCTCAGTGCTATTTCAAGGTGAGGGAAACAGTCTGCCAGGCAGAGGGACCAGTCAAGACCTTAACAAGAACCAACGTGTCAGAGACAGTCATCACGGACTGTGGGGCAGAATCCAAATGCAAGTGGGTTGAATCAAAGAATGAGAGTTGAGTTACTTATGAAGCAGGTGGCTTCTGGGTCCTCTCTTACTGTGGAGAATACTACCTTCTTCTGTTGTTTGATGCGCTGCCCAATGATATATTAAAATTCATGGCCCTATTAGTCAACATACCAGAAAGTACTTCTCTTTTCTTTCATTTTTTTAAAATGTTAAACGGATTGCTTTCAGAGAGTGAGACTTGTCTTCTTACAAGATATTTCACCTCGGCTATGGTCGTAAAATACTACATTATGCTCATAATTGTGTACTGTGAGTTACAGCCTTCATAAAGAATGCAGGCTTTGGAGCCAAAAGATTGGGGTTCACCCCCCACGCCCAGCTTCCCCATTACCACCTGAGCAAGCCTAGCCTGGTTATTTCAATTGCCTGAGCCTCTGGTTTCTTCAACTATAAAGTGGAAATATTATCTGCTTTGCAGGGTTATTCTAAGTATTGAATGGGATCATGCACATAAAATACTCAATTAAGGGGCTGAAACATGAAATGCTCAGTCGAAGTGACAATAAAGAACTTCCACTGTAAACAGTTGCTACTGGGAATGGTGCAATTATCACAATGATTCAAGCTATAGAAACACACCTCTATGACTGGACACAGGAGAGAGAACAATTTTCATTTATAGGTTCTTTGAATATCTTATGGGTGGACCTCTAAAAACCAGCCCAAACTCTTGCCCTTTACAGGTGAAAATTTAAAGCTAAGAGGTAGGCTGACGTGCCCAAACTGACCTAACTGGTTCAGAGAAAATTTATAGAAATCTGATATATTTGGTCAAGAATGCCTGCCTCGTAAGGTAAATCCTATATAAGCATAACTTTTTTCATTTTCATTTAAGTAATCTCCACGCTCATCATGGGGCTCAAAGTCATGTGATCAGCAGTCACATGCTCTACCGACAGAGCCAGCCAAGCATCCCAAATTCTTAATTCACTGTGGAATTAACCCAGTATGGACAAGAAAATATCTTTAAATGGTAAGAACGGAAAATTGAACAAGCTGCAGTGGACTCCATCTAAATAGATTAGACTGACAATTTTTTAAAGCCAAGAACTGTCATATTTTACTGTCATATTTTACTAGATGGTTATTTACTAACCAAGAAACTATAAAACATAATATCTGTCACATTTACATTTTCCCAATGATAATAAGATATTGAGCCTCCAGCACTGATTATGCAAGGAAGCTTTCCATACATTTATTCTGAATACTTTGTCATTTCATGAGTGTGGGTTTTTATTCCCCACGCCTTTGCACTTACTGTGCCCTGTTAGGAATGCTTTCCTGGAAAACTCCTAATTATCCCTCAAGACCCTAAGTGTCTCCTCTTCTGTGAAGCCTTCCCCAACCTTCTACCTTCCTCCCCGAGACATGAGACACTATCACTCCCTCGTTTACCTCGCCACTCCATCTAATTGAGGCAACGGCACTGCAGTGATCTTTCACTCGTCTGCCTCCTTTACCAGATTTTGATTGCTTTCAAAGGGAAAGGTCCATCTTTCCTGATGTCTAGCATAGTGCCTTACACATGGGTGCCCGAGAGACATATGACCGATGGGTCGATGGATGCATCACACTGTTAATACAACACGATTTAATTTTTAAACCAGCCTGCATTTCCGTCACATCACCATGACCTAAATTACATACAAAAGGGTGAGTAGCAGCTTAACCACTCTGATAGTGAATGTCATGTGTCAGCCTGGCTGGGTCATCGTGCACAGTCCTGTGGTCAAACACCAGTCTAGACATTGCCATAAAAGTACTGTTTTAGACGTGATTAGCACGAAATCAGTAGACTCTCAGTAAAGCAGATTACCCTCCTTAATGCGGTGGGCCTCATCCTATCAGCTGATGGTCTATCGAGCAAAGCCTGAAGTTTCCTCCAGAAGCAATTCTGCCTCCGGACTGCAACAGAGAAATCCTCCTGCAACCCATTTTCAACAAGTGGATGTTTTGTGAATAGTGTAGATGGGTTCGGGTGCCTGGCTGGCGTAGTCAGAAGAGCAGGTGACTCCACCTTGAGGTTGTGAGTTTGAGCCCCACAGTGGGTACAGAGATGACTTAAATAAAAACTTAAAAAAAAAAATAGAATAGCATAGATGGTTTTTAGCTGCTAACTTTAGATGCCACGTTTAGGATGCCACGTTTAGGATGGGGCAGGTACTGCGACAGCTCATGACTGCAGGTCTAACAGGGCCCTTTGTGTATTTAAGTCTACGAGATTCAAGGCAGTGCTAGGTAACCTACGTCTACAATAAAACTCTAGCAATTTCGCGTTTTCGGTTATACAAAGAGTGTGTTGTATCTGTAACAGCGCACAGGTACCACGTGTGGACAGAGTCATCAATCAACAGATTTCACCCATGCTCTTTTTGGCATGAACCCCAGCCAGTCCTGGAGCCCACGAGCCGCCCGCCTGCTTGCCGCCCTGACATCATCTTAATTCAACGCGAGTAGGTTTTGCGTTCTTCTCCCTTGAGTTGTGTGAGGAAAAGCCATTCGGGTTTCCAGTGCTGCAGATTCTCCCCCCACACCTTCCCTAAGAGCTGAAAGTAACTGGACCCTTGGCCACATCCTCGTTAAAAATAAAGGAAGGCCACACCTGAAGAATGCTACCACGTTAACCAACCTACGAACTTACAGTCAAGCCCTGGGCTGAGTCACAGTGCCCGGTGTTCACAAAACTTGCACTGCTTCAACCAGAAACTGCTAAAGAAGACAAAGTTACCACCGCTTAACCTGTGCCCTTAAAATGGGCTCCCCTCTCCAACGACGTAAAAACAACGCAGCTGTCACTGAGAAATTTCTAAAATCCACCCCTTCGTCAAACGAAATCCCCTCTGAAACCACCATCTCCCCGAACAAAACAAAACCAAAAAAAAAAAAAAAATGTTTTAACATCTCTGGGTTTAGCCTTGCTATCGGCTAGGCGGCTTATCAATTCAGAGACCCAATGTCTGCGGTAAAACAGGACAGTGGGAAGGTTTCCAGGAGAGAAAAAGGGGCTGGGAACAAGATGTGCAAGTCTATTAACCCGTCACAGGAGCCAGGTCTGTGCCATCTGCCTGCCCCCCCCCCCCCCCCCCAGCCCCGGACCTCCGCTCACAGGTAGACAGACTGTTGTCCCAGTCACTCCGCCCACAGAGACTTCAGAGACATGACGAACAAACCACTGTGTGGCTCTCACTCCGGGGCAGTAGGTGAGACCGGACGTCGTAAGCCTTCATTCCATGACAACTCCCCCCACCTCCCGGCCACGCTGACATTAGCACACTGTTCCTGCACAAAGAACTAATGGAATCAGATGCTGCTCTTAACAGAAAGAGACAGGACAGTCGCCCAGCAGACTAGAGAATGTTCGAGAATCCATCATTTCTGACAAAGGGAGGACTAATTAAAATGAAAAAAGAAGTTTCGGGCTATCCTCCCCAAATGACAGACTTCTGCACACACGCAGCGTACGTTTACTGCTTATTATGAACCAAGTTACGAAAAGGTCCTGGTTATTTATAAAACGGCTCATGTGAAACACCAAAAAAAAAAACAAAAACAAAAACAAAAACATCAATGGACAGCTGGAAGGACAGGATGTGCCCACTTGGGCCACTGTATCTCCTAGACTGGTTTCTGTTTAGAATAATCCTTCCCGAGGATTCCCAAAAAGCTTATGTGTCCGGGGAAAAAAATTAAGGATGCAAAAGTTGACTCGAGTGCCTGACATGCAGGGCATTTATTAAGTTGGTTATTTCAGTTCAAGGAGTATTTGTTGATCATCTACTGTGTTCCAGGAACTGTGCTAAGCGTTGGGAATATGATGTAGACTGGGAGCCTCACATTCTTGCACAGCCTATAACCAAGTAAGTCAGAAGCCACAAAACACTGTGGGGACAGCATGGTCCAGAGGGGTAAGGTAGTGGGGAAGCACACAGGAGTGGTCCTGTGTCCAGCCTTCAAGACAGATCCAAATCCGGGGCGCCTGGGTGGCTCAGTCGGTTAAGCGTCTGACTTTGGCTCAGGTCACGATCTCAGAGTTTGTAGGTTCGAGCCCCGCGTCGGGCTCTGTGCCGACAGCTGGGAGCCTGGAGCCTGCTTCGGATTCTGCGTCTCCCTCTCTGCCGCTCCCCTGCTAATGCTCTGTCTCTCTCAAGAAATAAACATTTAAAAAAAGACAGATCCAAATTCAGTAATATATGCCCACATCATAAAAATTACCTATATTCAGTGTCCCTGGTACGGCGACATGGGATCTTTCTCCACTAGGATTCCACAGATGTTTTAAAACATGTGTACGTATTCTTTGACGCTCCCGCTACAGGGCGGGGTGGGGCGACCAGTCTAAGCCCCCTCCCCTTGAATCTACTTCAACCTACTAAGAATACAGCAGAGTTGACACTACGGGATTTCCAAGGCCAGGTCAGAAGAGGCCATCAATTTCCATCTGGTTTTCCTGGAGCCCTTGACCTGAAGCCCTGGCGGAGCATGTATCTGGCATCGTATTTGGGTTCCTTGATCCCTATATTTACCTGACGCTTATCACCATATTTTCCGACACATGCAAAGTCACTGAGGATCCTATTCCGACCCTTTGCCAAGACAAAAGACAATGATTTCAGTGTTGGTGTCTTAAATAACCACTGAGTGACTATGAGGGAAAATGAGTGAAGGAAGAAGGAAGGAATGAGCAAACGGTAGTGTAAGTGATTTCGACATTCAGTGGCAGGTGATTCAAGAATGCTTGGGTTTAAACAACCCGTGCAAAGATTTGTTCCCACATGCTCTAATACTACAGACTGCCACACAGGCTCCTGTAGACATTTAGGTCCCACTGCAGATGACCAAAATATTTCATCTTCCTGGGGCGCCTGGGTGTCCCAGTCAGCTAAGCCTCTGACCCTTGATTTCAGCTCAGGTCATGATCTCATGGTTCCTGAGTTAGAGCCTCCCGGGGGGGCTCCCCACTGACAAAGCTGAGGCTGCTTGGGATATGCTATCTCTCTCTCTCAAAATAAATAAATTAAATAAATAAAACATTTCATCCGCCTAAACTTCCCAAAGATGCCCAGATACAGAGCACAAGCTAGTGTCTCAACGGACAAAGAAACATCTTCTTACGGGCCCCCTCCCTGTAGACCTCCAGGAAACAATGAGTTCAAAATCACGAGCTCGGCCGAGAAAGTCTGTGCTGTAGAACCCACCAACAGAGCATCAGCTCTGCCCCAAGCAAGGCTCATTGCAAGACTGCTTTAACTGTTACATCTCACAGATTCGTCCCAAGGCTGGGGGTGTTGGTCAGGGCATGAAACACTACTTCAGATGCTATTTTTATAGCAACATAACACACAGCATTTAATGTCACCAGCCACACTTGACACTTGAAGAGGCCATGTTGTTTTCACCTAAGCTTCTGTCCAAAGTCAAACACTTTGGAAAGCGAACGCCTGTGGCTACGCACCTTGCCCTCAAAGTGGGTACTTTTACTTCTGAAATTAAAGAACGTGTAGGTTTTGTAGCAGGTTCTCCTTGAGACGCCCTTCCCAGACGTGCTAATGTCCTCCCACTGACAGACAACGCAAGTGGGATAAAAAGGTAGCAGCCCCCAGAGAAGCAAGGCTCTTGTGGGCCCTGTGGCAATGGTATGGAAACCAGAGATACGGTTGGGAACAATGGTAACAAATACAAACCTGACGGCCACAGCACAGATCATGGTGTCTTTCTGGAAGGTGAGAGAAACGCTTGGCAGGGCACCATTTTGGTTCTGGATTCATCAGCTACTTGCACAGAAAGGAGCCTATGTTGGCATGCCGGTGGGCCAAGAGCTATCGCTGCTTCATCCTAGGTTATGGGGCAAATCAAAACGACCCAAGGAGCAAACCGACACCAGGAACTTTTTAAACAAAGCAAATCCTAGAATCCATAGAAACTCAACTTCCAGGTTCACGCCAGACACATCTGAAACCTCCAGCTGTGTACTGACTGACATAGTCCATTTTACATTTAGGAACATTTAGGTCCCTATTGACAGCAAGGTGCTGTGCCGGGCACTGTGAATGCATGATGTGCGAACGAATCGGGCACAGCACCACTTATCAAAGGGCCTAGGGCTAGTAGAAGAAAAGACAATAAAGACATTATAAAGTATATAAAGACGCAAGACAAACCGGCCATCTGGGAGGAGAGAAGACAGTGCTGTGAAAAAGAATGCCGCAACCTTCCCCTGGTTTTCAAAACACAAACAAAACAAAAAAAACAAAAAAAAATCCATTAAATCCACCCAAAGCAGACATTTTCAGCAGCAAAGCCACCAACATCATCAACCCCCCAACCAGAGGGGGATGCAGTTTGGATACAGCTTAAAAGGAGAAGAAAACAAAACACAACTACAAGAGAACATCAACCTCTACAATGAAACAAACCACAGAACTTTTTAAAAAGGATTGGAGGATGCCGGGAATCTATTTCCAGAGATAAAAGGTGGATTCTACAGCCGCAGACAAGAGCAGGTTGGGATCAAGAAAGATGGCCCGGGGTGAATCCCTCCAGAACCGGGCTGGGAGTTTGGACGAGGACAACGCAAGGCCAGGCCGGGCAGAACAGGGCAGCCTTGCTGGTGGACCTGGCCTTGAGGAATCGTCCGACACATACGTGAGGAAGCAGGGAGGCCCTGCATTCTCGTGAGAAGAGGAAGACAGCACAGATGAAGGAGAGACCAGGACCTGAGGCCCGGACGGCATGGACAAGCATCGAGTCGAGCGTGATACAGTGCAGGGGGAAGTGAGTGAGTACAGAGAAACAGATCAGGACACCCCGTGACAGACACCCCTCAAGTCCGAGCTGTCACTTGGGCTTCAGTCGTAAGACGACTTGGGAGAGAAGTCATAGGCCAGCGGCCAGTCAGTCCCTCTGGCTGACACCAGACCAGCACCATCCACCTGTCCTGAATGAGCATTAACATCAAGGGGCTCATATAATGAAAATAAACCGGAAATCCCAGAGTATGTTTGCAAAATAGAAAAGAGCTCAGTCCCAAGAACGCCGGAGTACGCGGCAACGAGTTCAGAACAAAGCCCGGACCTGCCCCTCGGTCATACACCCACCTCTCTAAACCTGACTTCCCTCCACGTGAAATGGAAAGGATTGCACCCACCTTTCCCGGACTGTCGTGAAAACAAAATGAGAAAACATCTTTAAATTACCTGACATAGGGCCTGGTCCAAGTTCAGAAAGGTTAAACAATGTTAGTTCTCTCTTCTTGTCCTGGTTTCTGTAAAGCAGAAATAAATGCAGGCTTTCTTCCACAGGGAACAGCCCTAATAAAAACTCGGAATTATTTTTAACTAGCGCAAGGCTAGCAAGATGACTCAGTAATGCCAAGGCCAGGCCTGAATGTCCGTTACTAACAAACACCGTAAAACATTTTTCAAAAAATATTTCTCTAGGAACTGCGTGTGAGTAGGTAGCTAAGTTTTAAGTTGAAAAGAAAATGTGAATTGAGACACTTGCACAGTTAGACCCAAAAACCGTTGTGTTTCCTGATCTATCGTAATATTCTGATACTGTTTCCATAGTCTAAAATAATAGTAATTAAATTAATTAGGGCATTGAGGCCCTTCCCAATCACAGACAAGCAAGGGAGCCTTCTGAAGGGGCAGGTTATGGAACACAGGGCTATTTCTGAGTTTAGTGTTAAGACTAAGCCTATACGATTGTGGTTTTTCTTTTTTAACTTTTTAAGAAATCTCTACACCCAACGCGGGGCTCAAACCCACGATCCCGAAATCAAGAGTCACATGGTCCAGCAACTGAGCCAGCCAGGCGCCCCAGGATTGCTATTCTTTAAAAACAAATGATCTATCATGAAGAAAGGGACTCGGCATGCTTTCGGAGTTTGTAGAATTAACCGCCACCTGTGCTCTGAGCCCCATGTACTAAGGGAATTGTTAAGAAATCAGCATACGTTATGGCAAATGTATTAAATGTGAACTCTGTGTGTGCAAAATTAAAAAAGAGTTTGGGGGAATTTCAAATACCCAGTAGTTGGACGTGACTGAAGGCGTTGCCACGTTATGTCTTCCGGACTTTGCTCTCCCTGCGGCAGTCCATTCGGCATTCAACCTCCACCCTCTCTCGGGCCCGAATCAGAGTCCGCACCAACTAGCCTCCAATTACTTACTACATCTAACCTCTCTGTACATCCCTAAACAACCGTAACCACAGAACTTCCCTACGCTGACAGTATTTCAGACCTTTCATTGTAATTATTTCAGCATGGAATTAGCAGCATATTTCCCAAGGGTATTTTATTGCCTATTTCATGAGGATGAAAAACGAAAACTTCAGTGGGAAAGTGGCTGCAAATGGAGAGGAGGTGGGGAAGGACGGCGACAAACGCAGGTCAGGGCCCAGAGCGAAGGCGCCACCTCCTTCAGCCTCTTAAGCCCCCTCCAACCAGCCACTATTAATAACTCCTGCACCCCACTGTCCTTGCCCGGAGCTGCTCTGAGATCCGATTCTCTCTCACCGTTCCACCAGCCTCCCCTCCACCCTCGAACCCGCCCCCCACCAAGGCCCTGGTCATGAGGTGAACACTGGGGACCCCATCCCCAGCTCTACAGGCAACTCTCAGAGAATCTACTAGTTTGAATAGTACTGGGATTTGCTCTCAAGTCAGAAGTACATCAATCACAGTTTAGGAACTAGCCACATCTTTGTCCCTTAGGAAGAACTTAATAAACATATAAGGAAAAGGCTTGTTGATAATAATTTGAAAAGCTATTATCGGCCAAAAAAAATATTATCTTCAAAAGAGAGAACATTAATAAAGTTATCCCTACATTAACATGTAATATGTTTCGGGGTGCCTGGGTGGCTCAGTCAGTTGAGCGTCCGACTTCAGCTCAGGTCGTGATCTCACCACTTGTGGGTTCGAGCCCCACGTCAGGCTTTGGGTTGACAGCTCAGAGCCTGGACCCTGCTTCAGATTCTGTGTCTCCTTCTCTCTCTCTCTGCCCCTCCCCTGCTCACACTCTCCTCTCTCAAAAAATGAATACACGCTAAAAAAAATTAATAAAAACATAAAAAAATAAACTTTAAAAAAGCATAACATGTTTAAACCTTAAGCAGATATTTTAAAGTCACAGCACACTACACTCTTGCGAAAGACAAACATGCGAAGTAAATTACCTCTGATATGGACAGGAGCTCAGGACTAAGTCTGTTGTTAGTAAATGTCTTTGGTTGGAATCCCTGTACCCACATCAACAAATCAACAATAATATCAGCTGTTGATCCAGCATAGATCAGGAGGATTTATGTAGGACCTGGTATAATAAAGGCATCATCAGTATGGGATCGTACTTGCTGGGGGCGTTCTCCCGCACCCCAAATCCAGCATCTTGGTTCTAGGGTAGATCAGGTCTCTTTCTCCACCCAGATTCACACTGCATTTTCCACCTCCCAGACTCAAAGGGATTTTGTGGGGATTACTGATGTCTGAAAGATCTTTCATCTTTGGGGATGAAAGGGGCTAATGAGTATTTGTTGGGAAGCACTCCCACTCTGCCCTACGGGAAGTCTCGGCATTCTCTTCTAAGGAAGGGTGTCTGCTGCAGGCAGGAAAACACTACGTTTGAAGAGGGAAGGAGGACAGACTTTTCATTAAGGGGACATGGGGTAGCTCGCTGCTCCCCAGAGACCAGAGGCCTTTCAGTTCTAATTCTTCCTCAGCTGCCACGGTGGGTGCGACCTTGAGCCTCACCTTCTGTCTGTAAATCCAGGTTAAGCACACAGAGCCCCTCTGAGGAGCAGGGCTTACAATCAGAGGAAGTCAACTGAAGTGGAAATATATGTACATATTATTGTACTTCTATAAGCTCGGGCTTGGCTATAGTCTCAGGCCGTTCTATCACAGCGCTTGGTCCGTAAGAAACCAGGACAGGACCAGGGACGACTACAAATGGATAATAACGCCATCTCCTACAGGGTTTTCGTACGGTCCTCTAACTTATAAACTTTGACAGATTTTAGGCATGATAAATACCTACTTAGAAGTGGTATCTAAAAGAAGACCGATTTGGGGCGCCTGGGTGGCTCAGTCGGTTAAGTGTCCGACTCGGCTTCGGCTCAGGTCGTGGGATGGAGTCCTGCATCTGGCTCTGTGTGCTAACAGCGTGCAGCTTGCTTGAGATCCTCTCTCCCTCCCTCCCTCTCTCAAAATTAACAAATGAACTTGAAAAGAATAAAAAAACAAAAGAAAACTGATTTAGGCCCTAATAAACAAGGATTTTAATTCTCACGATAGACCATTGTGTCTCTAGGAACATTTTTCATCTGTCACAAAATCTAAGAAATGCTCCCTACAGAACTGCTTCCAAGTGTGTTCTCTATTTGATTCCTTCACTTCCCCACCCCTGTCAATTCCCGCCTCCCTCCCAACCCCCCCCCCCCCACATACACACACACACACACCTCCACCCATCTCCACCATGTTCCTCAGCCCGAGCTTGGTCCGCCTCTTTCTGCCTTCAACATTCTCCTTCTGGGCGGCCTCATGGCTCTCACCACTGCTCAGGACAGCCACGGCCCCGGCTCCAGGGTAAATGGCTCTTCCAGACCTACCGGATGGGCCACCTCAAAATCGAGAAGACCCAAACTAGGGTCACCTGGGTGGCTCAGTTGGTTGAGCACTGACTTTGGCTCAGGTCACCATCTCACGGTTCATGAGTTCAAGCCCTGTGTTGGGCTCTCTCTGTCAGCACAGAGCCTGCTTCAGATCCTCTGGTCCCCTCCTCTCTCTGGCCCTCTCCCTCTCTCTCACAAAAATAAGTCTTAAAAATATATAAAAAATAAAATTAAAGAAAAATGAAAAGGAGACTCAAACTAAAATTATTATGCCCAACCCGATCCTGCCCCCCAATACCAGTTCTAGGTTCCCGAACCGGGACCCCGGGCCCCGATCCGGCCAGTCTCGCAAGACAGAAGCCCATCAATTATCCCAGGGTGGCCGCTGTCTGCTCTCCAAATCCAGCTCTCAGTAAATCTTCTGGCTCCTCCCTCAGTGTCTCCCTCACAGGTGCCTCCCTGCCCTTCGGCAGCCTGCACCGGCTGACCTTGGCCCTGCCTCTACTGTTACCTGCTGTCCTTCTTCTGGTCCTTCCTCTGTCCACAAATCTCTCCTCCACACACGAGTCAGAGGAAAATTCTAAAGCACGAGTCTGCTCCTATCATGTTCTGGTCCGAAAACTTCGAGTATGATTACAAGCTCCTGATGATTACAAGTCCCAAACTTCTTTTCGTGGCATAGAAAACTCCACTGACCCTTCCAGCCCCTGTCCTACCGGCCCCCGGGGGGGGGGTCCCCTGCAGCCCACAGCATATTGTGTACCAAACTGCCTCTGTCTCCCCTCCCGACTAAAACGCCCCCTCCCTCGGCTTTAACAGCAAATCGCTCTTCATTCTCAAGACAAACTTCCGTGGTTCTTCTGAGACATCTTCCCTAACATCATATACGAGGGACAATACACTTCCATTTTCAGATGCATCACTGCTCCGTAGTCAAATCTCTGTCAGAGCCCTTACTACCCTGCGCAGAAACTCTTGTTCACATGCCCACCTGTTTTTCGAGGGCACAGACTCTGTTCTGTGAGTCTTTCTCCAACATTCCTAACAGGGGGCCTGGACAAGTCTGTATGAGCAATGAGTGCCCAATACACGAATGACAGACAGATACATGTTCTGGAATACCGCAGTTTAAGCGAATGAACCCACCTGAAAATGCTGCTTCCACTTTCTTCCTGTCCTCCAGAAAACCAAAGTTATTTCAGGTACAAGAGTCTATACATTTCGATGAAGCCTGTGTAGGGACATGCCCCAAAGCTGTCTGGAAAGCCGAAGTGCATCTATTCATTTCTACAATGTGCAAACACACTTTCAGAAACTCTTTCTGGGCGCCTGGGTAGCTCGGTCGGTTAAGCGTCCGACTTTGGCTCAGGTCATGATCTCACCTGTCAGAGTTCAAGCCCCACGTCGGGCTCTGCGCTAACAGCTCAGAGCCTGGAGCCTGCTTCGGATTCTGTCTCCTGTTCTCTGCCCCTCCCCCGCTCACACTCTGTCTCTCTCTCTCAAAAAGAATAAATAAACGTTAGAAAATAATTAAAAAAAAATTTTTTTAATGTTTTTTATGCGTTCAAAGCCCGAGCTGAACCACAGGCTTGGCAGTAAAGACACGCTTAAATAAAGGCGCTTTCTTGGGAAGCACCCCAGGGCATTCATCGTCCCGCCATAAATTTCCCTTTAAAAGACTAAGAATTAATTTACCTCATGTTTTTAAGCAACTTTACCCTAGGTTATTTATCATTTCCCCATTTAACTCATCATAAAGAAATTCCTGAGAAACGGCCTTAAAGATAGGAAGGATATGCTTGCCAGAAATATTTCTTAATGAAACGGACCACATAGTGTAGGATTTTTTTTTTTTTTTAAATAACCAAATTACCCAAACTTCAGCTTTAAAAAGACACAGCTGTCCAGGGAGCACACTGCAGTTGGTACGTCGGATGGCAAAATTCGGCGCCGTTGAAAAACAAAGATATTTCTTCAACATCCCATGACTTCAATCGTCTTAATCGTGGGAAACTACATAAGGACTCAAAACTGTGGACGAAGCAAATCATCTGAACTTGTTCTCATTTTTCTTATATGTTTCATATATATTATAGACACATGTATCTTATTTATTCTAGCGGCTGTACACGAGTGCTACAATGTAGGCTTTCTCTTCTCTACTGAAATCACCACGAACGACCACACAGGCCATCAACTTCTTTCATGCTCCTGCAGTGTAATTCCTGCAGAAGTCTATTTCTTCTTTCCTTTTGGTGTCTAACAAAACAGGTGTGGATAACTACACTTTACCAAGATTATATGCAAACACACGCTGCTTTCTAGACTTTCCCAAGTTTCCCCAAAGGTGTGTTATTTCCTTCCAGTGACTGGAGCTCTAGACATTCTCGGGCTGAACTTGATCAAACAATGGGAAACCAGGCTCTCATGTTTACTAACCGCTACGGGTGGCTCTAAAGGATTATAAGACACCAGGCGGGTTCTTCTCATTCACAGAATTTCTTGAAGAAGCAAACAGAACCAGAATAGGGCAGCCTGCAGTTTAGAAGTCTGGGGGGGGGGGGGGGGGGGGGAAGGGGGGAGGGGAAGGGGGAAGGGGAGGGAGAGGGGGGGAGAGAGAGAGAGAGAGAGAGAAAGAAAGAAAGAAAGAAAGAAAGAAAGAAAGAAAGAAAGAAAGAAAGAAAGAAAGAAAGAACTCTCTGAGGGAAGGGCAGTCCTGGATTTAAATCTGCCTCCATCTGTCTTAGTCAGGGCTGAGACGACGACCCACCTCACGGGGCTGTGGTGATTAGATGGTTAAGGTGTGTTAAGCACCCGGCACAGATCTTTCTCCTCCCAGCTCCAGGCTGCCTACCTGCCACTTCTACCTGATGGTCTGAGGGCAATGGAAAGACAACCCTCCCTCACCCCCAGTCCACCTCCAAGGCCCGCTGACTGTTCCTCCTCAGTATCTGGCCCGGGGCACCCAGTTCTCTCCATTTCTCGGGCTGCCACCCAGCCAACATCACCATCACTCTCCTAGACTAATGCAACAGCATCTCAACTGTTTCCCCAAAGCCCCTTTTAAGACCCCCTTTGGAGCCGGGGTCCCTGGATGGTTCAGTCAGTTAAGCATCCGACCTCGGCTCAGGTCACGATCTCACGGCTCAGGAGTTCAAGCCCCACACTGGGCTCTGTACTGACAGCTTGGAGCCTGGAGCCTACTTCGGATTCTGTGTCTCCCTCTCTCTCTCTCCGCCCCTCCCCAGCTCGTGCTCGCTAGCTCTCTCGCTCTCTCTCAAAAACAAACGTTCAAAAAAATAAAGTAAAATCCCTTTGGAATCTTCCCAATACTCTTGAATACCAGGATCTTAGTATGATATACAAAGTCTTGCACGGTCAACTCTTACCCACCCCTCTGGCCTCCCGTCTGCATTTTCCTCCTCCCTCCTCACACTACAGCCATATTCTCTCCTGCCAGGGGACTTCTGCATACGCTACACCTTTGCTGGAAGTCGAAAATTCTTCTTTCTCCCTGACCCCATTCTAGCCTAATTATTACCTTTCCTCATCCTCAAAGCTAGGTCAGGTCCACTCCTCATAGAATCAAGCGCTTCTTCCTTCAAAGAACTCTTCATGGTTGAGAGAAGCATATTTTTACTGTGTGACTAATCAATGTATTTCTCTCTCTCTTCACTCTAAACTCAAAGCATGGCAAGGAACAAACGAATTTTACCATTATCTTAGGTTGGGTGTTCCTGAAACAGAGTCTAAGGTGAGGACTTGGGTACAGATGGTTCATTTGGGAGGTGATCCCAGGAGGAAGGAGAGAGAGAGAGTAGGGAGAGTGAAACAGGAAAGAAGGAAAACCAGTCCAAGGGCATAGAAGGGAAAACCAGCCCAAGGGCACGTTATCAAGGGCATTACTGTGGGCAACAGGGCATCAATCCCACCAGGAGATGCCACCTGGAACTGTCCCCTGGGGGAAGGAGGCAGAAGCGTGTGTCCCCTGGTTTCTGTCCCCTCCTAGTTTCAGGCCATGACCAGGGGGGTTAACTCTCCCATCCCGACCTGTGCTTGCACACCACACGGCCCCCACGGCACCGGAATGAGGGCAGACAGCAGGTACGAGGCTGTCACCACAAGGCACTTCCGACACCACACTGACTGTCCCTCAAAGAGGTGTCTGAAAATGGAAGCGAGTCATGATGATGTGGCTCAGAGACTGGGCAGCTGCTACTCTGTATGTCCCTGTGCCCGGCACGGGGCCTGATGTACCACAGAACCCCACAAAAGGTGGTAGTGGGGGGGAGGAGGGGTTCTCAACATTGCTCTTTTTCAACACAAATATAACTTCTAATAACACTGGTAGAATTTTTTTTTTTTAATTGGGAAAAGAAAGTTAATTCCAGGGATATCTGGCTGGCCCAGTCAGAGGAGCCTATGTCTCTGGATCTCAGGGTTGTGAGTCTGAGCTCCACACTGGGTGTAGAGATTACATACATACATACATACATACATACATACATAAAAAACAGATAATTCCACTATGATGTCCTGGAAGGTCTCTCCACAGAGAAGCACTGGAAATCGCAACTGCAGGAGAGGGGTTCTGATAACAAAAAGAGCATAAATTTTTACCCTGTTACAATGAGACAATGAGAAGAGTAACTACATCTATAGTGTGCCCTTTGTGTATGTAGCTATATTTAACAACTTGAGCACCATCTCCAAGCATTATTATTTTTTTTTTAATTTTTTTAATGTTTGTTTATTTTTGAGACAGAGAGAGCCAAAGCATGAATGGGGGAGGGGCAGAGAGAGAGGGAGACACAGAATCGGAAGCAGGCTCCAGGCTCTGAGCCATCGGCCCAGACTGAGCCACCCAGGCGCCCCCCAAGCATTATTTTTGCCTCTAGAGCATAAATAAAGATACTTGCGGGATACTAGAAGGTGAAGATTACATTTATGTCCAAAATAATTGGACACCCTGAGGTGAAAACAGCCTCACGGCATTCTCTAAATGATACAGAGTATACATATAGCCCCCTTCCTAATCCTAAAGCATCAGTAAATTCCATAAGGTTATGGATGATCACCAGAAAATACTGAAGTGTTGCAAAATGGGGCGCTTACATGCAAAGGTCCGTTCTGCCAAACCCTTCAACTTAAGGATTTTATCTGCTTAAGATTCACCAATTAAACAAAAATTCAGGGAATGTTTCTTGGGCACAAAGACACCGCTAAGGTTATGTGGAGAAAACCAGTAAACGGATTCAGTTCCGGTCATGAAAAGATGACCTAGTACCTGTAGGACAGGAAGATGGACCTAGATACAAATAAAAATGGCAGAGTAAAATAAAGCAAAATGTTACTTAAAACCCAAACTAACTGCCACGACTTCTATCTCCTCAAGAGGAAGCATGAGTCGTATCTGTGGAGAGATCAAGCTAGAGACTAATGGAGGGAAGAGAAAGGAAAGACAGAAATGGCGGCCTCTCACATTTTCCATACATGTCAAAGGTGGACAGAGTCCTATGCCTTGGGCAGTTGTTAATGGAGAGGGGGTCTCCAAGAAGGGGAGGAAGCCAGGAAACACCTGCCAAATTGTTGGGTTTGTTTTTTTTCTCCCCTGCCAAGTCTTAACATAAAGAGAGGTCAAGCTAGGGGTGCCTGGGTGGCTCAGTCGGTTAAGTGTCTGACTTCAGCTCATGTCATGATCTCACAGTTCGTGAGTTTGAGCCCCACATCGGGCTCTCTGCTGACAGCTCAGAGCCTGGAGCCTGTTTCAGATTTTGTGTCTCCCTCTTTGTGCCTCCCTGTCTTGCGCTCACTTTCTCTCTCTCTCTCAAAAATAAACATTTAAAAAAGAGAGACAGAGGTCAAGTTGCATGACAAGAGACTAGAAACTTCAGGCACCTGTGGCAGTGAAATCCCAGCAGTGGGATGGCCAGAGGTCTTTCAGAACTGAGGGGCGTAACCTTCAATATCAAGATGTCACGTTGCTGCGTGTAACCGAGGTAAAAACGAACGTCCTCTGTGCTGAGTCTAGAGCGGGTTCCCCACAACCCAACTGGGTCTCCAGGGCCCTAACACGGCCCTACGGTGCTGTGGCCACATGCAAGAGATCAGCAGGGCCCTTCTGATAACCCCCCGCATCCAGCAGGGTTGGGATGATCATAAATAGAAAGGCTTATAAAGAACTCATCAAAAAGTTTTTGTGTCGATGTAACAGACACCAGGAATGCAACAACAAAAAAA
Source organism: Panthera leo (assembly GCF_018350215.1). Classification (NCBI taxonomy): domain Eukaryota; kingdom Metazoa; phylum Chordata; class Mammalia; order Carnivora; family Felidae; genus Panthera; species Panthera leo. The sequence continues at coordinate 138,820,734 of NC_056683.1, read as the reverse complement.
ACCAATTTCACCAAATATCCTTAAGTTTATCGTTAAAACCTGTGCTTGTTTCCCATTTCGGAAATCAAAGTCTAGTACAAAGGATAAAAACTGGACAGAAGAGAAAAACAAAGAAAGGTGGGGCCAGACAGGAAGACACGCTGGAAGTCTGCTGCAGACCCCGAAGCCCGCCCTCTGCAGGCTTCCCTCGATGCTCCTTCTCGAGGTCTCACCCCCACACACAGCCCGCTCCACGGGAAGGAGCTGTGCACCGGCAGAACCCTGCATTTCTGCCCACTCGCCAGCCAGGCCTTCCGGGTCTCCCGGGTGACGTGATGTCAGCAAGAGACCACAAGTATCCATCAAATGTGAGGTTAACGAAATGAGAATCCGACAGAAAGGCTCGGGCTTAGAAACGCGAGGCGTCTTCGCAGCAGGGCCGGGGACCGGGGACCAGGTGGAGAGGGAGGGCAAGAGTGGCAGCGCGGTGGGGAGCGGCCCAGGACCGCTCTGCGTGGCTCCTCGCTCTGGGATCCCTTCACAGTGTGGCCCCGCCTTCCAACGTCGAGCGCTGCCCAGCCTCCAGACCCGCATGGAGACTTCCATGAGCCATGAGCCAAATCCCTGGTCTCCAAATCAACAGTACTGGGTCGGTCCCCAACCAGGCTAGGTATTCACACACAGCGGCAGCATGAGCGGCCGCCAAACTGGCTGAGCACCTGTCCCTGCCCAGATGTGGAACCAACGTTACCGTGCCAGAGAAGACATTGTTCCTCCTGTATGTCGTCATTGTCCTTCAAATATAAATTCACGCTTGAAAGCATAAAAAGGAAGCTATGCTTTTGTAATAAAAATAAAAGGTTAGGGGCGCCTGGGTGGCTCAGTCGGTTGAGCGTCCGACTTCAGCTCAGGTCACGATCTCGAGGTCCGTGAGTTTGAGCCCCGCGTCAGGCTCTGGGCTGATGGCTCAGAGCCCGGAGCCTGCTTCCGATCCTGTGTCTCCCTCTCTCTCTGCCCCTCCCCCATTCATGCTCTGTCTCTCTCTGTCTCAAAAATAAACATTAAAAAAAAATTTTTTTAATAAATAAATAAAAAAATAAAAGGTTATTTTAATTGAAAAATAAGGTCGCACAGGGAAAAGAAGAAAGGAAACACACAGTGATTTCTACAGGCTTGTCTACAGAATTCGCATGGCTGCAACGTAAGCAAAACTAGAAGGAAATGCTGTCACAGTGGGGCTCCTGGGCGGCTCAGTGGGTTGGGCGTCCGACTTCTGCTCAGGTCATGACCTCGCAGTCTGAGTTCAAGCCGCGCGTCAGGCTCTGTGCTGGCCACTCAGAGCCTGGAGCGTGCTTCGGATTCTGTGTCTCCCTCTCTCTCTGTCCCTCCCCGACTCCCACTCTGTCTCTGTCTCTCTCTCTCTCAGAAGTAAATAAACATTCAAAAAAATTAAAAAAAAAAAAAGAAATGGTTTAATAGTGTGTATATATGAACAAAATTAACTTTGCTAATATCCTACTCTGGAGAGAACGGGAGAGGAGAGGGAGGGAAAAGGGGGGAGGATGAGAGGAGACATTTATCTTCTCTACAGTAGTACCTAGACCTCGGGATAAATAGGCACCCGAAAGGAAGGCGGTCTTGTTTATTTTCCATATGCCTGCACACAAGTTATTAATCACATGGGCCATGCAGCGTAATTATGTAACCCAGTTTTAAGGTTCAAACCCTGTCAAGCCTCCACCTGGAATTACTCAAAAGCATTTTGCCCCCATTGAGAAACAAAGAAACAAAGTCTCCGCCAAGGTAATAAAATTTCCCAGCGAGACACTCTCCTGCAACGCCGGCCAGTTCTCATACTACATTTGGCTCTGGGCCAAACCGAGAGTTCTGAGGAGGTCAAATATTCAAATTCCAGCCCCAAATATAGTCGCAATTCACAATTAAGGCATGGACAAGCCAGATATATAAACTTATCAGGGTTTTATGCTTTCAGCAGTGTTAACGAGACCATCCACTTTTCTACGAGCTGTGTGGTGTTCACATCCCAGCGAAGCAAAAGCCGGACTACAGGGTTCAGGTTCGGTCCTTAGAAGTGAGGTACTGAATTTCACATGAATTTATTCGAACACTCACCAGTAACATCCATACTCGCACACTGGGAAAGGAACTCATCCGGGTAATTATCAAATCAGCACACAGTGAAAGATGCTTGAAAGGAATTTACAGGTAAGTTGGCAGACTCCAGGCATTCATAGGCACCAAGGAAAAACTATCCATTTTCAAAGGTAGATTATAGTCTTCTGCATGAGGCATATCCTAGTCTCTCGCCTTCCTTCTAAGCTCTGTTTCTTCTGTCTTCTATGGGATTCCAGACAAGTAATTTGCCCCACGGATTCGTCCATTCTTTCTACATAATTTCTGCTTTCTGCTACTACTTTTATCTAATGCTTCACCACCTTGAAGTCACATATACGTTGGTTTTTTATTCAGTTATAAGATTCATGCAGTAAAGTGCGCAAATCTTAACTGCACAGTTCCAGAACTTCTTACATATGTACACACTTCACGCGACTCTCACCCAGGTCCAGATACACTGCAGGAAATGTACACATGATTGTTCCTGTCCATACACACATGCATACACCCACCCACCCTCCATCCTTGGAATCCCAGTAAAGCTGTGGTATCAGCAAACAGGAAAGAGATCGACCACAGTATGATCAACTGCCCAAACACCGCCTTTTAGTTGCTGGTGGAAAAAATAAAGTATCATTTACAATTTGATGCAGAGATCTTGTTACTGCGTTTCTAAGTCATGAGTCATTACCCCTTTTATTAAATCATGTTGCCCTGCCACTAAATCTGAACCCGTTATTTTCTTAAAAAAAAAAAAAAAGTTACAAGTCACAGACGGGAAGAAAATATTTGCAAATCACATAGCCAATAAAGAACTTGTATCCAAAATACATATTTAAAATTGTCAAAACTCAACAGTAGGAACAATAAGAAAATAATCCAGTTTTTAAAATGGACAAAAGGTCCTAGGGCACCCGGGTGGTTCAGTTGGTTAAGTGTCCTACTTTGGCTCAGGTCATGATCTCACAGTTCGTGGGTTCAAGACCCACGTCTGGATCTGTGCTGACAGCTCAGAGCCTGGAGCCTGCTTCAGATTCTGTGTCTCCCTCTCTCTGTCTCTCTGCCCCTCCCCTGTTCATGCTCTGTCTCTGTCTCTCAAAAATAATAAAGATTAAAAATGATAAGATGCAGACTACAAAAAAAGCAATGCAACTTTATCATTAAGTGGATGATGTAACTTCGCTGCAGTGGGTGGGGGAAAGAAGCTAACCTAAAATAACTCTGGAATTCAGAACTCTGATACTATTAACTAATGATAGAAAAAATTATATAAAAAGTGTGCTGTTGGTAAATCTGTTGCTCTTAGGAGTATCAGTTGGCAATTCTGAAACTACTTTACATATATCCTAGAATATATATGTAACAGATACAAAAATATAGATCACGTGTATAGAATCTGCTATCTCAGTATAAACTCGTATTTATTTTTAATATATATACAGATACAGAAATATAGACCTATATAGTCAGAGATACCAGCACGAACCCATGTTTATTTTAATACAGAGAGAATTACAGATACGTGTAGACATGGGTCAGTATATACACAAATATTTCCTAGTTCTCTTCATTGAACCCACAAGCAGGTGCAACACTCTGGGAGCAATGAGCACACCCAGCACCCAGATCTTGGTTTCTAAATACCATTTCAACTAAAAGGCACCAAGGCTTTTTGGAGAAATGGCTAACCCCACAGCTAGCGTACGGATAAACCAAAGACGAACCAGGCACCTCCTGTAGTTCCAGAATGCCAAAAGGACACAGGAGCCAAACTGAAAGAATTTTCAATCACCAAATTTGGAACACGTTGAACGTAATAATGATAGGACTGGGTCATAACCCAAAGAATAAAGTAAATGATTGTGAGTCCACCCTGTGATAAATAAATGAAGAAACAAGTAAATAGAAGAAACAAACCTTCCTGACAAGCGAACCACAAGTATTAACGTAGAGAGAACGAGGGACATAGAAAATCATCATTAGAATAGCAGTCATAGTCTCAGGCTGGATAATTACCAAAAAGCAGTGGGCTTCACCACAGAGAAACACGCTATCGGCAAGGTCACAAAGTACAAAGTACAAAATGTGCTCAACACTGTGGTTTTCAGGCAGGACTACAAATCACTTGATACCCCTCCCTCCAGAAGGTAGAACCAAAGTCCTTCCCATAGAGTGTGGACTGGGCTTCATGACCTGCTTCTAACGAAGTAGAGACAAGTGAAAAATAATAACTGTATGATGGAGAACCCTGGCCGACACCACTTTAAGCAACTTCTCACGGTCAACGTCACTAACCATACATCATGTCGAGATCATGAGCCTCTGATATAGCACAAAGAGAGGGACGCATCACCTTTATGATGTTCTGTCCAAAGCAGATAACTTCAATCTGAGAAAACATCACACAAATACAAACAGAGGGACGTACTACAAAATTCCAAATCACCACTCACCAAAAATGTCAAGGTCGTAAAATTAAGACATGAACACAGATTAGAAAATACTGGAGACAGGACAACTCAACACAATGTACAACCACGAAACAGACCTTGGGACAGAAAACATACATTGGTGGAAAAACTGAGGAAGCCCAAAGAAGTCTGTAGTTAACAGTATCAAACCAATTTTAGCTTCCTAGCACTGATCCCTAAAATATCTTCTCCTTCGCCACACTGCACAGCCAGTTCCTAACAACCTTTCAAAACACAGGCTAAATGCCTGCTCTTCCAGGAAGTCTTCCTTGACTACACAGTCTCTGATTTGTTGGACACCACTCCTCTGTGCTTCTATCAAAACACAGGACACTCAATATTTTGCTGTATTTTCCTGGCCAGCATCTTACAGGGGCTTGAAGAAGACAGGAAAATTGGTGATTATGATCATGAGTTTTGGACACCTGCCTCGTCTCAGTTCAACCCCCCAGATCCACAACTTTCCATGTGATCTTGAGTAATCTTTCAGACCCTCAATTTTGCTCAGTGGTAACAGACTCAAAACAGTTACTCAAGGATCTAATCAAGCAATGGACGATGATTAACTCCACTTGCATATAGCATGTGTTCAATCATGGTGGTGAATGTTACTAATCATTTATCATCATTGTCAAGGGCTGAGTTTCTTTTTTTTTTTTTTTTTTTTTTTTAATTTTATTTATTTTTGAGACAGAGAGAGACAGAGCATGAGCAGGGCAGGGGCAGAGAGAGAGGGAGACACAGAATCCGAAGCAGGCTCCAGGCTCTGAGCGGTCAGCACAGAGCCCGACACGGGGCTCGAACTCACGGACCGCGAGGTCATGACCTGAGCCGAAGTCGGGCACTCAACCGACTGAGCCACCCAGGCGCCCCAAGGGCTGAGTTTCTAATGATTGGTGTAGTGCCTGACAGGTGATAAGGACTCAGCCAATGTTTGCTGAACGAATGAATGACTAACATGAACACTGACAAACATTTATCCAGTACCTACTTCACATTATTAGCAGCCTTTACCCTCAAGGGTTTTAGGGCTGGAATTGCTTCTCTGGCCGCACATTACAATCACCTGGGGAATTTTAACACTATCCTAATGCCCAAGTGCCACCCTCAGAAATTCTAATTGGTCTGAGGTACAGCAGGTTGAGCCACTAATCTACTTGGAAGAAAAGGAAATACACATGTAACAACCTCCCAGTAACAACAAGCCCCCGGAGCACCCAGTTCTTGGTTTCTAAGACAAAGAAAGGCTCCTTGAAGACATAGCTGATTCTAGGGCTGGGGCAGGAAAAACCACCATGATGGGGTAGATCAAGGGATGTAAGGGCCAAATGAAAGAGCTCCCGGGGGCACCTGGGTGGCTCAGTCAGTTAAGCATCTGACTCTTGATTGTTCGGCTCAGGTCATGAGCTCACATGTTCGTGGGTTCAGGCTCCGCATCAGGCTCTGCTCTGTTAGTGGGATTCTCTTGCTCTGCCCTCCCCTGCTCGTGCATGCCTGTGTACACACACACTCTCTCCCTCTCTCAAAATAAACTTTTTTCTATATCCCAATACATAGCATTTATTGTAAGTATTTGATATTTTACAGTGACTTTATTACATAGTTTATGGTCAAGTCAGCTAATATGCAAGAATGTCAACAAGCTCCTGGCTTCGGGAGTAGAATCCCATGATTCATCACTCATGTACAACACCCAGTGCTCATCCCAACAAGCGCCCTCCTCAATGCCCATCACCCATTTTCCCCGCCACCCCGCCTTTCCACCCCCATCAACCCTCGGTCTGTTCTCTGTATTTAAGAGTCTCTTATGGTCTCTCAAAATCAACTTTAAAAACTAAGAGCACCCAGTGACTCACACCGTATTGGATTATAAACTGAAGTATAAAATAAATACCCACAAATCCATACTGATATCAATAAATGACTGAATCGGTAAGTGTTGACAGAAAAGATAAACCTCCCACACAGAACTTTATGTAGATCCTCTGACCTCAAGGAGAGAGAGCCTATTTTCCATTCTTTAAGTGAGGGCTGCACACAGGACTTTCTTCCAAAGAGTACGGTATGAAAAGAGAGAGAAAAAGAGTAGCTCTCCAGTAAAACAATCTGGAAAACACTACCCCAAGCCAGGTAATCAAGGTTAATATCAACAGTGATAGGTCTTGATAGTACATAGCCTTGATGTCCTGTGATAACAGCCCTTCACGTCTGTGATCTTCCTCCTAAAGACACAGTAGCCCAATCTAATCAGAAAATTGAGGGACATTCTGAAAGATATCTGACTGGTACTCCTCAAACGGTCAAGGTCATCGCAAACAAGAAAGTGTGGAAAACTGTCACAGCAAAGGGGAGACTGATGTAATGACTTAAAGTAATATGGAGTCCTGGGACAGAAAAGGAACATTAAGGGAAAAACAAAGAAAACCTGAATAGAGTGAGGGCTTTAGTTAATAATAATGTGCAATATTGGTTCATTGTAACAGATGTACAGTCATAATGTAAGATGTTAACAACAGGGAAACTGGGTGCGGGTTATACAAGAGCTCTCTATGCTATCTTTGTAATAATTCCATCAATCTAAAACTGTTCCGATAAAAAGTTTACTGAAAGGAAAAGAAAGCTGGCCAAGAGATAAATGGGCAGCATCATTATACTGTCATTGGTCAGAGGACAAAGAAATTGCTCAAGAGTCACGGAAAATTTCAGTAAGGAACAGGACTCAGATATAGGAAGTGGCAAGTGTGGGCAAAAAATCAGAATCTCCAGGACCCAAGAAAGGAACAAGGAGACCCATTAGAACCAACAAGAAAAGAGCACAGAACATGCAGGGGAATAAAAAATAAAAACGTAGTTTGCACAATTTGTGGAATAAAAAACACTGGAAGAAAAAGGTTCGTTTTGACTGATTTTTCAGTCCACGGGTGCTCATTTCTTCACCAAACACTTCTCTAACGTGTTCATTAACACCCCCAAATTTTCCCTTTCCCTAAACATCTTTTCAAATTCTGTATGTGTTGGGGCGCCTGGGTGGCGCAGTCGGTTAAGCGTCCGACTTCAGCCAGGTCACGATCTCGCGGTCCGTGAGTTCGAGCCCCGCGTCAGGCTCTGGGCTGATGGCTCGGAGCCTGGAGCCTGTTTCCGATTCTGTGTCTCCCTCTCTCTCTGCCCCTCCCCCGTTCATGCTCTGTCTCTCTCTGTCCCAAAAATAAAATAAAAACGTTGAAAAAAAAATTTAAAAAAAAAAAAAAAAAAATTCTGTATGTGTATTAAAGGAGAGTGGGCAAAAAAAAAAAAATCTCATGTATGAAATCAAAAGCCGTTTCAGATTTCATCAAATGGAGCCCAAAGTTAAGTTAATATCTTACTTTGTTTTCATCTCTGAAGACATAACATAATGCTAAAATACATAAATTCAATCTTATAGTACACCTTGCTTCCTAAAACTGATCGTTCAGAAACATTATGGGTAATCAGTACGTCCTTGTTAGTTTTCTTTGGAAAACTCTGGCCCAGAAATCAGTAATATTTCTAACACAGGAGAGGGTCTTGGGATCTCTAAACTGCTGTCAAAGTAAGATACTTCAATTTCAGCATGTGTCACCAAAGAATAAGCCAATGCTTACAAAATATCCACAGCCCAAAAAGGCACATTTCTTACTCTAATGAAATGTGTTCTGGAAGTCAGTGATGGAGACGAACCTCTTTTAACACAAGACACACCCCAAAAATGACTCCCCAGGTGAAGGAAATAGCCCCATCATGGTAATCCCACAGCCAATAATCCTGTTCTACGGCTGCCCGCCACAAGATGTTCTCATCCACATCACACAGAAAACTACAAAAAAATGACACTCAAAATTATCTCCTCAATATACCCACAGACCACAGCAATTAAAGCAACGCTTTTCATTATAGACCTTGAGAGGTACACTCCTGCCTTCCCTGACACAAATGCTCTGTGGTCTTCTGAAGCTTTCTGAAATGGCACTTGGTAACATACACAATCCTAAGCACCTCGCCGACTAATACCTCAGCAGATCCTTTTTATCACGATTCCAACCACACTTTAAAAACTTTGTTCTTAGACACCCCTTTTATACCTAGGAATACTTATGGTATGCCACTACCAAATAATTTCCCAATTCCTTTTTCCACCCTCTCCAAATTTCTATTTCTGAGCCTGTCTCTAAGCATTATTTAGCATGAGCTGACAGTAATAGATTTTTTTTTAAGTTTATTAAATATTTTTGAGAGAGAGATCATGACCCAAGCTGAAGCTGGACGCTTAACCTAATAAGCCACCCAGGCACTCCCTAAATTTATTTATTTAGAGCGAGAGCAGGGGAGCGGCAGAGACAGAGGGAGAGAATCCCAAGCGAGGCTCAACCCCATGAACCATGGGATCATGACCTGAGCTGAAATCAAGAGTTGGATGCTTAACCAACTGAATCACCCAGGAGCCTCCTAATAGGGCAAAACATGGGGTGCCTGGGTGACTCAGTCAGTGAAGAGTCTGACTCTCTATGTCGGCTCAGGTCATGATCTCACAGTTCGTGCGATCGAGACCCATGTCGGGTTCCACGCTGACAGTGCAGAGCCTGCTTGGGATTCTCTCGCTCTCCCTCTCTCCCTTCTCTCTGCGTCTCCCCTGCTCATGTGCTTGCTCAATCGCTCTCTCTCTCTCTCTCTCTCAAAATAAATACACTCTAAAAAAAAAAAAAGGAAAAGGATTTAGGGAGGCAGGATTTTCAAAATATTGTGACACATTTATTTGATTTAAAGTCAGAAAGTGATCAGTACCCTTATCCTCCTGCAAACAATACACAGACTGAAAACACTTTCACTCTAGTACCTTTATTCCAACCTTTAACGTTCCTCTATTATTATAGACATACCTTGCTTTAATCATCCCAAAAAGCAATTTTTTTCAAACTAATGCTTGTAAAAATGAGTACTTGTTCCCCAGTCTTTGCTCACCAGGGTGTCTTACGTTCCATTTCTTCTTTTGAATCCCAATTAAATTTAATCCAATTTAGGTTTGTGTGTGGTAAGCCTACTCTTTCTCTGTGAATCGAAGATGTCTGGCACTCACTCTCGAGTGACAATTTTAATTGAGTATAGATATCTATGTGGAACTTGAAAGTATTATTCCACTAACTTCTGTCCTCACTTACTGCTAAGGAGAAGCCTACTGTCCAGAACTGTCCAGTCTTTGTAGTTAAATCTGGTTTTTCTACCGGATTCTCTTAGGAGATTTCTTTTCAATTCTGGAGTTCTACAGTTTCACAGAACTTTATGTAGATTTGCTCGTGTATTTCCTGCCCATGTTGCAATGTGATTCTCCCAAAATTAGAATGTGCCCTTCATCCGTTCTGAAAACATTATTTGCTATTATCTTTTTGAGTATCCCCTCTTTCCCGTTTTATCCTCGTCTTCTAGACTCTTATTAGACATTTTGGACCATCTCATTCTAGCTGAAAGTCTTTCAATCGCTGGAAGGTTTCCAATCTCTTTGTCGCTCTATGCTACATTTTGAGGAATTATTTTAGACCTCTCTTCACACTCACTAGATGTCTCTTCAGCTTTGATTAGTCTATTAATGGTCTACTGAGTTTGTAATGGGGGTAAGTGCATTGTATTTCTACAAGTTCTATTTGGTTCCTTTTCAAATATTTCTGTTCTCGCTTCATAGTGTACTATTATTTTTATTCTTAACGATTAGTTCTAACATATTATTTTCTAATTCCTAGAATTTTAGTATCTTCAATTCTTAGAGTACAGACATTCCTCATTATTGTGTTTTCTGTCTCTTCAGAGTGGGTTCTTTCTTCATGTTTGCAATTTATGACCATGAACTCATCTTCAGAATACTTTTCTCTGCATCTCATGTTATTTCTGCTGTTTGTACCCGAGATTTCACCTAAGGCCAGCCTTTAATTTATTACCTTCCTACTATCCACAGCTGATGAAAAGAGAGAAACTGGTGGATGTGAATACTGTCTACATTCATTACTCAGCTTCTAATTCTTTTTTGTCCCTTGAATGTTAAGTCTTGGTTGAGTAAGTCAAAAGGAATAAGCAAAAAAAAAAAAAAAAAAAAAAAAAAAAAAAAATCAGAATATCGTTGGGAAAGGCCAACTGTAATTCACCCACGAGGCCTCCTTGGGCCCCATCATCTTAGTGAATTCCCCACACACCAGAGTATGACTGTAGCTTAGAAGGTGAGAACATCAAATGTCACCAGTATACAGAAAGTGGAACTGCCTCCCACTGAAAGAAGCACACAATCGAGCTCAGAGACCACAGGCTTTTAACAAATGATGAAAAATGTGCCTTTCCAGCCCACCAAGGTATCTGCAGCAGCGGGACTGGCACAGCAGATAAACACGGGGTGATAAATCACCATCAGGAGGGTATTTGCCAAACTTGGACACAAAAGAAGGGGGGTTACCTGGATAAAAAGAAATTTTAATGCTATCAGGCTAAAGACCTGATATATCCAACCTCCCCAACCCTTCCTGGCCAATGAAACATAAATGTTTAAAGTTCACTGCATGGATTACTAGTGCTAGGTTACATACTCAGATCTTACGGACCTTTCTGTCTCTACCAAGTGATTTTGCACGTCTCTGCTCGGATCCACCATAAGCTGTTTTACAGTGTAACTTTAAAAAAAAAAAAAAAACATTTATTTAATGTCAGCACAGAGCCTGATGTGGGGCTCGAACCCACAAACTGTGAGATCATGACCTGAGTCGAAGTTGGACGCTCAACCGACTGAGCCACCCAGGCGCCCCTACAGTTTAACCGTCAAAGAGAAATGAATTCTCCTTGTTTCTAAGTCACTGAGAAAGATGATCATCAATTTTTTCGGTAATATTGCCAACCTTGTTAGCATTCCACTAATGATAAAATATGTAGTGTTTTTGTAGTAACTATTTTGAAATAGTTTCAAGTCTACATACAAGTTCTTGTAATGTCAAGAACTCTCTCATGCCTCTCATCCAGATACCAGATTCTCCAATTATCACCCATTTACGATAGTTGCGTCTTTCTCGCTCTCTCCTTCTCTCCCTCCCTTCCCCCACTTTTTGCTCTCTCATTATATACAGGCTTTAGAGTAATATCTTGATGACTCTATGATATTCTTGTCATCTGAACTTCCTAAGTGTAAATATTATTTCCTTAATGTTTCAGTACTTCGGATGCCCGACGTCATGATAACAACCATTTTTCTTCTATTATACCGTTAAAGGTATAGAAGGTCGAGACGGATCTGCAATCGGGGGATATATTCTGGCATTTGCATTTAGAAATACATGTCTATAACTCGTTTATGTACACACTCAACATACATTAATGATTCAACAAATATTAATAACACCGTTCTGCTAGATAGAAATTTATAGCAGTCAAAACAAAAACGATCCCAGCACTTAGGGAACTTACACAGTATTTCCTAAGATTTACTTCTATCATCGAATTCATGGCTAATCAGATCATGGAGAGGAGCGATTTTCCTCTGCTGCCTTTCACACTGTCAATTTCGTCATCCTTAAAAACTTCAGTGTTTATTAAGTGTAATCAGGAGATCATTAAAATATTTAAAAGTTCCAGGACAGCTGGGTGGCTCAGTCAGTTAAGAGTCCGCCTTCGGCTCAGGTCATGATCTCGCAGCTTGTGGGTTCAAGCCCCATGTCGGACTCTATGCTGACAGCTCAGACCCTGGAGCCTGTTTCAGATTCTGTGTCTTCCTCTCTCTCTGCCCCTCCCTCTGCTTGCACTCTCTCTCTCTCTCAAAAATAAATAAACATTAATTTTGTTAAATATTTAAAAGTTCTGGGGCACCTGGGTGACTCAGTTGGTTAAGCATCCAACTTCAGCTTAGGTCATGGTCTCGTGGTTCATGGGATCAAGCCTCGCTTCGGGCTCTGTGCCGACAGCTCAGAGCCTGGAGCCTGCTTCGGATTCTGTGTGTGTGTGTCTCTCTCTCTCTCTACCCTCCCCTGCTCCCACTCAGCCTCTCTCTCTCTCTTTCAAAAGTAAATAAACATTAAAAAAAATTTTTTAATATTTACAAGTTCTGCCTATGACCAATCAATAGATAAGTAACATACATCATTTCAAATGGCATATTAATGTAAAATACTATCTTGCCAGCTGAAACATCAATCAATCACTGGTATTATTTTCATGGTACAAGTAAAATAATACAAGCAAATCAGAACAGAGAGATTTAAATCATATACCTCATTTTTGGGGGGCATCTTAGTCTGTATAGGAGCACTAAATAATTACACATTGCCCTCCCTTGCCCCTTCTCCCCTATTCCCCCCCTCTCTTCCCCCCCCCCCCCACACAAACCACAGGTAACAAGTTAAAAAGTAAATCTACATTCCATGGTGGCTAATGCTAAATGAGCTGGGAGAGTGACCTCTTTAAATAGGATAGCATGGGGGAAATTGCCAGCTCATTTTAAATCTGTTAAGGTCTAAAGAGGTAAGACTTCAGAAATCATTTGACAGGAAAGACTCATAGCTGAAAAGAGGGCATTTCAGGCCAAAAATATCTTGCCAGTAGACTTACAGGAAACACAAGGGTTTTAGTAGAAAGAATGCATGTTCTCGGACCAGGCGGACCTGGGTCTCAATTTTGGCTTACTCATTATTAATAGTGCATTTTTGCCCTTGGGCGAGATTCTTTCCTTCTGTAAGGAAAACAAATGTGGAGGAGAAAACCTAACTTGAACTGGAAAACGGATTCGAAATGACGAACGAGCACATAGCGTGTGCCCCGTCACTGGCCACCGATGGAGAGTCTACGTGGGAACTACTTCTGGGGATGCAGCCTCTCTACGAAGCTCTCTCTTTCCACCACGTACCTGCAGCTTTGCGGGGCAGGGGGGGGGGGGGGGGGGGGAGGAGGGGAGTGTGCTCATCCGTCCAGACTTTGCCTTTGGCATCCAGAATCTCCAGTCTTCTTATTCTCGACCGGAGAGACCACGTGCTTCGGAGAAAGCTTAAGTGGTGGGTTGAGAACATGTTATGGCTAGAACTACTCCATTTTTACCCAAATAAAACACTCTCAACCGTGTTACTTCTCTTATCATGACATATTTTTAAAACATTTTCCCCTATAGCTATGACATTCCTTCTCTACCCAACCAGATTTTTTGTTCACTTAAAAAGAAACATTTTAATGAAAGTCTCTTGCTTGCCCTGAAGTCAACTATCCCAATTTCCTTTCCAACCAACCATTTATACCAATTTTTTTTAATTAATGCTTTTTACAGACTGCTATTATTTCAAATTAGAACTGTTCTGATAAGTGAACCAATTATAAAACCGGAGGTTAGAACAGCTGCTAAAACGTACACTCAGAACAAGATTAGCTGCTGCTAATGCAACAGACGTTGCAAGACTCCACAGCAAGTAGAGTGGGGCAAAGCTTCCAGCCACAGCCAAATCCAACAACCGTCACGGCACCAATGGCCCATCGTTAATGAGCAAGCTCGGCAAGCGGGGAGGCAAGACTTCGGAAGACACAGAAACTACGCAGAACCGTACCATTCCATTACCCGATTTTTTTAAAGACGCCGACCGAGGCCAGGTGTGAGACGAACCAGCTACAGCAGCAGTGCTGTGTGAAGACCGCCCCATGCCGGGCCCCCTCCCACCCACCGCTGGGTCCTCCGGGCCAGAAGACAGCAGCCCTGTCCTGGCCGCAACCCGGGCTGAGAAGCTCTGGCGGTCAAGGGCAGCACAGGGCCTTGACCCGAGCTCGCAGGTGTGTCTGGCCGCCAGGTCAGGATGGTGACGCATCCCCTAGCTTTGCGTTCAAACAGGGAGCCGGGATCCCTCTTCATAAGCAAGCTGAGGATTTTGAGGTGTTTCTGTTCAAGCGTGCCAGGTTGATGCGTCTGTTGCGCCATTGACGGTGCTAGAAAAACATCCTGCGGCGTTTCAGCCAAACTCTCCCACGGTCTGTGCACCTTCCCTAAGACACCAGGGCCTGCGGAGTCACCCCTGCCAGTGCCAGCTCCCTCACCCTCGTGCCCCCCACGCGAGAGGCCGGCTGCTGACTCCTTCACCCCGGATGGCCTGCTCTCACCTCGCCCCTTTACTCCCTCCTCGCCCTTCACAGACACGGCCACACTATTCCAGGCAGCCTCGTGTGTCTCCTCTGCCCCTTCCTTCTCCGTGCACGGTCTGCTCCAAATCTCTCACTGCAAAGCACAGCAGTAAGTCACGAGTCGGAAATCTGTAATTACCCTGGCTCAGTCACCCACTGCGGGGTGAGCCGGTCACCTGCACGACCGGAGCACTGACCAAGCGGGCACGTCCTGGCACCAGGCACCGGTCCGTCACCCTGGGCCTTGCCGGAACAGCAGCGGGAAGATGCTGCCGGAAGACGGCCCACACGCGTCTCTACTCCGCCTGAGTGGGGACGGTGCCTTCTCTCATGCTCTCCAAACTCTGCTTCTCATCTCAGGAGGCCTGTGGACAGACAGAAGGAAGAAGGGGACAACAAGGGCCAGACAGTGGGACCCGGGGACTTCTCCTCCTCCCCGGACTCAGGTGCGGGGTGTGAAGGCCCGTGGGTGCTGGACAGCCTGGCTGCTGCTCCTGGATGAACCTGGGACAAGGAGCTGACGGGGACAAGCGTCACCTGGGGAAGGTGGCCGGGACAAAAGGGCAGAGGTGAAGATGCCGGCACCAGGCCCAGGCCGGGTCTGAAACTTGGAGCCTGCCTCTGCTCCCTCTCCCCCTTCCCTGCCCACACAGGCACAGCTTCACCAGGCTGCCTGGTAAACACCTCCACAGACGCACCCGCAGCCGCCTGCCCTTCCCCCGGCCACCGCCCCCCTCGCCTTGCATCTCCTACGAGAACAGGCCGTGTGACCATCACCATCGAAGTGGCAGAGGTAGGCCTCTGGGGCAGTGGCTGCCAGCAGAAGGGAGCCCAGCCTGCAGGGGCATCGACGGGCCACTCAGGGAACAACAGGGAGCAGACGCCCTGCACTCAGATCCTCTGACAGCCTTCCAGCTCCACGCGGCGGGCAGAGCCAAGGCCACCTCTGTCCAGGCCGGCGCAGGCAGGACAAGAACAACAATTCTCTTAAAGCAAGCCAGCCAGCCAAACACACAGCAGTGCTGGAAACAGGGAAAGCAGCCAGCCCGCTTCCTCCAGAGGGGAGCATTACCCTCCGGGGAGTCCTGGGGAGGAGGCAAAGATGAGAGGCAGCAGTGGGCACCGCCTGGGACGGAGGGAACAGAGAACCCAATACAGAGGGGCTGAACCCAACATGCTCCTCCCCAACCATCCCCCTCCCCTTTTCCTTCCCACAAGAAAATAGGGCGTGAGGGCTGGGAGCCACAGCGGAGAGTTGAACCCACTGATTAAAACCAAGAAAAGGGGCACTACGTCTGGAGGAAATCCCAGCGTGCGTGTGGGAGAGGAATCAAAGGCACCTTGGAACCTCCGCATAGGAACAGGCAGCCCCCCTCCACCCATGGGAAAGATGCACTTAGGGGCACCACCCTCCTCTCTTTGACAATTATGGAGGGAAGCAGGGTCTGCCTGCGACTTAGAGAGGCCGCTCTCTACACCTGCAGAGAAGATCAAAGCCAACCTTCTCGGCTTATCAATGGAGTTCATTCATGGAAACCCAGCAGCAAGGGAGGATCACAAGTTATCTGAGGAAAACACAGAACATGAAAGAAAGGGCTATAATGAACAAACAGAACTGGCCCCAGAAGAAGCATAACTCACAGGACAGGAGAAAACGTGTTAATAATTCTAGTATCTTAAGACAGATCTGAAATAGTAGTGTGTCCATAAAGCAAGTCCAGGCTGCTGTGAAAAAGAAGCAATCAGAAAGAGAGAGCTCTCAACAGGAGACAAAGAAACAAATTTTAAATGATCGCTTAAAAGAAACCTCAATGGACCTGAGAAATAACATGAACCACGCTAAGCACCAAGGCTGTGAACTGGAAGAAAATACTGAGAAACATCACGGAACCGATAGTTCAGAGGGGTAATATATCCAGAGGCCCAACGTCCATCCAACAGGAGTCTCAGAAGTAGCTCTAATGGGAAGGAGGGAGTAAATAAATAAGTAAGTAAGTAAGAGCATGAAGGGAGGAAGGGAGTCTCCCCCAGCTGACCAAACACACGAGCAGCAAGCTGAAAGGGCCAACCAGCCTGCAGGAGGTGAAAGAGGGACACCCAGTTACGTGAACATCATACCAGAGAGGGCTCTGCGACATGCCCCTCAGAAACCAAAGATGAGGTGAGCCTGTCCCCAGACTCCACTGGCAGGATTTGGAATGAGAGCAAGAGGAAGAGACCAAGGGGCTGTCAGAAGATCGTGGGTCAAGTCCCAGCTTGTAACTAACTAGCTGACTGACCGGGAAGAGGTCGCTGGCCTTCAGACTCCCTGAACACGGAGGGGGTGTTACGGACCTCCTTCCTCTACCCCCCTCGTCGTTCCTGCCCCCTGCATGGCAGACTCTCCCCGGAGAGTCATCTTAAATTCCCCCAGATGACTTGTGTATCCAGTGCTGAAAACCACTGGACAAGATGGACTCTAAAAGCCCTCTGGCTCTGTGGAAGGCAGCAGAGGGCATGGGGAAGAGTGGTCAGCAGAACCCGGGTGTAAATCCACTCGTGGCCTCTTCCCATCCCCGTGATTCTGAATAAGTCTCTCATCTTGCTGGAATCCGGCCTTGCTCACGTGTATGATGGAGAGCATAACGCCCTCCCCCATAATGTGATAAGGTGGAAACAAAATTGTGCAAGGAGGGGCACCTAGCTGGCTCAGATGCTACAGCACGTAACTCTCGATCTCAGGGTCGTGAGTTCAAGCCCCATGTTGGGCGTGGAGCCTACTTTAAAAAAGTCATGCAAGGAAAAGAACGTGGAAACAACACGTGACACCTAGCAGGTGATCACAAAATGGAGTTATAACAACTCTGTAATTCAGGTAACTAAGGGACAAGTGAGCTACAAAGGTCAGTGACATCCTTAAGTTCCCTGCTGTGAAACAGGTTAACCAATGGGATCCTGCCTGCAGGTGTAAACCTGCTCAGAAGGCAGCAGCTAAGGAGGCAGCAGGGAAGGGATGAGTTGGGGCGTCCCAAGTGCCAAGTGGGCCGTGGAGGGATGGGCCCCGAAACAGGATGGAGCAGGAGCCCACAGGAAAAGCTGTCCTCCCCCAGATGAACAAACCCTGTCGATAAAAAATAGGGGGGGGGGGGGGAGTAAAATAAAGCTGTAACGCTGGCTTCTAGCCAATCTGCCAACAGATTCCAATACAAAACTGTTTCAACTGAGACTATTTGTTAATTTATTCGAAAGCAAGTTGGTGACAGCACACCATTTGTTTTCCTCTCCTGCCACAAATAATGTCCAAACTGACCTAATTAGAATTATCGTGACCCCAGCAATATGAATACCTCAGATGAAGAAGGAACGTATGGAAGACTTCATTTTTTTTAATTTTTTTTTAGAAAGAGAGCACGTGAGCAGCGAAGAATGGCGGAGGGAGAGAGAATCCTAAGCAGGCTCTATGCTCAGTGTGGAGCCTGACACAGGGCTGGATGCCACGACCCTGGGATCATGACCTGAGCCGAAATCAAGAGTCAGAGGCTCAACCGACTGAGCCGCCCAGGCGCCCCTATTCTTTTTTCAAAAAGTCCTTCTTCCTCCACTGATCAGAAACTCAGAACAATACAAAATTCCTCCCTGTTTTACTCATGTTCAGTATCATTTTTTTCCACCACACCCTCTTTTCTTTGGAGCACGGATCAAGCCAAAAATAATTTGGCTAAATCCCATCCGATGGAAATAGCTTCGCCACTTAAAAGAACAGATTTTGAACTCCTTTTGATCTCATCTTTCCAGAGTCTAAAATAAGCAGAGGTGGCCTCAATTCACCATAAACATAAACAAGTTTTAGAAAGATTCCCCAAAAACCTCTGGGGAAAAAAAAGAAAGAAACTGAATTTTTGTCAATCATTTTCTGTTATTCAAGTGGCCCGAAACCATACAAAATCCCTACTTGAGTGATAATAGCATTTAATTGGTTTAGAGACCTTGTCTTTCACCTTTAATTTAGGATCCAAATTCTAGTTTTGCCCACGACGAAGTGAAAATGAGTTTGGCAGATACAGCCCAGTGCCCAGTTGGCATCTGAACAATAGACAATCTGGACCCTGAAATCTACATCTTAAAAGTAGAGGATTTGGCCGAGTTGAAAAGTCTGAACAGCAGCTGCCCGGACCCTATTGGGGCATTGCAAGTACCGTGCTCTGTCCTCATAATGAATTCTGGTACAAAAAAGCATGTGGTCTAATTCTTTGCTTTTTGCTCCATTTTCATGATATGGAATAAACAGATATTTTTATTTCTGAAAGCTGCATTTTTCATGCACAAAAAAAAAAGAAAAAGAATTTATGTGATTACTGGAGGCAAAACAAAGCAACAAGAAAACCAGAAACCCGCCATTGCTTACTTTACATGTGTCGCGCCTCATTAAATGTCTTCCTGTCTGACATTCTGCAAGTTGCTCCCAATGAGTCCATCTGGTCACTAAGCGATGCAATCAGTGACAAAGGCTCCCTAACAGCTCCATCAAAGGCCTGAGTGACACTGAGGAATTCTCAAACGTAATGAGATTATTCTAATCTCTGATTGATGAAGTACTTTTCTAAGTAAGGAAACAGATATGAAGACTAATGGTGGGGGAGGGGATGAGAAAGTAATTACCAGACAAAGAAGAGAAGATTCCGCATCATCTTTGACACAGGAATACCTCAAGGTCATAATTATCATGGAAATTTCATACAATTTCTCAGAAAATGCCTCTAAAATTTTATACGGCGACACTCTGGACGAGAAATTCAAAATTAATTGGTTTTGGTCGTAAGTCACTTAGTAATACTAAATTACAGTATGGATTATTGCCAAATTGCAGTTTGGAAAAATGGTTAAATTAAACGTGGACTAGAGTGAATTTAAACTGCATAAACCATCTTCTATCCTCAGGGGCTTCCCGGCTGTTTGTTAGTCTTCTGAATGGAACACATTTTTCCAGATATTTTTGCTTCTGAGAATAAAACTCAGAGGAAGTAAGTAGTTTGCTATACACAGTTCCTGCTTTATTCTACCTCACCTTTTGGAATAGAGACAAGATACATTAAACTAACAAACCTTAAGCTTCAGGGATCCTTCAGGGCCCTGGGAAGGGCCCCCAAAATGTGTCCACAACATGCACTCTATTAGAAGTTATAGAAAAGAAGTTTTGGTTTTCTTTTTAAGAGAACCCCAAATTCAATGCACTTGAGGTCCAATAAAATCTGGATTCCCCGGGCCCTACACGCCACTTCTCATATCCTTTACCTCATTATCCAACAGCTTCTGAAAATGTCAGGGGAGGCCAAGAAAGCAACAGAATTCTCAAGATGCCACCACGGCCGTCAGGATTTTGTCTTCAAGACACGGCCCAGGCAAGACTTCGAATAATTTCTTACTACTCAGGATGGGGGGAGAGCAGAAAAAAAGGGGGGTGAGGGAGGCACCTGATTATTGCTGAAGAGGATAGAAACAATTCTGGCCATCAAAACTTTTTTGAAGGACTGACCAAAACAGGACTCTTAAGTTGAAAACTCAGTGTATGTTAATTTAATTCCCCAAGGTAAAAACCGTGTACAGGGGGAAACAGCTCTCTTAAAAAACGGTATATATTTTTAATTACGGTAAAATATATGTAAATACATTGCCATTTTAGCCATTATTAAGTGCCCAGTCCAGTGACATTAAGAACGTCCACACCACTGTGCAGCCATCAACACCTTCCGTCCCCAGAACAATTTCATCTCACAAAACTGAAACTCCATGCCTGCTAAACACTAACTCTCCATTCCTCCTCCTCCCAGATCCTAGCAATTACCATTCTACTTTCTGTCTCTATGAATTTGACTACTGTAAGCACCTCATGTAAGCGGTGTAAGAGAGATCATACACTGTTCTGTGATGGGTTATTTCACTTAGAGTAGGGTCTTCAAGTTTCCTCCACGTTGCAGCGAGTGTCGGAATTTCCTTTTTAAGGCTGAGTAATATTCCACTGTCTGTATATACCACATTTGGTATACAAATGTCCACTCATCTGTCTGTGGACAGTTGGGTGGCTTCCACATTTTGGCCGCTGTGATTAATGCTGTTTTGAATATGCTACAAACACTTGTCTGAATCTCTGCTTTCAATTCTTTGGGGTAAATACCCAGAAGTGGAATTATTGGATTAGATGGTTATTCTATTCTTAATTTTTTTGAGAAACCGCCATATCGTTTTCCATAGCGACTGCTTCATTTTACATTCCAACCAACAGTGCAGAAGGGTTCCAATTTCTCCACATCTTTGCCAACAATTTATGGGTTTTTGTTTTGGGGTGACCAGCCATCCGGATAAGGGTGAAGCGGCACATCACTGTGGTTTGATGTGATTAGTGATACTGACCATTTTCTTACATGCTTATTGGCCATTTCTACATTTTCTAGTTTTTTGCCGAGGGGCACATCATTTCTTGCTCAGTGTCACGGATGCCCCGTGACTGCCAGTCCGTTCCAGCTTGCTGAATCCACTTACGGTAGATATACTGCAAGTTAGGGGCAAACATCCAGGAGTGGGCAAGCAGGAACTGACCTTGCTTATAAACAGTAACTGGGTTTGATTTTATTCTTCAAGAAGAGGCCTTTGTTTCTCTAATCGCAACAAGAGCTAACGAGCACTGGGATTTCATTGGGTTCCATGCGTGGTACTCCATGTTTTTTACATACATGGTCCCATTTAAGTCTCACCGTAAGACTACGGACACAAACCAGTACACTGTTTAAGGATGAGAAAACCTGGGGTTTTATATAGCTAAAGTACTCTGCTGAAAATCACAGAGAGAGGGAGCTGAGGAAATGGAATTCAAACCAGCCCTGTAGAATTTAGGGAGCGACAGTTCCCAGCCACTACATGCTACTATCCTAGTGCATCCAATACATGAACACAAAGCCCAGGAACAGGACTGCTAAGCAAACAGCAACACTTTAGGGTAAAAAGTAGAACCCAAAGGCCTTTTAGGACCATCTGTTATGGACTGAATGTTAGTGCCCCACCCTCTTCGTACGGTGCGATCTTAACCCCTAATGTGATGATGCTAGGAGTTGATGTTTGGGCAGGTGAAGAGTTTATAAAGGTGGAACCCTCGTGGATGGGATTGGCACTCTTATAAAAGAGGCCCCACAGAGCCCTCTTTCCCTCCTGCCAGGGGAGAGCACAGCGAGAAGACTGCTATAATCCAGGACAGGCTCTCCCGGAACCTGCTGGTGCTTTGATCTTGGAATTCTCAGCCTTCAGAACTATGAGAAATGTTTGTGCCATGCTTAAACAAAGAGTTTAACAAAATTATAAATTATACAGTTTAACAATTGTAACAAAAAAATGTACAGTACTTTTGTTATAACAGCCTGAACAGACTAAGCCACAAATTGGGACTGAGAAGCGGGGAGGCTGCTGTCACAAACACCTAACCATATGGAAGTGGTTTTGGAAGTGGGTAACAGGTAGAGGCTGCAAGAGTTTAAAGGTGCATGCAAGAAAGATCCCACACGACCATTAAGGATGATTCTGGTGAGGACTCAGAAAAGAACTATATAGAAAGTGGTGTGGTCCAAATGTTTGTGTCTCCCCAGAAATTCATACCATGAAGCCCTAGTCTGCCAAGTGATGGTAGTGGTAAGTGGGATTTTTGCAAGGTGATTAGGTCACAAGAATGGAGCCCATATGCATTAGATTAGGGCCCTTATAGAAGACAGCACAGAGAGCTTGCTAAGCCCTCCTACCAAGCGAAGATACAAGAACTTAGCCACATGGAAAAGGGCCCTCCCCCGACTACTGCTGGCATCCTAATCTTGGATGTCCAGCCTCCAGAACTATGAGAAATACATTTCTGTGGTTTATCAGCTACTTAGTCTATGGCATTTTGTTACAACCAATCTGAAAGGAACACGACAGAAAGCTTCCGTTTTCTTAGAGAATACTTCAGTAACCATGAACAGAGTGTAGAGATATGGATGGTCAGAGTCATTCTGATGAGGTCTCAGATGGAAACAAGGTTATTGAAAACCAGGGGAAAGGCAACCCTTGCTATGGAGAGTCAAACCATTTGGGTGCCTTGCATTGGTGTTCCCATGTTTTCTGGAAGGTTTTCTTGGAAGTGATGAAATTGGAATATGCTGAATAACTTCTAACAAAATGTTGAAGATACAGGTTGGATCATCCTGATTGCTTCTAGTAAAATTTGAGGAGGGGGAAAAAAAGGACTTAAATGTGGAATTTTGAGCAAAAAAAGAACCAGAGCTTGAAGAATTGGAAAATTCTCAGCCTATCCATATTGCAAACAATGAGAACACTGAGAGAGGGTGGCCAAGTGACCCACATTAAGGAGATTAACAGGATAGACCATTTCAATAGAATAGACCATTTCAATTTCTTCAAGAGAGAGAGAGGACTTCACAGACAATTCTGAAATTATCAGAAACTCTAACAATTCAGAAATTATCAGGGCTTCCAGGCAGATCCTCCCCTAGGGAACTCCAAGAGTGACAGCAGCCTGTGGCACTGGGCCACAGTCTATGCTGGGCCCAGATTCCCGACCTACAGAAGGTGTGGGAGAGTAACTGTTAAAGCTTTAAGCCTCCAAGTGCTGGGGTAATTTGTTACCCAACAACATGTAACTAATATAGTTACCCTTTTAAAAATTATCTTAACACTGATGAAGATACAATGCTTACACTTCTTCCAGTTTCTAAGTTTCCATTTTAGACTAAAATATTCTTTAATACGTGGAACTGAATTTATGTTGTTATGAATGTTGTAAAAAACTGAACTGAACGTAATAAAATTGGATTCAAATTTTAAAAAAACAAGAGGAAGAAAGAAGAGATTGGGATACACGCAGAGACACCAGGGCTGTGCCTGTATGGAAGAGGACTGTGGGAAGAGGCAGCAAGGAGGTGACCGTCCTCAAGTCAAGCAGAGAGGCCTCACGTGAAACCAAACCTTCTGGCATCTTGATCTTGGATTTCCAGCCTCCAGAACTGAGAGCAAGTAAACTTATGTTGTTAAAGCCAGCAACAACAACAAAACAGGATTCTATTAAAGGGCAAATTTTAAGACACAAAAGGAGATAATATCAATGAGATAATTATCAAAGAGATGATATTATTGAAAAAATATCTGATAATCTACCAAGATGGAAGCAATGTGTTCAGGCATCCCAGCAAAGATCCCCACAACAGATCCCGCCCAGATCTCCTGAAAATGGCAACCAAGGTAGGATCTCAGGCCCATGGCCCCACCCACACCCAGTTCACAGGGGGAAGAGGAATGGAGGTCATGGGAGTTGGAGTTGGAACTGGCCATCCACTCCCGGAGCCAGTACCCTCATGGCAGAGAGGAGCGTGCTGATGTCCTGTCCTGAGGCAGGGCTCTGGCCATGCAGACGGCGAGAGGCTGGTGGCCTTTCTCCC
Source organism: Panthera leo (assembly GCF_018350215.1). Classification (NCBI taxonomy): domain Eukaryota; kingdom Metazoa; phylum Chordata; class Mammalia; order Carnivora; family Felidae; genus Panthera; species Panthera leo. The sequence goes on along the minus strand of NC_056683.1, from coordinate 138,796,568 downwards.
CCTTCCTACGGGGGTCAGGGTGCTGTTTGGTGCAGGAGCACCATGGCGGTCAGCCCAAACCCCTGCCCTGCCCCGCACCCCGCCACACCTGGCCTGACTCTGTTTCCCCACTTTCGTCTTTTACCTCTACCATCCCTCTCTAAATCTAGTTTCTCAGAAAGCTTCCTAACTCTCAAATAATGTAAAACCTCCCCACTCCCAGAGTTCCCCCAACGTCTCAACCAGCATCACTCATCGAGAGAGACAGCACTGAAAACCAGAACAAGCAAAACACAAACAAGGGAATTCTGCCCAACTGCCCAAAGTCACAGAGAGACGAGGAGGTCTGGAAGCAGGAGAAGGCAGAGCAGATGTGAGCTTGATACACAGGTAGAAATTCCACCGGAAGTGTGACCGCTCACTCTGGTACAGGACATCACACCCAATTTACAAAGCCCTTCACACACATGACCTCCCGCATCTTCGAAACAATCCTCAATTTGTGGTCCCACAACCACTAAGTAGTAGAGCTGGGATGTCAACTCATGCCTTTGGTCTGAAAAAATTTAGCAGAGCACTTCTGAAAGATCTCTAATTTATACCAGAATGTCTATATAACCCATGTCTTCCCATTGAATGAATGGCAGTGGAAAGTCCTGGTATCTTTCATCATATTCAGGAACCTACTTAATAGCAAAAGAATTATAATTGAAGGAAGGTCAACTCCAAACTCTGACTACAGCTACCATAAGCACTACCCCATCTGTCCAGGAGATGGATAAAAAAATCTCAGCAACCCATACCCTGCAGTATTCCGGAGCCCTCTCCGACAGGAAGTCACAATGTAGCCTAAAACCCTCTGCCTCAACTTAAGTCCATCTCCTTCTAACCTCTGCTCTATAGGCCATGTAACTTTTCACCCACTATTCATAACACCCTCACTTGCTCCTCATTTTAAAAAGTCTAACTTAGGGGTGCCTGGGTGGCTCAGTCGGTTGAGCGTCCGACTTCAGCTCAGGTCATGATCTCGCAGCTCGTGAGTTCGAGCCCCGCGTCAGGCTCTGTGCTGACAGCTCATAGCCTGGAGCTTGTTTCAGATTCTGTGTCTCCCTCTCTCTCTGTCCCAACCCACTCGCATTCTGTCTCTGTCTCTCTCAAAAATAAATAAACATTTAAAAAAAATTTTTTTTAAAGTCTAACTTTAATTTTTTTCGGGGTACCTGGGTGGCTCAGCCAGTTGAGCATCTGACTCGTGATTTCAGCTCAGGTCATGATCACAGGGTCGTGGGATCAAGCCCCTCATCGGGCTCTGCACTCAGCATGGAGCCTGCTCGAGATTCTCTCTCTCTTCCTCTCTCTCTGCCCCTCCCTGCTCGAGCTCTCTGTCACTCTCTCTCTCAAAAGAAAAAAAAAAAAAGGTTTTGTTTATATATTTTGAGAGAGAGACAGAGAGAGAGACAGCATGAGCAGAGGCAAGGCAGGGCAGAGCGAGAGGGAGAGAGAATCCCAAGCAGGCTCCACACAGCACAGAGACTAACACGGGCTTGATCTCACGAATGGTGAGATCATGACCTGAGCCCAAACCAAGAGCCGGACACTTAACCGACTAAGCCATCCAGGCATCTCCCACGTTTAGTTTTTTAATCATAAACATAGTGGTTTTTTCACACTCGCTTCTTAAGTCAGCATCGTCTTACTCAACATCTTCAATGCTTTGTTGAACAGACAGAAAAAAGCAAAGGAAACACGTAGTGTTCACTCAGCAATTTCTCTGCATTTTGCAGCCCACCTCTGCTGGCCACAAAGGGAGACCAGTTAAGGGGAAGTGGAAACACGGCCTTCTCTCTAAGCCGTCTCCTCGAATGCATGTGGCACCAAGAACAAAGTGTCAGTCTCTTTAACCCCCCACTTCCCATCGCAGGAAAAAGAGAGGGAGGGCAGGGCCAGCAAAACCCAATCCACACAAAACCAGCTGGCAGATGGTGGGTCAGAGGGCACGAGGGAGCTGAAATGCCTCTCACAACAGGTGGGTAATCTGCAGGATGACGAGGGTAAGAAGGCTTAATCAACCTTGGAGCAGTTAGAGACTTCCCTTAAATTTACGATGATCCTTACTACACGGGTATGTTTCCATTGGGAAAATTCACCAAGCTCCCAGCATGACTTGTGCTCTTTATACTTCTGTAAAAAGATTTTTTTTTTTAATACTTAGCAAATCTCAAAGGAGAAAATTCTTCAAATCAAGCTCTACTTTCTCCTATGACAGGAGAAAAAGACAGCCTCTTTACTTCTTAACGGTGAAAATGGAGAAAAAAAGAATTCCATATGGTCGGCTAGATAGTACAAAAACAGGATAGAGAACAAAGATCCAGCCAGCCATAGCTTCAGATAAGGATTCAGAACAGCAATGGATACAGAAAACAGTAAGGACTCAGCCAGAAACTCTGAGGAACACAGTGAAAATTATTCACGCTGACCAACAGTATCAGGGGAAAAATCATGTAGCTGTGGGTAATAGGAGTGAGCTGTGATTTTTTTTTTTTTCAGGACAATAGAGATTTTAAAGTCTTAATCATTGGAGAGATAACTGCAGAACTATCAGACTAAGGGGGAAAAAATGGTAATTTCTAGTTTACTTCGGACCTAACATATGCCAGGTATGGTGACAAGCAATTCATTCATTTAAGGCACACAACTAAATTTTAGGGGAGTATTTTACTGCCCCTATTTTACAGAAGAGAAAGTGGAGGCTCATTAAATTTATTAAAGGGCATACATGCATAAATAATTCACGGAGAAAAGATTTGAATCGGGTCTAACTCCTTCCAGTATGCTACCCTGGATTATCATGAAGCTTGGAAGAAAGTTCCAAACAACAGAAAAACTGTGAAGTAACAATTAGGTGAAGAGGAACTGAGAGAGTTCTAGAGAGAGAGGCTTGCCTAAGGAAGAAGGCAAATCTCTCAGAATAAAGCCCTGAACTTAACAACTACTAATTTTAGATTTCTGACCTCTAAGAATTTTAGAGCTAATAGGGACATTGAGATCAACTCACTTCTCATGGAAAAAAAGAAGAGTAAATAACATATTTCAACATATCTCCCCCTCCCCCACCTCTCTTTTTCATTCAACATTGGCCAACAAATATTTGCTGAGTGCCTACTATGTGCTAGGGCATCTTTAAAATTCTAATCAATCGTCTCCTTGAACTTTCCACCAAAAAGACCTAAATGATACACATTGTATACACAGTTACTCTTTCTTCAACCTGCCCAGATTTACCAAAAGATGGGTCAACTATTGTTCGTGAAGCATCGAATGGAAGTTCCAAATCCTAGGAAAAGTAAAATTTCTAAATTTTAAGATGTTTAATTCTAAAAATTCTAGAACTTTTCATACTGGGATGCCTGACTGGCTACAGCGTGCAATTCTTAATCTCAGGGTCAGGAGTTGGAGCCCCACATTGGGTGTACTATAATATATATATTATATACTAACTATATATTATATATAATATATATAATATAGAGTCTTGCCTAAGAAGGAAAAAATATATATTATATATAAATGTTATATTAACATATATTATATATTAGTATTATACATTATATATATATCTTATATATGTGTGTGTGTATATATATGTATATATGTGTGTGTGTGTATATATATGTATATATGTATATATGTATATACATATACCATCATAACCTTCCAGGAGGCTTTTACTTCAGTTAAGCAAGGACTGTGTGTATGACTCTGTCCCATAATCACAGTCCACTGATGGTCTTTTGTATTCAAAAGACTCATAGTATTTTAACATATGATTCTGATAAGAATAAGAAATTCCAGACTTTTCTAGAGGCCTCCTTTGGGACTAAACCAGGTTTAGTTTTCTTAATGGTGGAAAAAAGAGGCTAAATACAATTCCAAATCGCTCAGACCTTACAGTTCCAGTGATGATGGTCATCTCTTTCTCTATGTCTCTTTCTCTCCCTCTCTCTCTCTCCTACACACACACACACACACACACACACACACACACAAATAACAGGGTATCTGCAAAACTCCAAAATTATTCTGAGTCTGATTTAAACACAGGAAAATAAGGTTTAATGCCAAAAATAAAAAGTTAGAAAATTAAATTACCATTTACATACCCATCCAGCAAATGAGAAATTAGTACCTACCATGATTAAACAATAGGCTCATTTCCTCCAAACCAGACCTCTACCTTTTTCTCTTCAGCTATGAAAGTTTCTTTGACCCCTTCAAGTTTCACTGAATTAAAATTTTATATTTCCCTAAATTTACTTAACGTAGAGGCACCCTGCTGGCTTAGCTGGTAGAACATCTAACTCTTGATCTCAGGGTCATGAGTTTGAGGCCCATGTTGGGTGTACACATTACTTTAAAAAATAAGTAAATAGGGGCACCTGGGTGGCTCAGTCAGTTAAGTGCCCAATTCTTGATTTCGGCCCACGTCATGATCTCACAGTTGTGAAATCAAGCCCTATGTCCGGCTCCATGCTGAGCACAGAACCTGCTTGAGATTCTCTCTCTCTCTCCCTCTCTCTCTCTGCTAGTCTCATCATGTGCATTCTCTCTCTTTCTCTCAAAATAACATTTTTAATAAATAAGTAAATAAGACACAATTTTTAAAAAATATTTAAGATGGACTTTTATTTTGCTTATTTTCAGTAAGGATCCTCTAAACATTAAAAATATTTATAATTAGGGGCACCTGGGTGGCTCAGTCAGTTAAGCACCCAACTTCAGCTCAGTTCAAGATCTCAGGCTTCGTGAGTTTGAGCCCTACATCAGGTTCTGTCCTAACAGTGAGGAGCCTCCTTGGATCCTCTGTCTCCATCTCTCTATGCTCCTCCCCTGTTCGTGCCCTCTCTCTCTCTCTCTCTCTCTCTCTCTCTCTCTCTCTCAAAAATAAACATTAAAAATTACTAAAAATAAAATAAATAAAAACATTTACAATTAGCCAGTAAAAATGTTCTAAACTTTGTTCTAAACTTAAAATCTTCATATAAAAGAGTATCTATAAAAACATTTACAACTAACATTATATTTAAAATGGTGAAGACCGAATATTTCCTACCTAAGACCAGGAGCAAATGAACATTGTCTGGAGGTACTAGCCAATGCAATAAGGCAGGAAAAATCAGTTAACTAACCTAGCCAGGATTCAAACATGGGACTCACAGACTGTCATATGCTTTGAGCCAAAACTCCATGAAGAAGCTACTGGTAAAAGCTTCTTTCATTTTTTTTTGATTCACTCTGTTGCAAGAATACAGCAAACATCCAAATGAAAATGTCCAATTGGAAGCTAACAACTCTGGACTCACAAAAGAGGTTCCAACTAGAGGTGTATTAACTGGGCAGAAATGGGCATGTATGAATGGTAGTTGAAGGCAGGGGCAAACACAGCATTATCTTAAGAGGATAAAGAAGACCCAGGATGGTCCCCTAAAGAGAACATCATCTCCTGACAGTGGGAAGAGAATCTAAAGGGCAACAGGAAACGAATGATGAGCAAAGAAAGAAGAAAGCCAAGAGAAAGGGGCTAGGCTAGAAGCCAATGGCAGCAGATGCTTCAAGGAAAAGAGACAAGAGTGTTCAAGGAAACAGAGCTGCTCTAAGAAAGATGCACATGAGAACTATCTCTTGGGCAAAATTTCTTGTTCTGAGTGTAATTCATATCTGGCATATTTCTCTTTTAAATAAGAAACTAAGTCGGGTTGCCTGGGTGGCTCAGTCAATTGAGCATCCAACTTCGGCTCAGGTCATGATCTCGTGGTTCGTGGCTTCGAGCCCTGCATCAGTCTCTGTGCTGACAGCTCAGAGCCTGGAGCCTGCTTCGGATTATGTGTCTCTCTCTGCCCCTCCCCTGCTTGCACTTGGTCTCTCTCTCTCAAAAATAAATAAACGTTAAAAAAAAATTAAATAAGAAGCTAAGTCTTTCTAAAACTTCTTTGTTATTTTTAAACATAAAACACTTGCTTTGTTTCTACTCTGGATTTCAGAACCAAAGGGCTATACCAATTACAAGATTAGGGAATATCATAAAATAGATATTTTTAAACCAAAGATATTATAGACCATAAATAATATTGTTCAAAAGCATAAGATTAAATTTAATCTTTTTCATTGCTGCCTGGGAGAAAGAAGCCAGCTGCCCTCCAGGAATCAAGAGTATAAAGCTTAGCCATGGCTCCTAAAAGACCACAGAAGTGGCCCAGTGGTAACAACACAAAACTTGGTCTCTCAGGGCTACCTTCCAAAAGGGCTGAGGCAAGGATGCAGAGGTTCCAAGGCCATCATTATGGCAATAAATATGCAAGTACACAAAATGGGACCCAGCTGTATTAATCTATTTCCAACATCCAGAAAGAAAACCATAAGACCTGAGAACAAGGAAAATCAAAACCAGTTTGACCGGACATGTTTAATGTACAACATAGCAGTCACATATGGAAGGCACCATCATGGCCAACAAAGATAGAAAACGCAAATGAGCTATGGTCCTGGAATCTCAAACTATAATAAGTTAACACATAGTTGTTGTCTGTATATAGACAGAAAATATTAGGCCAAAATTATTTTAGTCTATATACAGCAAAAATGTTAAAAAAAAACAAAAAACAAGTCTCCTGGGTCTCTACTCCTCCCCATTTGACAGACAGCTGCATCTTCTGGGGCAGTGCCAGCCATGTCCCCAAGACATGATGGTGAAGGTCGGAGCAAATGGATTTGGCCATATTTGGCATCTGGTCACCAGGGCTGCTTTTAACTCTGGCAAAGTAGATACTGTAACTGTCAGAGACCCCTTCACTGACCTCTGTTATAGGGTCTACATGTTCCAATATGATTCCATCCACAGAAAATTCAATGGTATAGTCAAGGCTGAGAATGGGGAAACTTGTCATCAATGGAAAGCCCATCTTCATCTCCCAGGAACAAGATCCCACCAACATCAAAAGGGGTGATGCCAGTGCTGTGTTGTGGAGTCCATGGAGGTCTTTGCCACCAGGGAGAAGGCTAGGGCTCACTTGAAGAGTAGGGTCAAGAGGATCATCATCTCCGCCCCTTCTGCTAATGCCCAATGTTTGTGATGGGTGTGAACCATGAGAACTATGGTAACTTCCTCAACATTGTCGGTAATCCCTCCTGTACCACCAATTGCTTGGCCCCTCTGGCCAAGGTCACCTATGACAACCTTGGCATCATGGATGGACTCACAGCTACAGTCCACACCATCAACTGCCACCCAGAAGACCGTGGACGGCCCCTCTGGGAAGCTGTGACATGATGGCCGAGGAGCTGCCCAGAACATCATCCCTGCTCCTACTGGCAGTGACAAGGCTATAGGCAAGGTCACCCCCAAGCCGAATGGGAAGCTCACTGGCATGGCCTTCCATGTCCCCACCCCCAAAAGGTCAGACATGGATCTGACCTACTGCCTAGACAAAGGTGCGAAATATGATGGCATTAAGAAGGTGGTGAAGCAGGCATAGGAGGGCCCCCTTAAGGACATCCTGGGCTACACTGAGGACCACGTTGTCTCCTGCAACTTTAACGGTGACACCCACTCTTCCACCTTCAATGCTGGGGCTGGCATTGCCCTCAATGACCACTTTATCAAGTTCATTTCCTGATGTAATTTCCTTATGGTCCACACTGCCTCTAAGAGCCCCCTGGACCACTAGTCCCAGCGACGGCAAGAGGGAGAGAGAGGCCCTCAGCTACTGAGGAGTCTTGTCCCCCTTCCCCCAACACACTGAGAATCTCCCAATCTTCACACAGTTCCCATCCCAAACCCCTTGAAGGAGAGGGGTTTGGGGAGCCCTACCTTGTCATGTACCATCAATAAAGTACACTGTACAAAAAAAAAAAAAAAAAAGTCGCCTGCATCCTCAAGAGGCACAGAGTACAAAAGTACAGGATGAAGAAAACAAACCCTAATTGCCCTCAGAGAATTCTCCCTGAATTATTTTGGAGATGCCTCAATTCTCTATTTAATTTTGTCTCTGTGTGGACAGGGATTTAATGATTAATACCACACAGGACACAGATTCCTAGCAGCATCTGTATTTTTCAAATGTAAACCCGCTGAGTGGTCCACTCCATGCACCGCATGGTGAGTGGGTGGTAGGGAAAGGGTCAGCATTCATCTTTCTAAGCTGTAATTGTTGTTCACAGAACAACAGGTTCACACAGGCTGAAGACATGTGCGTGTACAAGAAGAAAACACACAGAAACAGTAAAGAAACCATTCTGGCAAAATGGCTTATCCTCTTCAACCTAAACAATTTCCCTTCTCGCACTGGTGCCAACTTTCCAACAAATGTGCAAAATTAAGCATTTTCTTTTCTATATGCTATGAAGTATATTTGGTATTTTGAGAGGCTCGTCTATCTCCTCTGGTATTTATGGGAACAGTGAATTTTTTACCTCAATTAATTGCCCCTGGGTTCACTCTAGACACCTTCCAAATATGAATTTAAGCAACTTTTCATAGATCCCTCAAATTCAAGATACAACATGATATTCAGTCCTAGGAGTTTTCTTTATTCTCGATTCTACCCGTAAGTGAGAAAAGTAAGATCATTGAAATGAGTAATGCTATGGAGGGTTTGTTTTTTTTTATTTTTTTAAGTTTATTTTTGAGACAGACAGTGCAAGTGGGGGAGGGACAGAGAGAGAGAGAGAGGGAGAGAGAGAATCCCAAGCAGGCTCTGTGCTATCAGCACAGCCCAATGCAGGGCTTGAACCCACGAAACCGTGAGACGTCATCTGAGCCAAAACCAGGAGTCGGACGTTTAACCGACTGAGCCACCCAGGAGCCCCAGTAATATTATGTTTTAATCATTAAGTCAATGACCCAGAAATCTGATACATTTAGTTCCTTTTATTTGAATACAGGATTGGCAGTCTGTTCAGTTTTACATGAAAGTCACAATACCCAGATGAACCGCCTTTTCTTATAATCTGAGAAAACTAAAAAAAGAGGAAAAAAAAAACAAAAAAACCTGGAGGGCTGCCTGGCTGGCTCAGTCAGTGATCTCAGGATTATAAATTCAAGCTCCACATTGGCTGCAGAGATTACTTAAAATAATCTTTATGAAAAAAAAAAAAAAAAACAAAACAAAACTGGGGCACCTGGGTGGCTCAGTCAGTTAAGTGTCTGACTTCAGCTCATGATCTCACGGTTCGTGAGTTCGAGGCCCGCCATTGGGCTCTGTGCTGACAGCTGGGAGGCTGGAGCCTGCTTCGGACTCTGCGTCTCCCTCTCTCTTGTTCCTCCCCTGCTTGTGCTCTCTCTCAAAAATAAATAAAGATTTTAAAAAATTTAAAAAAAAAAAGCTGGGGACAAACTATAAATAAAATAGGAAAAAATTATTTACGGTATCAGCAACAGGGGCGCCTGGCTGGCTCAGTCGGTAAACCATGCAACGCTTGATCCTGGGGTCATGAGTTCAAGCCCCACATTGGGCATAGAGCCTACTTAAAAAAATATCAGCAATAGTGACTCAATCACTTACAAAGGCTCACTTGGATTTGACTAGACTAACTCTGATACCTAACACATACAGATGCATATATATATTTAGCCTTACAAAAACAAAATGACAGGATTTTCGGCACACTGGTCAAAGAGTTAAATATGTTAGAAGGTAGCCTGTGAATACCAAGTGGGTGGCATTTCATGAAAATTCTCATCCACATGTAATAAAAAACATAATAATGGTCAGGGAGGACAAAGACCCTCATGGGAGCTCATTTTACCAAAACCATGAACGCATTCTCAAATTTAAAATTTTATGGCTACTAAGGCGTCATTACCATGCGAGAAACTTTCTTACCTGTTATTCCTCAGGTGTTCTAGCAAGAGACAGTAAAGATCTTAATCTAAACACAGTCAGCTCCCTAAAATGAGAGGTTTAATCTCATTATCTGGAACCACAGATGCTTCCTTGTCGAGCCATAAGCTCAGGGCAGGGCACTTACCAAAAGTTATTAACGGCGAACAACAGAATCCGAAATCTAATGTCCCCCCTTATAGGAAAATAGCTTTCTTCCAAGATTTACTGCACAGAAGTGAGGGAAATTAGCAAAGACAGTCTTCCACAAGCACACAAGGGGTGGTGAGCACTCCCCCGCAGTGGGACCAAACGCCTGAGCAGACAGCCCCTCAGCAGTGGGGTGGACAGGACCAGGAGGCTTGCGATCTGGAAGCGGAATAAAAGCAGAGATCGGCAGCTAACTCCTTCTCGCAGCCAGCCGTGGTCGGATCCTCAGCTGGTGCTGCTTCTCAACCTTAATCCCCCCAGGTCACAGTAACAAAATGTAAGTGGCCATCACAAGACTTCCAAAACCAAGTTTACCACAAGAAGGAAGTTCGATTTTAACGCTGACACCCTAAGCCACTTCCCTTGTTCTCCAGGAAAAAGGCCCTAAGATTCATCACAACTTGGCTATGAGATATCTGAGGAATGAAGTGTTTTCCTTTTTACAAGAAACAAGGATATTCAAGGGTGGTCTTGTACCAGGGGCTCATCCTCTTTCCTTGGGGATTCCAGCCAATCTCCCTACCTCACCTCCCATGTTTGATCATCCCTCCAGCTGCCAGCCTGTCACGCTTTCAGAAAGTTATCATAAAGTGGGGCGCCTGGGTGGCTCAGTCTGTTGAACATCCAACTCTTGGTTTCTGCTCAGGTCATGATCCCAAGGTCATGGGATCAAGCCCTGTGTCAGGCTCCACAAGGGGTGGGAAGACTGCTTAAGGTTCTCGATCGCTCTCTCTCTCTCCCGCCCTCCTTCCCCCCCTCCCCCCCCCCCCCTCTCCTCCTCGCTCACATTCTCTAAAATAAAATAAAAAGGGGGTGCCTGGGTGGCTCCGTCAGTTAAGCATCCAACTTCGGCTCAGGTCATGATCTCGCAGTTTGTGAGTCCAAGCCCCGCACCGGGCTCTGTGCTGACAGCTAGGAGCCTGGAGCCTGCTTCGGATTCTGGGTCTCCCTCTCTCTGTCCCTCCCCCACTTACAACCTGTCTGTCTCTCTCTCTCTCTCTCTCTCTCTCTCTCTCTCTCAAAATAAATAAACATTAAAAAAAGTTTAAAAAATAATAAAAAGAAAATAAAAGGAAAGTTATCAGAAAGTAATATGGAAACCATTTCAAGCCTACCTGTTTCTATGGGTGACAAACTACGAAACTTACAAAGAACAGCAAATCCCTATTTCACAAAGTTTCTGAGTACACAGAAAAAGCTGGAAAGCTTACCATTTCAGGAATCCTAATGCAATAATCAAGAAATGAGGGGGCCGCTTGGGTGGCTGAGTCAGTCGTCAGCACAGAGCCTGCTTCAATTCCTGTCTCCCTCACTCTCTGCCCCTCCCCTGTTCTGTCTCTGTCAAAAATAAAAAACAAACAAACAAAAACAAGAAATGAGGAATGAATATTGTTCCTCCTTTAATGGACAGAATATCAACTTAGAAAATCAAAGACAGTCAACTGAAAATCTGCTGGAATTATTAAGCAAGTTCAGTAAGGGGACCATATAATGAATATACAAAGTGAGTAGGCTTCTACACATTAGTGATAACCACTTAAAAACTGAGTGAAAAATCCTTTATCACCTGCAAAAATTACTAAAAAAAAAAAAAACCTAGGAAGAGAGTAACAATGTATATTTATATTTAAAAACTATAAAACTTTTACTGAAAGGCATAAAAAGACCTAAAAAAAAAAAAAAAAAACCACTGAAATATTCTATGTTCCTTGATAGGAAAATTCAAATCAACAGGTCAGTTCTCCTTAAATTAGCACACATTCACTGCAATCCCAAATTGATTTTTAGAACAATGTGATAGGCTGCTTCTAAAGTGGATCTAGGGGCACCTGGGTGGCTCAGTCAGTTGAGCGTCTGACTTCAGCTCAGGTCATGATCTCGCAGTCTGTGAGTTCGAGCCCCGCGTCGGGCTCTGTGCTGACAGCTCAGAGCCCGGAGCCTGTTTCAGATTCTGTGTCTCCCTCTCTCTCTGCCCCTCCCCCGCTCATGCTCTGTCTCTCTGTCAAAAATAAACAAACATTAAATAAATAAATAAATAAAGTGGATCTAGAAGAATAACTTTGTAGAGTAGCCAAGAGAAAGTATTCTGAGAAAAATATACATATACATCAACAAGGGAGTATCTGCCCCCTCCAATGCAAAATATCCTGTAAAGTTATGGTAATTTTGAATATTTCTGTTTAGTAGCAAACCATCAGTCCAGAAAGAGATACAAGTTACACGGAAATTTAGAATATGATAAACGTGGCATTCCCAGTAAGTAGAGGAAAGATCAGCACGGTAACAACTGGTGTTTCATCAAGTTTCTCTCTTCCCAGCCCACTGCTCTGTCGTACGGTTTCACAGTGTGCGAAACCAGGGGCTCCAGTCTCTCCTAAATCACACAGGCTGCCAAAGCCAAGGAGTGTGTGTGAGCTTCTATAGCTTCTCACCACGTCCCTAACAAAGGGTGAGCCCACATTTGGACGAAGCCAAAATCAGAGTCAGATTATTTCAACTTTGAAGTTCTCACGGGAGAGCCGAGACACCGCCTCTCTACTTACAGAGGCTGGCACCAGGGCCACACAGGCTGTCATGTGAGTCACGGATGAGTCAGCCCCTCTGAGTCTGCCAGGCCCTGCTTGACTACGTCCACCTCTAGCGTGCAGCCTCTTTGTTACAAAAACATTGCCAATCCCCACTGAGTGTTCTGCAATGGTCTATTCCCTTCAGAACGCGACGAGAGTTTTGCAAAGAAAAGTAATTGCTTACCATGAAAACATGCTACCCCCACGGTGACGGGGGGTGGGGGTGGGGGCGGGGAGTGAGGAACTCTGAATTCCCATTGCAAAAGGATGATTCTTAATGGGAACCTTGGGAAGAACTTGGGGAAAGCACGTCAGAAATGATGCCAAGATCATTTGTATTTGCTGAGGAGTAAACAAAGATTGTTATCATGTGCAATTCTGAATCTGTCCCTAAGGGGAATACTGGTTAGCATTTCATGATGTGACAGCTTTCCCAGGTCTTAAATATTCGTCTCATTAGAAGTCCTTTTTTATCCAGTATCTAACCAAAGCCATGCAGCACTTTCAGAAGACAAAGCAAAATGTCTGGATGGAAGCTGTTTTGTGTTTCCATAGAGAAACCAACCTGTCATCATCAGGCCTCCAGCAGGGTTACACGGCACCTCTGAGAAGGCAGAATGGTTAAAGAAGCCTACTGCATTTCTGAGCCAGGACTACGAAGAAATGTATAGAGACCAATTAACGTTCAGGGTTCTGAGGTCTCAGAATCGCCAGAAGAGGCTTGCATCCAGCCACTCAATACCAAAAGATCTAAGTACTTTTCAGAAGGTTCCTTTTCCTCCCCTTCTGTTCTTTGACAATGGGGGGAGCAGTGAGAGGAGGGGAGGGGAGGGAAGGCGCTCACAGCGTTCGTGTATGTGGATTGAAAATACATTTTTTAGGGGCACCCGGGTGGCTCAGTCAGTTGGGCGTTTCAGTCTTGGGTTTCGGCTCAGGTCATGATCTCACGGTTCATGGGTTCGAGCCCTGCACTGGGCTCCAGGCTACTGGCGTGGAGCCTGCTTGGGATTGACTGATTGATTGATTGATTGATTCATGCATTCATTCATTCATTCTCTCTCTCTCAAAAATAAATAAAATATTATGGGGGAGCCTGGGTGGCTCAGTTGGTTAAGCACCTGACTTCGGCTCAGGTCATGATCTTGCAGTTCGTGAGTTCCCGCCCCGCGTCGGCTCTGTGCTGACAGCTCGGAGCCTGGAGCCTGGAGCCTGCTTTGGATTCTGGGTCTCCCTCTCTCTCTCTTCCCCCTCCACCCCCACTTGTGCTCTCTCTCTCAAAATAAACAAACACTAAAAAATATATATTATGATGGGTAGGAGTACACATTAAATAAACTCCTTAAAAAAAAAAAAAACGGGTTCTGTGGGATACTAGATAACTAAAATGACACTTAACAAAGTGCAGGAGGAGTGTCTGCATACTTCCTTCTTCCAGATAGGTCTCTTAATCCACGTATGACAAGTGCTGACACATATGAATGACTACCATCCTATTTCTGAAACATGGGCAGTCTCCACTCTGCCCCTGCAGGACACAAAAGCAAAAAGAAAGTCAGGGCCATTTGCTTGGTAAAATGAAATCCCATCTTGGCTCTCCTGCGAGTTCACTTACTTTTTATAGCCTGGCTTTCAAACACAGTAATTGCTTTCTTTTTTTAAAGACGTGGATTCACACCACATTTGAGGGTCCCTATATATAGGTTTCAGTCGACTGTAATAGCAAACGCACAGGATCCACCCTTGAAGACCTAAATAGAACAGTTTAGGAAGAGGACCTCCTTTTCCTATAAAGCAAAACTATGAAAATAATCAAAGATAACTTGCCCAACAGCCACCAGAAGACAATTCCTAAGCCCAGTTTTTATGACACTCTCGGAAAAAAATGCACAACTTCTTCCAGGAAATTTGTGGTCTGCAAATTCTGTAAGATTTTTAAAATTACGTCATGTTTCATTTCTGTTAGCTCTTCTAATCTCTGGTTCAAATATTGGTGCTTAAACCTTAACAGTTAGAAAAGCAGTTATTCTAGACGGCTTAGAATTCTCAGAAAGCATGGGAATGCAAGCTGGTGCAGCCACTCTGGAAAACAGTATGGAGGTTCCTCGAAAAACTAAAAATAGAACTATCCTACAGCCCAGCAATTGCCCTATGAGGCATTTATCCATGGGATACAGGTGTGCTGTTTCGAAGGGACACATGCACCCCCACGTTTATAGCAACACTATCGACAATAGCCAAAGTATGGAAACAGCCCAAATGTCCACCGATGGATGAATGGATAAAGAAGTGGTACATATATATACACTGGAGTATTACTCGGCAATCAAAAAGAATGAAATCTTGCCATTTGCAACTACGTGGATGGAACTGGAGGGTATTATGCTAAGTGAAGTCAGTCACTCAGAGAAAGACAAAGATCATGTGACTTCACTCATATGAGGACTTTTAAGAGACAAAACAAATGAACATACGGGAAGGGAAACAATAATATAAAAACAGGGAGGGGGACAAAACAGAAGAGACTCATAAATATGGAGAACAAACTGAGGGTTACAGGAGGGGTTGTGGGAAGGGGGATGGGCTAAATGGGAAAGGGGCACTAAGGAATCTACTCCTGAAATCATTGTTGCACTATATGCTAACTAATTTGGATGTAAATTTTAAGAAATAAAAAATAAAATTAATTCTCAGAATTCTCAGAAAGCAAATGTAGAATCCACTTTTGTTCCTCGATTACTTAACCTCCTTCTGAGGCGGCGGGAAGTTCTCTTCCAGAACCACGAAGCTGTAGGTAACAGCATGGGGCAGCCCAACGAACGAGGGCCTTGGAATCAGACCAGGTCAAGACCCAAATCAGACCAGGTCAAAACCCAGCTCTTAGGGCTTAGCTCCTCATTTCTCAGAGCCCACATCCTTCTCTGCAGATCGGGAGGGGATCCGTTCTGGAGCGCTCAGAGTTAAAGAACATGTTGATGAGGTGCCCGGCAGAGCCCCTGGCATCAGCGGACTCCTACAAGGTCAACGAGGTGATGGTGCCACTGATGACGAAGCAGGTTGCAGAATACTTTCTTCCACGTCTTCGTTTCTCAGAGGAGGAAAAGCAAGGGCCAGAGAGACACCACGTACAAACCAACAATCCGCAGCTCAGCGAGTGGTTCAGGGAGCAGGTAAGCGAGGCTGCTCGTATGATCAGGACTTTGAAACATGATGAACAAAACCACAAACCCACTCAGTGTGCGCCAGGGGCTCTGTTACATCTCATTACTGCTGAGTATACACAGAAATAAGAACCTTCCCCAGCAGAGAAGCCTCCAAGGGATGATGGGTAACTTCTGCTACAGGCAATTTCCGGTATCTCTTCATCTCTGCTCGGCCACCTAAGACCATTTCGCGTGAGCAGCCGGGTTCAGGAGGGGACGTCACCCCACACCTCACGGCTGCGAGAGCAGCAGAGAATGCGCAGATGTGCTACGGCCCTAACCTGCACTGGAGACCGTGCACAGAACACGCAGAAGCAGCTCAACACGACAGGGAAAGCTGTCTCTTGGCTAATAACATGTAAATTTCCTGAAGAACTCATTTGCTTCAAATCATAAAGGCCCCCTCACACCAAGCCCCCTCCCCCCCCTCAACAATCTGCATCTTGGCAGTTTGGCACCTTGGATTTCACTTCAGGCTGAGACGTGGCTTAAAGAGTCAGGTGCCAGATCCAGGAAGCACTGATAGCTGAGATGCCCCCCCCCTTTCCCCCAACCCGGCTCAGATTTTCCTCCAAATTCGACTTCCTGAAGTGGCTGGAAGTAAGTCCAAGTCAAATTTAGACACCTGGAACAAAGAGGAAAGGATTGCAGATTTCAAGATGAAGTCAAATCATTGGCCAGGAAACTGAAAAAAGAAAAAAAAAAAAAAATAGAACAGAACCGGGTTCCTCCTTCTCTCCCAATGCCCTAGTTTGAAAAACCGCTTCTTCAACACAGAAGCCAGAAACGAGGAAACCTAAGATGGACACGAAAACGAATCCACTTCATACACATCCCGGCCCAAACCAAACCCGGAACACGACACCAGTAAGCCCGGTAATAAGGCTTTACTAAAAACCATCATCAGCTCTAACATTCTGCAACAGGAGCCTGTATTTAAGCGGTAACCATACTCTAACTTCAGCGAGATTTAACTTCTCATAACTCAAGGGATTTGACAAGGACAGACGCTGGACGGCTCCCGCAACGCCCCGAGCCACGTTCCCCCCACCCCGACCCGGGAGCTGTGCGAACACAGCTCAGGCGTCCCGGTTGTTTAAGAACCACTTGCTAAGAACCTGGTTGTTTAAGAATGTATTACATTGTCGGTGTAATACATCAGCGATGACAGAAAGCAGCTCTTCAAGAACCAGATAGGCACACGGTCCACACAGCAAGCCGGACGCGGTTTCATCACCTTTCCATGCGGCAAGCCTTCTACAACTGCAGCTCGAGAGCTCACCGTACCCATACCTTTCCTCTTCATCTCAGCTTCTCAAATGATTTGGTGGAAAGCCGCAAGTTTTGAGAGCTACACGAAAACCAGTGAGGTCGTTTTCCTAAGCTCCTCTAAACTGGTAATACAATAGGGGAGGGAAGTAAAAGCAGGAGTTCTCCAGCATGATTCTGTAGGCTCTGCTAGCTGGTCATTCAACTGACAGCTAGACGGCACTGAGCAGCTTTGGGGGAAGCAGCAGCCAGAGATGGGGTGGTGGGGAGGGTTGGGAGGGGACAGGTCTTTATCTGAACCCACCTTTATCAACTCCTACACCTCACACAGTACCGGTGTGTGTTGTGTTTTGAGCAAGGGAATAAATGAGTGACCAGATTGCATCATTCATGCAACAATGAGAGTGAAGATACTTGAATTGCAGTCCTGTCTTTGACCCGGACAAGTTATACAACAAGATACATGGTCAAGTCACTTAACCTAGCAGGAACTGTTTCATTATTTATATGAGGTTAATTGAATGGGTGATATCAAAGAATACTTCTTAGATCCCATGAGTTTGTATTTATCTCACGTCTGGTTCAGGGAGTCGGGGTGGCTCAGTCAGTTGAGCATCTGACTCTTGATTTCGGCTCAGGTCATGATCTCATGGCTCGTGGGTTTGAGCCCCTTGTCAGGCTTTTTGCTCGGATAGCGGTGAGCCTACTTGGGATTCTCTCTCTCCCTTGCTCTCTGCCTCATGCACGAACTCTCTCTCAAAAATAAACAGTAAAAAAAACACTAAATATTAGAAAAAAATAGTGTGGTTACACAGCCACCTCACACCTATTAGGATAGCTACTATTTAAAAAAAAACAGAAAAAATCAAGTGTTGGTGAGTCTGTAGAGAAATTGGAACGCTTGTGCACTGCCGGTATAAGAGTAAAATGGTACAGTCATTGTGGAAAACAATATGGCAATTCCTCAAAAAATTAAAAATAGAACTACCGTATGATGCAGCAATTTCCCTTCTGAGTATACACCCAAGAGAACTAAAACAGTATCTCGAAGATGTACACACACTCGTGCTCAGAGCAGCGTTATCACAAGAGCCAAAAGGTAGAGAAATCCAGGTATCCATGTATGGATGAATGGATAAACAAGATCTGGTAGGTCCATACACTAGCATGTTATCCAGCCCTAAAAAGGAAGAAAATTCTGCCCCATGCTCCATACAGCACAGAGGAATCTTGAGGACATTATGCTACGTGAAAGGAACAAGTCACAAAAGGACAAAAACTGTATGACTCCACTTATATGAGATGTCTAGAACCATGAGACTCGGAGATAGAAAGTAGAAAGGTGGACGCTAGGGGCTGGGAGGGGAAGAGAAATGGGGAGTTATCGTCTAATGGGCACAGAGATTCAGTTTGAAATGAAATGTGTTCAAGGGCGCCGGGGTGGGTCAGTTAAGCATCCGACTTCGGCTCAGGTCATGATCTCACAGTTTGAGTTCAAGCCCCGCGTCAGGCTCTGTGCTCACAGCTCAGAGGCTGGGGCCTGCTGTGGATTCTGTGTCTCCCTCTCTCTCTGCCCTTCCCCCACTCAAGCTCTCTCTCCGTCTCAAAAATACACTTTTCTTTTAAATTTAAAAACAAAATACAGTGAGTTCTGGAGAGGGATGGTGGTGATGGTTGCACAACAGTGTGAATGTGCTTATTAGTGTCACCAAACTTTACGCTCAATAATGACTAAATAGGAAATTTTGTTACGTGTATTTTACCACCATTAAAATTTTTTAAGTTAAAAAAAAAAAAGATGATGCTTATGGCACACAAATTATACCTCAAAACACCTGATTTTAAAACAAAAATATTTTCGGGGCACCCGGGTGGCTTGAACATCTGACTCTTGAACTCAGCTCAGGTCTTGACCTCAGAGGTGTGAGGTCAAGCCCCGCGCTGGGCTCACGCTGGTCATGGAGCTTCCTTTTGAAAAATTAACCAATTAATTTTCAGAAGTTCCCCTGAGAGTCACCCTTTCATTCCTCAAATCAGCAAACATTCCATCCCCCACTGGCCCACAGTTGATTTCCACAGGCTTTAGGAGCTCCTCTGTCAGGAACAGGGGACCCCCTTTCACTCCCACCCCTGAGAAGTATCAAAGGAACAGGGGAACGCAGGTCGGGCTGCACAGACGGGGCACGGGGAAGCCGGCGTGGAGAAGCCACCTGACTCCCAGGCCACGCTCCCCCATCTTGCTGCCTCTCCTGATCGGCCCCCCTTGCCCTGCAAATGAGGAAGCAGAGGCTAAGAAAGATCCAGTAACTTCCCAAAGATCCACAACCGGCCAGGAGGCTCATGGGCAAGAAGTCAGGTCAACCAGTCCCGAGTTCTTTCCCGTGCACCACACAAAAGTGTATTTGGGGAGAAACAGTACCCTGGGGTCCCACTGGAATCTCCGCGGCAACCCACCCCCACGGTGTTCAACCCTCCCCCGTGAACAAAGTCATTTCCTCATTCATTTCTTCATTTAACTTCGCGTAGGTAATTTTAAATTTCATTTATTTCATGTTACCATTCACCCAATGAATCATTTGTAAGAACTTAATTTTTCTCTCAAAATGCCCTCTGGGGGGCGCCTGGGTGGCTCAGTCGGTTAAGCGGCTGACTTCGGCTCGGGTCATGATCTCGCGGTCCGTGGGTTCGAGCCCCACGTCGGGCTCTGTGCTAACAGCTCAGAGCCTGGAGTCTGTTTCAGATTCTGTGTCTCCCTCTCTCTGACCCTCCCCCATTCATGCTCGCTCTCTCTGTGTCTCAAAAATAAATAAACGTTAAAAAAAAAAAAAAAGAAGATTCTCTCTCTCCCAGCCAAAGCATAAGAGACTCTTAAAAAATGAGAACAAACTGAGGGCTGATGGGGGGTGGGTGGGAGGGAGGGGAGGTTGGGTGATGGGCACTGAAGAGGGGCATCTTTTGGGATGAGCACTGGGTGTTGTATGGAAACCAATGTGACAATAACTTTCATATATTAAAAAAAAAAAAAAAAAGATTCTCTCCCCCTCTCTGTCCCTTCCCTTCACATGCATGTTCTCTCTCCAAAATTAAATAAGTTAAATAAATTTAAAAATGAGCAGCGGCAAACACTGTTGCTCTTCAGAATCACCACAAAGCTACCAAAGACACAGTCAGAACATCACCAAGGGCCAAGATACATGGCACCACCAGTAAGTTTTCCAGCAGGCGAGAGGAGAAAGAGTTCCATGTAAGTGTCTCAACATTCCAAACAAACCTTCCCAGTTCTAAAAGGGGGAAAGCGGCAAGGAGTGAACATTTACTGAGCACAGCACTAAGGCTCATCCTCAAGGAAGTGTCAGTATCTCAATTACAAACACTAAGGTTGGAAGAATCAAATAACCAGCCTGAGGTCACAAAGCAAAAAATGATCTTTCTAGATTCAAGGCCAGGCCAGTCCAATTTCAAATATCCTACTTGCCCTACGATTCAGTGATGTCTAAGAAATAAAACACACAAGCAGTATTATAAAATCACAGATTTGGATTTAAAAAATTTTTTTAATATTTATTTTTGAGAGAGAGAGAGAGAGAGAGACAGAGCACAGTAGGGGAGGAGCAGAGAGAGAGGGAGACACAGAATCTGAAGCAGGCTCCAGGCTCTGAGCTGTCAGCACAGAGCCCGACGCGGAGTTCAAACTCACGAGCCACAAGATCATGACCTGAGCCGAAGTCTGACACTTAACCAACTGAGCCACCCAGGAGCCCCCAGATTTGGATTTTAAAGTGCATTTGGTTAAGACCAGTGGGAATGCAAATTTATTATTTATACATTCAAAAACTTTTGAGCTTCTCTTAAGGACAGAACCCAGTACCAGGCATGTTGCCAGAAGCTAAGACAAAACTACACGTATTTTATCAGTCCTGCTCTCAAGAAGGTTACAATCTAGTAAAGGCATGCCAATCTTAGATTCTAGCAAGGGAGATAAGAAATGGATGCAAGCAGATTTCAAGTAAAAATACAAAACAGAGACCTGGGACATTCCCAGTGTGAGTTAAGAATAAGTGATAAGAGATAAGACACACAGTGTCACAGGCAGAAGAGAGACTACTGTTGCCCCTGAAACATGGATAAGATACGGCTAAGTGGCCAGAAAGTGGAAAGGCATCCAGCAGGGAGAAACTACGCCAAAGAAGGTCTAGAACAGTGCTACCCAATTGACATAAAATGGGAGCCACGTAATTTTAAACTTTTTAGGAACTATATTTCAAAAGGTAAAAAGAGGGGGCACCTGCCTGGCTCATTCAGCAGAGCATGCTACTCTGGATCCTGGGGTTGTGAGTTCTAGTCCCATGTCGGGTGTAGATTACTTGAAAATAAAATCTTTAAAAAAAAAATAAATAGGGGCGCCTGGGTGGCGCAGTCGGTTAAGCGTCCGACTTCAGCCAGGTCACGATCTCACGGTCCGTGAGTTCGAGCCCCGCATCGGGCTCTGGGCTGACGGCTCGGAGCCTGGAGCCTGTTTCCGATTCTGTGTCTCCCTCTCTCTCTGTCCCTCCCCCGTTCATGCTCTGTCTCTCTCTGTCCCAAAAATAAAATAAACGTTGAAAAAAAATAAAAAAATAAAAAAATAAAATAAAAATAAATAAAGTAAAAAATAAATAAAATGAAACCGGTGAGGTTAATTTTAATATTCTTTCACCCAATGTATCCAAATTATTCTCATTTTAACGTGTAAACACTTATTCGTGAGGCAGTTCACATCTCTCTGCCCATGCTATGTTTTCAAAACCCAGTGTGTGCTTTGCACTTACGGCACACCTTCGTGGCACTGGCCACATTTCAAGCGCTCAGCAGGCACGTGCGGCTAGTGGCTACGGATATGGACACACAGATCTAGAGGCAAATCAAGGAAGAGGGGGGCGAGGGGGTGTGGTTGTTGTTGGGGGGCAGCGACTCAGCCAATTAAGCCAAAGCAATGACTTCATGAGAAATCCTAAAGAGCAAGCTTAAATTCAAGCTGAATTTGGACAAAAGGATGCCAGTAATGTCCTAGGGCAGATAACATGAAGTATCAAACAGTGACACAGCTGCTGCTCTGCCCCCAAGACCCCAGGCCCCCGGGGACTGCAACTCCCTGGATTCCGTTCCATCGGCCCATCCATCGCCCTCAAAGGGTCCTGGCCCCCCCTCTGTCCCTTTCTGAGGGGTCCTCTGTCTCGTCTCGCTCTGTAGGTTGGACACTATTTATTCGCAGCCCTCTCCACAATGATGTCATTACCAACCTGAAGCCTCGTGATCCCTCAATTTTCACGAACAAGCCGTATTCGCCCCCGCTGGAAGTAAGTTCTGAGTTCCCACCTTTCCAGCCCCGCTCCTGGACTAGCCAGTCCCCCCCCACAGTTGGCCTTCGACGGTCACTGAATTGTGGCGGGTGGGCACCAGGACCCCCGCTCGAACTTCAATCTCTGCGGCTGCCTACTTTTCCCTCCCGTGTTCCCAATTCTCCACCATCCCCCCCAGAGGCTCTTCCGAACTTGTCGCAGCCACCCCAGCACCTCAGGGAACCCCGACAGTCAGCCTATATAATCCTGCCCCCCATATTATTTAAGAGCCCATTCCCTCAACTTCTGTCCTCCAAACCTCACAATCCTTCGGTCTCTTCACTGGCCCACCTGCCCCCCTCCGAAGACCGGAGGTTCTCACCTCCCAGGCCACCCGCCTGGGCTCCCACCGAGATGAGCCACGTGTCCAGCCCACCCCCCGGGGGCGTCTGCAATTCAGCGTCTCCACCTCCAACGCGCCCATTTCCTTCCATGCTTCCAGACCTGCCTTTTAACCCTGCACCGAGTCAGCCTTGCCTCTGTCCTGCCCCCTCAAATCACCGCTTTGTTTCTCTCTTTTGCCGCCCGAGGTATTCCCCCCAAATCTCTACTTTCTGCTACTTTTTTTTAACTTACCTTCCAACTATCTCTATTCCTGACCATAACAGATGGGGTTTCCATTCCCAAGGGCTCCTGGAATGGTTTCCAGTGATTTCTAAACTCTAAATGCGATGGCCTCTGTGCAGTGGTTTGCACCCAACACAGGAAAGTCATGAGGGAAACAAGTAAAATACCAGTGACCCTACATCTCCACACCCTGAGACCCCCGCCCCCGCCCCCCGGTTGGACCCTTCCGCCATCTGTCTGTACAGGCACACACGCACAAGTCCTTTTCCACGGCGCTTCATCTGAGACGTTCCGTAAGCAGTTTGCATGTGTTTTTTTTTAAATCTCCCACCCACCTCCTCCCATAGTGCCAACCTCTCTCCTCCCAAGCAGTATTAACATACGTACGAGATTGCCTTTTACGATCTTCCAGTCCACAAAAACGAGATCATATTATACATGGTTCTCTGCCTCTTCATTTCTCGTGGGAATCCGTCCAAGCCGGGCGGTACAGAGACCCAAGGCACGGACGGGCCACATTTTAGCCGACCATCCCCCTGCTGAGAAAGCATCCACTCACTTTCCAGTCCTTTGCCACTACAAACAATGCTGCAATAAATATTCTTGTACAAACAAATTACATACAGCTGCTTTTATTTCTATGGGATAAAGTCCCAGGAGAGGAACTGCTGGGTCAAAGGCCACGTGCATTTTAAATTTTAATGGACTCTGCCAGAACTCCTTCCGCAGCGGCTGTTCCCACCAGCCATGCTGGAAGACTGCCTCTTCCCAGCACTCCTGCCAGCAGGAGACATTGTCACTCTCGACAAGTTTGCCAGTCTGACAATCTGATGAACGCGGTTGAAAAACTCCCCCTCGCCTCCCACCCAGCTCCACGGCATTCAGGAGACTCACCCCCGCCCCTGGCAGCCCTTTCGGAGCCACCTCCTTGGTCTCCCAGTCTTATTTTACCTCCAAAAATTAAGTAGAAAACAAGGTTGTGTCCCGTGCCATTCCCCTCCCTTCACATGCTCTTCTTTGACAAGACCATTCCTTCACAGGGTTTCTAGTCATCATTTCCAGGGGCTGAATCCAAATGTGCATCTCCAAGCCAAGACCTCGCTCTTGAGCTCCAGACTTCTAACTGCTCATGAGACATTTCTCACAGAGACTGCCGACACCCCAGACCTCAGTAGGCCCAAACCCCAATCCTCCCTAGGCTCGCTCCAAATCTAGTCCTCCCCCCACGCCACTGTAGTGCTGTCCGCAGGACGGGCACCCAGGCTTGAACCGCCAGGGTCCTATATCATTCCTCCCTACGCTCTGCCCACATCCGGGCAGTTCTCCACCGGGCGCAAGGCCCTCCCGGATCTCCAGGACTCCTGCAACAGCCCGCCCGCACCCCCAGCCCCAGCATGCACCCCGACCCTGTCAGTGAGACCCTGCAACACCTCCCAGGTGCAGGTGAACCTGAGCCCAAACTCGCGCACCACACTTTCATGGCCTTCCAAGCTCTGTTCCCATCTCCTTCCCGGCCTTTCGATGGACAACTCCTTCAGACTCCAAACTCAACAGAAGCGTGTCTGGTTGCTGCAGGCACGAGGAGATTCTCTTCTGACAGGAGAAAAAACCGTGACAAGGAACAGAGAAGGTAAACGGAAACTTACTGGAATTTCCTCTGCCACTCTGGCCCTGCCAAGCAAATGTCTCTCTCTTTCTTAGCTTTAAAGAGGAAAGGTATTAGATAAAAGAAACTGGATAAGCAAATGAATCATAGAAAGTAAACTGACAAGAAACTACAGGAAGGCGTATGTGTGTACTCGAAAGTGACCCAACACTGAGGACGGAAGGACAGGAAAACCACCCTGCTCCAAAGCATCCTTCCTGCGTTTACACAAACAGCAGAGAAGAGTTTCACAGTCACATCTGTCTCCTGATAGAGTTTCATGAACCAGATATTCATAACCGGCTGGCATTCAAACTCAAGCAGGAGGGCCCGGTCACGTTATAATAGAAAAAAAAAAAAAAATCGGTAGCTTGAACTGAACAAAGCTTACTAAACTAAACTAAACGACTTGAAGAGACAAACTGGCATGATAATTCATCTCTAAACTAGTCATTTAGAAAATAGTGAAAATGACTTAATAAACACTTACTTGGTGCCTGAGTTCAACTTTGTCCTGAGTAATTGAGGAAGGAAGGGCAATAAAGAAGAGATAAGCTCAGGGGCCTTAAAGAGTATATGCACCAGCTAGAGAGAAGAAACCTAGGAAGGGAGATAAGGGGTGAAAAAGTAGAGATTCTCAAGGGCAAAAAAGTCAATGCAAATGGAAAATGAATACGAACAGCAGGAGTTCAGTCAAAATAGATTTTCTGAACTCTGGTATGTGGAAAAGACCCCCGCATTTTTTTTTGTCAAAGCAAACAGAAAAGCGATCTGTTCCACCTAAGTTTTTACGCCCACCTAACGGTTTCTTAAATGTTTTCTAGCCTAGCAGCAACGATTAGAATCCAAGTTCCGACCGCACTTCACACTTTGGAAAGGCCGTGAGCGGTGCTCCACCAACGAGGGTTCCAGCGTCTTCTGATGGGAACTGTCACCAATCCATCACCCACTCTCGTGGCGGGATGCGGTGTCACAGATAATTTAAACAGCTGTCAGAGCCGAGCAGCTCTTCAGAATTCCATCTGGCTTGTAACACACACACACGCTCTGCACCCCGCCCCCTCCCAAGAAAGAACCGGGAGGAAGGATGTGAAGTCAGACACACCGGGATCCAGTCCCAGCTGTATGCCTCACCATATCCTCAGCTACGACATGGGTTTTCAAAGTCCTTTTCACGTAGTGGCGGGGAGCATTCATTTCCAAAGCCGTGTGAAAGTACCTAGCACAGTGCCTGACGCAGAAAAGGGATTCAGTGAGTCACTAACCGTGCCTTTCCCCTCTTCCTGGAGCTCCCTTAACTGTTCACAGCACACCATTCCCAAGGTGCCGTTCCTTAAAGCAAAATTCCGAAGCAACAGGGACAAAATTCTGTGCCAAGTATGGGGAACTGATAGAATATCAAATGAATGTGGGGATTCGTAGAATATCAAACACGTAACAGAGAGGAATTTCATACTATGTTTCCAGATTACCTACAGCACACGCCCCTTCCATGGCACATGTGGTCTAAACCAGCTGCTGGCCCCAAACCCCAGCTGTGCTACAGGTGCCACGGGAGCCTTCTTACTACGCCTGAGAAAGTCTGGGGCCTCCAGCCCCCCAAGGGGTAAGGAGTAAGGAAAGAGGGAGCAAACTGAGAAGCCATGGTGTGATGCCCACACTTACCAGGGAGGCAAGTAATTTCTCTCGCCTCTGTCTTCTGAAGGGAGTCTGGAACGACTCTAGGGTCTCTCCTGGTATTTTAGGATGCAAATAGTTCAGGGGCTCCAAATTCTGCAGCATAAGATTTTAAGGTGAGGTGGGTGGGTGTGGGTATATATGAAGCATTTCTGTAGTAGCATCACAAACCGGCCTATGCTCAATTCTATAAAATATCATCCTACATTATAGAATTAGGACGTGAAGGGATTTAGTTGGTGGGTTTGTTTTTGCTTCTAACAACCCCACCCACCCACTCAGCACAGAGGTAGGAAAAAAATATCAGTTTTTGTAAAGCTACATTCAATCAAAGGCTCAAAAGGTGGGGCGCCTGGGTGGCTCAGTCGGCTAATCGTCCGACCCTTGATTTCAGCTCAGGTCATGATCTCACAGTTCATGAGTTCAAGCCCTGTATCGGGGTCTGCACTGACTGTGCAGAGCCTTAGGATTCTCTCTCTCTCTCTCTCTCTCTCTCTCTCTCTCTGCCCTTCCTGTGCTCCCTCTCTCTCCAAATAAAATGAACTTTAAAAAAACAAATGCTCAAAAGGAGGATAAATCCAAATATGTAAGGATTATCTATCTTTCTCTTCCTACTCTGTGAGCTCCTTTTGTCTTAGTAAACTCTCGTACAAAAAAATAAATAACAACAAAAAAAAAAGGGATGAGAAATGTGAAGAGAGATACAGTGAAAAATGGAACAGAACAATTGAGGGAGGGGGTAGAGGGAATCAGGACTTGGACATAAAAGGTTTGGAATAAACTGGCCAGAACAGAAGATGCTCTCTTTGAATTTGAGCTCTACTCAAACATTACATGTTATTTATTAACCACTCCTTTTTTTCTTCCTATAAAGAAATTCAGCACAGTATCAGCTTCGATATATTTATAAGACTTCTCTTGGAGAAAGTCCAGAGCCTACATTTGGCTTTAAAAAGAAGGTTTTTCCTGCATGGAAGCTATCTCAGAAAGCCAAAGCACACCGTCCAGAAAAGCTGAGCCTCTTGTTAACATTTCCGAAGCAGACAGTAGCTGTGCACCATTTGGTACCCACCAGAATCCCTCCAGAAGCATCAAAAGACTGCCAGCTACTCTACACATTCACAAGAACAATCCTGAAAGAGTGTGTGTTTGCAGACGAATTCCATTTCTACTGGTGTGCCCGTCAAAAGTCTATTGTCTCCCCAGGGAGAGTTCACTGGTTGCAGCGACTTGGCCAAATATCCAAACAGCTGTAATTAAATGGATTGCTGAGAGGCAGATAAGGTATAAAAACTGAGGATGATCCCAAAGGAACCAAAATTATGCTTTGTCCATGTTTAAATCACACACTAGTCATGAGGTCACTGTCAGACACACTCTAGGAGAAAAGCAGATCAATACGACTGAAGGCAGCAGTGTGTGCACAGAGGCAAGCCATTTCACGGTTCAGTATGGAGACTGGCTGAAGCAACTGTGTCGTTCAAAATATTTCATACCCAATTATCTTAATATGATAAGAAGAATCTGAGAATTCAGCTCATTTGAATGATAAGTTGAGACACTCGGCCGACAGCAGCATATGGTAAAGTCCAAGGGAGAGGGCTTCTAACTCAAATGATCAAGCACAGACGCAAGAGTTAACTGTCCCAAAGTTTCCTAACTAAGGTCAATTCCAGAACAATGTCCCGACCCCTTAAGATGAAAATTATGTCTTGCAAATTGAGCGGCTACCTCACCTATCTAGGGAATATTTTTTTTTTTACATCACTCCATGTTATGGAGTGCTCACCCAACATGAATTAAGGCCTGAAAGGAACTGCTCTTAAGTTTGTTTGTTTGTTTTACCTACTTCCCAGGCTTAAGAAAATGAGCAGCCTACTGATTCACGAATATATACGTAACAGTAGCTCCCAGGTCCCCCCAGCCCCTCACCTCTAGGAAACCAACCAAAACAAAACTGATAACCCATGATTCAAAGGGTAGGTCCATGATGTTTTAAAGGATCTGTTGTGATTACACAAGTGTAAAACTTTATTTTTTTTTAATTTTTTTTTTTAACATTTATTTATTTTTGAGACAGAGAGAGACAGAGCATGAACAGGGGAGGGGCAGAGAGAGAGGGAGACACAGAATCTGAAACAGGCTCCAGGCTCTGAGCTGTAAGCACAGAGCCGGACGCGGGGCTCAAACTCACGGACCGCGAGATAGTGACCTGAGCCGAAGTCGGACGCTCAACCGACCAAGCCACCCAGGCGCCCCAAGTGTAAAACTTTAAAGATGGTCATGGGAATCCCACATGGCACAGGTCACTACAAACTACAGGCATTCTTACCTCGTCAGTCACTTAGCGCGAACATTAGTGCCTGGGTGAAGTGTAGACGGTAGGTAAGGTGGCCCTGGCTTCCACACAGCTAAGACCAAGCAAACATGAGTGTCTCTCACCTTCCAGGAGCCTCAGGTTCTACGCCCATGACAGGAGCGCCGTGGACTCCTAGGGACCTCAGCAAGGCCCTCTGTCCCCAAGAGCCCATCACTACCTGCCCACTGGCTGGTGCCTAAAATTCATCCTCAGGGCAGCAGTCCCGTCTTTGCTTCAGCCCTGCCAACCTTCTCCAGAAAATATTCTGCTGCTTTCTATCCCCTGTCCCCCCATTTTAAAAGTCATTCTTGAAGGAAAGGCACGAAAGTGTTAAGGAAGGCCTGACACAGACATACCTATAGAAACGCACCTAAAGTAATTAAGAAGAACCCTATCCCCAGACAGAGAACCTCTGCTCTAAGGCTCTGACGTGTTCTGTGAATCCTTCAGGGACATTCCATGGTATCTACCAGTCAATATCATTCATTCATATACATACACAACGATATGTATATATACCTCTATGTGTATGTATACATATATCCCGTAGTAATTATACATCCAGACATAACCCTGTATATATATAGAGAGAGAAATAGATAGATATAGATATAGATATAGATATAGATATATACACACACATATATACATATATATATATCCCCATATATAACCCTTTATATAAATATATCCATATATATCTGTTTACATGCAGATATATATAGGACATATTTTGCCTTATAACTTAATATACCTGTATGTGATAGTTATTTTTAGTTGTCAACTTAGAGGGTGTTTTGGGACGAGATTAGCATTTAAATCAATGAACTCTGAGTAAAACAGGTTGCTCTTCATAATATGAAGGGAGGAAAACTTCCAAATTCGTTCCATGAGGCCAGCATTACCCTGATACCAAAACCAGATAAATATGCCATGAAGAAAGAACTACAGGCCAGTACCTCTGATGAACACAGACACAAAAATGCTCAACAAATACTAGCAAAACGAATGCAACAATATATTTTTAAAAATCCTTCACCACAATCAAGTGGGATTTGTCCCTGGGCTGCCCGGGTAGTTCAATATTGGCAAATCAATCATGTCACACATCGATCACATCAATAAGAGACATGACAAGAGACATTTGCTCATTTCAGTAGATGCAGGAAAAGCATTTGACAAAGTACAACAGTCATTCATGATAAAAACCCTCAAAAAAGCAGGTTTAGAGGGAGAGGGAATGTACCTCAACATAATAAAGGCCATATATGAAAAACCCACAGGAAGCATTACCCTCAATGGCGAAAGATTGAGAGCTTTCCCCTAAGGACAGGAACAAGAAAACGATGTCCACTCTCACCACTGTTGTTCGACATAGGACTGGAAGTCCTAGCCACAAGCAATCAGACAACACGAAGAAATCAAAGGCATCAAACAGGTAAGGAAGAAGTAAAACTTTTTCTATTTGCAGATGATACAATACTGTATATTAAAAAACCCTAAAGACCCCACCAAAACACTGCTAAAACTGACAAACGAATTCAGGTAAGTCACAGCATACAAAAATCAATGTAAAGAAATCTGTTGCATTTTTATACACCAATAATGAAGCAGCAGGAAGAGAAATTAAGAAAACAATCCCATTTACAACTGCACCAGAAATAATAAGATACCTAGGAATAAACTAACCAAAGACATGAAAGATCTGTACTCTGAAAACTATAAAACACTCATGAAAGAAATTGAAGGCAAAAGAAATGGAAAGAGATTCCATGCTCATGGATTGGAACAAATATCGCTAAAATGTCTATACTACCCAAAGCAACGGATACATTCAATGCAATCCCTATCAAAATACCAACAGCACTGTTCACAAAGCTAGACAAAACAACTCTGAAGTATGTATGGCACCACAAAAGACCCTGAAGAGCCAAAGCAATCTTGAAAAATAAAAACAAAGCTGGAAGCATCACAATTCCAGACTTCCAAGTTTTATTACAAAGCTGCAGTCATCAAGACGGTATGGTACTGGCACGAAAATAGACACACAGATCGATAAAATAAAAAACCCAGAAATAAACCCATGGTCATACAGTCAATTAACCTTTGACGAAGTATTAAAGAACATCCAATAGAAAAATAAACATCTCTGCAACAAATGGTGTTGGGAAAACTGGATAGCAACACGCAGAAGAATGAACCTGGAACACTCTCTTACACCATACACAAAAATAAATTCAAAACGGATAAAAGACCTGAACGTGAGACAGGAAGCCATGAAAATCCTAGAAAAGAGCACATCCAGTAATTTCTTTGACATTGGCCAGAGCAACTTTTTTCTAGATAGGTCCTCTGAGGCAAGGGAAACACAAGCAAAAATAAACTACTGGGACTACATCAAAATAAAAACTTCTGCAAGGCAAAGGAAACAATCAACAAAACTAAAAGGAAACCTATGGGATGGGAGAAGGTATTTGCAAATGATGTCTTCAATAGAGTTAGTATCCAAGATATATAAAGAACTTACACAGGGGCACCTGGGTGGCTCAGTCGGTTAAGCGTCCGACTTCAGCTCAGGTCACGATCTCGCGGTCCGTGAGTTCGAGCCCCGCGTCGGGCTCTGGGCTGATGGCTCAGAGCCTGGAGCCTGCTTCCGATTCTGTGTCTCCCTCTCTCTCTCTGCCCCTCCCCCGTTCATGCTCTCTCTCTGTCTCAAAAATAAATAAAACGTTAAAAAAAAAATTAAAAAAAAAGAACTTACACAACTCAGCACCCAAAATAATACAATTTAAAAACCGGCAGAAGACATGTACAGGCATTTCTCCAAAGAAGACATACAGACATGTAAAAAGATGCTCATCATCACTTATCAGGGAAATGAAAATAAAAACCATAATGAAGTAACACCTCACACCTGTCAGTGGCTAAAATCAACAGCACAAGAAACAACAGGTGTTGGTGAGGATGTAGAGAAAAAGGACCCCTCACGCACTGTGGGTGGGAATGCCAACTGGTGCAGCCACACAGAAAACGGTATGGAGTTTCCTCACAAAGTTAAAAATAGAACTACCCTATAATCCAGCAATGGCACTACTGGGTATCTGCCCAAAGAACACAAAAACACTCATCCAAAAAGGTATGTGCACCCCTATGTTTATAGCAGCATTATTTACAATAGCCAAAACACGGAAGCAGCCCAAGTGTCCAACGATTGAAGAACGGATAACGAAAACATAGTAAAGACGTACAATCAAATATTATTATTCAGCCATTAAAAAATGAAATCTTGCCATTTGTGATGACATGGATGGAGCTGGAAAACATAAGAGAAATAAGTCAGAGGGAAACAAGTACAATATGATTGCACGCTTATGTAGAATTTAAGAAAGAAAACAAATGAGCAAAGGCGGAGGTGGGGCAGTGAGGGAGAGACAAACCAAGAAACAGACTCATAACTTACAGATCACAAACTGATGGTTACCAGAGGGGAAGTGTGTGGGGGAATGGGCAGAATAGGATATCGGGATTAAGGAGTGCTCTTGTGATGAGCACCGGCTGATTAAACTAAAAACTTAAAAAAAAAAAAAAAAATGTTTAAGAAGACCTGCCTGAACAAGACTTTATCTGCACCATCAGCTGTCCTGGGGCTCCAGGCTGTCTGCCCACAGTGCAGATTTTGGATTTACCTGCCTCCATGATCACGTGAGCCACTTCCTTACAATAAAACTTTTTTTTGAGTGGATATACATACATATATATCCTAATATACCCTACAGAACCCTAAAATACTATATATGATACACACAATGCATACATATGTGCACATACACACACGTATATAAATACTGACATACAGAGAACTGAAAGTTTCAAGAAATAGTTATCCTTACCACATTGCAATATACTTGGATACCCTCTATTCCACGTTATGCTTTGTTATTACACCTCATGTATGTCTCAGTACGGGTACCACTCAAAAGAAAAAAAAAAGTCAGAAAGCTGCTGGAATAAAAATATATATATATATATATATATATATATATATATATATATATATATATCCTTAGAATTAAAAGGACAAAAAAAATTAAAGAAAACAACCTGACCCACTAAACTGACATCACTACCCGTGACTGATAGTTTGGGGGGGGGGGGGGGGGGACATACTGTTTTATTCAAAAGGCTGCCTACTGTATACAGTGTTCTGTACCTGAATATCCTCTTAACATAGCACAGAAATCGTTCCATATTTATGGACACTTATTTTGTTTCTACGTAGACCTTTTATTATAGGGACAGTGAGATAAGGAAAAAAGCAGAGTGAAAATGAAGGTTTCCGAAAGCCCAAAGCAGAGTACCAAAGTCAAGTTTAAACTCATTCACAATTTAATCCTAGGCTGATTTAGGGTTTCCATACAGTGGACAACAAAAGGAACCAAGAATAGGAGGCAGACATCTTCTCTGGACATCGGTGACTTATGAGAGCTTTCATTCTTTTTACTGAAACATTAGTACTGCTGCTCTCCCTCCCAACTATTTTCCAGCAAAGATTCCAGTAAAGATTAGGAAATTCAATTTCAGGCTTGACCATCAGACTTACAAGAACAGGTTAAATTCTATGAATTCAATTACACATACTGGCTAAAAAGAAAGGCAGCAAGGCACATCCCTGTTGTCCAAATCGGCCCCTCCCCCTTCCCCTCCCTGTTTCCTGTCTTACTCATTTCTCTTTTTAATGTTTTTACATTTATTCATTTTTGAGAGACAGAGACACAGCATGAGTGGGGAAGGAGCAGAGAGAGAGGGAGACACAGAATCCGAAGCAGGCTCCAGGCTCTGAGCTGTCAGCACAGAGCCCGACGCAAGGCTCGAACCCACGAACTGCAAGATCATGATGACCTGAACCAAAGTCTGATGCTCAACCGAGCCACCCAGGCGCCCTTCATCTCTCCATTTCTATTTGAAATGAGCTGCAAAGCTTCTGTTACCATGGAAGTCTCAAACCCATTTATTTCCTACCTATTCATGTATCCCAAACACAGTTTCTTATTCTAAAAAGCACAGATCAGATTCTTTCAACTTTATAAGTAGCAGTACAACAGAGTCAAGAGCATACACATTCAGACAGAAAGGTGCCAATGCTTAAGGGCCTTAGAAAATCTCTTCCGCCAGATTCAGGACTACATTCAGTCCTCTGGAAGGGCCCCGGGGACTTTCCCCACTCTCAGCCCAGGGGAGTAAGACAAAAGGACACTTGAATCCTTTTGTCCTCTACCCTGGCTGTAATTCACACAATTCCAGTGTATCTCTTTCGTTTGTTGGAATTTCACAAAAGATGTAGTTTGGAACACAAGATTCCTCTAATTTTGAAGGTGTGAAAACCACCAATATTGTACCTTTCACAAACAGGAAAACAAACCTGGAGAGGCTGAATGGTGTCCATAGATCTCCAACCTTATCCAGTGCCGACCAGAACTGGACCTCCAGAACAGGAGTGCCCCAAATGTGGTGTGGGGTCAACGGAAGCAGCATCTTGTGGAAACTTGTTAGAAATGAAAATTCTCCGGCCAATCCCAGCTCCTAATCAGAACGAGTAAGCGTGGGAGGGTGGGGCCCAGAAATTGCGCTTTTTACCAAACTCTCCAGGTGATTCTGATGCCTGGAAGTTTGAGGATCTCCGTTCTGGAGCGAAACCCATTGTTCTTTCCGTCATTCTCTTCCTCCTCCTATTCTAATCCCACATCTCTACTGAATCACACAAGAAACAATTGCCCGAAAATACTGATCCTAACTACAGATTCACCCACTGAAAAAAGAAAGACCAACGTTGTGATAAGGTCTTCGAATGCAGCTATGATGCAATTTTTTTTCTTTTTTCACAATAAGAACATCCACATCCAAGAGGGTCAGATACAAGTTAAGGTCTTCAAGGAGTAATTCAAGGGGGTAGGATTTACTAATATTTCAGAGATTAAACCTCAAAAGGGCTGAGAAATGCTAAAAAATTTATTTTTGGAAAACCAGTCACGGTACCCTAGACGATCCGTAATCAATATATTGGATCTTAGAACACACCAAAAAGAGACAGATAAAACACAGGAAGATTTTAAAACTATGAGACAGCTCCTTCTAAAAAAAAAACCTAGATGGGTCTATATAGACTTCACAGACCCATTATATCCAATATCTGAAACCTCATTTCCAGATTCTCAAAAATAAGGAGAAACACAACCATTTCTCACCCCCAGCCTGAGGTGACTAATTCCACCAGGCCTCATGGTGTGTGAGGTTTGAGGCATAAATCCATCACCTACACAGGTGAATTTGCTGACCTTCTGCAAAATAAACATACAAGAGGCACTACACAGACTAACCGTTGTAAGCCGCTCCTCAATTTCAGGCTATTTTCACAAATTTCGAGAATGCCAAATGACAAATTACAACATGAAGCTTGAACATCTACAATTAAGAACCACGGTGAGACTCATACTACTCAAACCCCTACTTATCTTTTCCTTGATGAAATAAAATCTTCCAAACTAGGTCCTATGAAGCACTCGGTAGATGAACTTTCATCTTGAAAAGGAAATACGGCATCTACCAAAGCGGAGAGGCTTCAGGGAGGGGTGAAAAGAGGTGGAAGGCTTTAGCCAACTTCCAGAACTAATGTGAAGAGTGTAAGCAGCTCGCAAAGAATATGAACATTTCCAGGGCCTCCGCTCATTAATTCGCTTCAGATTAATTAGTATAAAGGGATGCATTGCAATAATGAAGATTTTTTAATTTTTTTTTTTTAACATTTATTTATTTTTGAGACAGAGAGAGACAGAGCATGAACGGGGGAGGGTCAGAGAGAGGGAGACACAGAATCTGAAACAGGCTCCAGGCTCTGAGCTGTCAGCACAGAGCCCGACGCGGGGCTCGAACTCACGGACCGTGAGATCGTGACCTGAGCCGAAGTCGGCCGCTTAACCGACTGAGCCACCCAGGCGCCCCAATAATGAAGATTTGATAGGCAAAGCCCTCCCCGTCTCCTGGCAACGTTCCTCCATCCCCACCCCGCACAAACTCCCACCGTTTGCATATACCTGCAAAAACCCACGAGATACCTCGAGAGCAAAGACACAAAACCTGCAAACCAGGCTCCAGACCACAATTTAAGGGTGGTTTCTGTTTGGAGAGTAAGCTTCCTTTCCTTGGACTACATTCACTGCCATTGCAAGGCTATAGGTAACTGTTTTTAACCGAGAGTCCCCTTCTGGAAGCGTGGCCCGCCGCCTTCCCACAGAAAACCAGTCCCTGCCCCCTCCCCCAAACTACCATCGTTATAGACCCGTTATATCCAGACTAATGGAGCAGGATGGTCATCAAAACCAAAATGTATTGTGAATGACACGGACAACTGCTTTGTAAAGATCTTGTTTATAATTATAACACGTTGATAGACTTTTAAGATACCAGTTGTTGCTTTTTAAAACCATCAACAAAAACGTCATGGCTATTTATAAACATGGAGGCAAGACAAAGCCATGTTTCTCCTTACACAAAATAAAGGGGGGAACTAGATGCCTCCCCAGATTCCTTTCAGCTCCAATAATGTATCCAGGGTCCTCAAATCCCCCGCTCACAAACTGCTAGGAAAAAGTCCCTTTATCTCCATGCAGATGATACAATCTGCCTTAACCAACACAATAAGCCCCGGCTGTAGGCCATTCTCTCTCTGTAAAGTTGCACATTCCTTTGGGGAAGCGCTGAGGTACACAAATGAAGAAGCTGTTATTGCCTCTGCTAATTCCAAGAAGTCATAGGTTTGGGTCCACTCCCACAGAAAATCTGAAGCATTTCCTGGTTCTTTGATGGAGTACTCCCAGCAGGTCCTGCTAACGGGTAAGCAAAGAGAAGCAGAAAGAATCCTGGGATCTAAGCCTCGCTCTGCTTGCACTAACTTCTGAGAATAGAGGATTAAAGCAGGTCATTTAACTTCCCCCAAACATCAAGTTTCTCTTCTGAGAAATGGGTTGAAGTACAAGATTTCGAAAGGTTATTCTGTTCTAAAAGGCTTACTGATGTGTGACAAACTATGAAAGCGTTATAGAGCGGTTGGTGATCTGAGACGTTTCTAATATGTGTCTGTGAATATAAATCTTCATGTCTGTATCACTATCATTTTTCAAAGTTGGTCCTGCCTGCTGCACCCAGAGATATAAATGTACTGAAATTCTTCAAGAATCTCTGACGCATTCTATAAATGTTTGAAGATTTTCCTTTAGACAACACGGAAATGACAGGAGGTGTTACTTAACGTTGACGATAAAATGGGTACGAGCCCATCCATTTGCAGAACTACCCATTTATTGATTTGCGGAAAATTCCAAGTGTTGGCTGCCAACGGTGTAGACACCGTTCAAGTTTTACTCAATTTTCTAACTAATGAGATTTATCAAGCCACCAAAATTTAGTTTCTGTGACAGACAGCTTTTCAGAAAATGCCATACTGCAATGACATTCTCTTCTCAACACATACACGGGCTCCAGCAACGTCAACCATCCTTCTGGACCCAATTTCTTCACACATTGAGACTAATGGCCAAGGCGGAACTTATTATAGTCAGACATGGTGACATCCCCCAACGCTTAGACAGGTCATTTTAAAATCTCGATTACATGGAAACCTGAAATAGAACTGGCAAAATGCTGCTTGTTAGGGTTTCTTGGGAAATGACCTTTATGGAAGAGACGGAAATGCTTTTTCGTTAACAGTCATTACAAAATAGGTGTTCTTAAATACGCTGAAATTTTCTCTACTGGTGTTCACTTTTTTAATGTTTATTTTTGAAAGAGACACAGAGAGAGCGAGCACGTGGTAGGGGGGAAGGGGTGGGGAGCAGAGAGAGAGGGAGACACAGAACCTGAAGCAGGCTCCAGGCTCTGAGCCGTCAGCACAGAGCCCGGCGCGGGTCTTGAACCCACGAACCATGAGATCGTGACCTGAGCCCAAGTCAGATGCTTAACCAACTAAGCCACCACGTGCCCCTGGTGTTCACTTTTAATAGGCTTGTAACTAATATATTTAACAAATCTTTTCTTTAAACGTTTCTTGAAAAAAAAATGGTGCCTGTCAAACAGCACATCACAGGTCAGTCAGAAATATGGAAAAAACTACTACATTTATAGGTGGGTAACCTCCAAGTCTCTCGTCCCTCTCTGGCAAATTAATACAGTTAGATCTCCCAATCCTGGCCAAGCCACTTCAGGCCAGCACCACGCAGGGAAGGACACATAAAGGGTGCCAGGATCCCACCCCGCACACCCCCACCTGCTCTCCAGGTTGGGTGTCCTTCAAGGGCAATGGTCAGTCACCCAAAGGGTAGAGTTTCTCAAACTACAAATAGCCACCAGCAACACCTGATGTGCTTGGTAAAGTGCCCCCTGGGTCTCCAGAATCACCAGGTCAAAGTTCGTTCCAGGAACCTGCACTTGAATCTGCAGTTAAAGTTAACCTGAACTCCCAAACGGGGAGGCAAATTCAAGTTTGAGAACGGCCATCTCTGGCTTCAGTTTCTCCACGTGTAAGAGAAGGTAACAAGACCTGACCGTTACCTAAATCCTCTCCTGACTGGTCTTCACAAGCCATCCCATTAAGACTCAGCAATGCCAGGGGTGCCTGGGTGGCCGAGTGGGTTAAGCACTAAACTCCTGACATCGGCTCAAGTTGTGGTCTCCACGGTGGTGAGGTTGAGCCCCAAAATGGCACTGAGCATGGAGCCTGCTTAGGAGGCTCTCTCGCTCTCTCACTCTCTCTCTCTCTCTGTCCCTCCCCTCTCCACACGCGCTCACTCGCTCTCAAAAATAAACAAACATCAAGAAGACTCGGTAATGGCATCACTTTATATGGACATTGTCATAGCATCTCCACCTGGGAACCGACGCGGCTACTTTGTTCTACACACACCCACACCAGCCCACCCTGCACTCCAGAACTCCACCATCATTGCCTCCACTGAGGCACTGATATTATCTGTTTCTTCCCCAGCCCTTCTAGTTCAATACTGAATTCCCCCACACCCAGTTCCAGAGGCCTTGAAATTCATGTTATCCACAGCCCCCAAGATCACAGATAATTATTTCCTTGCTGTATCTAATCATTCATTTTGGATTTACCAGGACTCAACACGCTCCCCAGCCCTGCCCTCCTTGCTAGTGTTGGCTGATGGCTACTGGCCCTCCAGAAATGAATGCTCAAACACCGGGGAGCATAATAGCAAAGAACAAATAGGCTACTTTTAAATTCTCGTAACGTTTTTTCCTTCTGTTTTCTTATACTCAACACTGAATACAAGCATTGAGTTTTATAGCTGAAAGGATCCCTAAGTCATTTAGTCCACTGTGGCTCCCCCCGGCCACCAAAGTCGCAAATTCAGAAATGGAAACTCAGAGAGGCGGTCACGTTTCGCTTAAGATCACACACTTATTTTTGGCAAAACTACCCAAAACCGAGGCTCTTAAATTATCCAAAACCCAAGCTCCAGTCTTTTTTCAATATGGTATGTTGACTGCCGGATTATTACCTCTGACTGGACACATACCAAGAACAATTCTGTCAAACACATACAAGTTATCTTTCAAATAGTTCATTCTTTGTTGCCCATTAGAAGGGAGAAAAAGGCACTGACGAAAGAGGCATATGGGTCCCAAAACATTACAAACAACAAGCATGGAATGATAGCTTTTAAATAGTTAAGAAGGGGGGCAGCTGGGTGTCTCCGTCAGTTAAGTGTCCAACTTCAGCTCGGCTCATGATTTCACAGTTCATGGGTTCGAGCCCCGCGCTGGGCTCTGTGCTGACAGCTCAGAGCCTGGAGCGTGCTTCGGATTCGGTGCCTCCCACTCTCCCTGCCCCGCCCCTACTGGCAGTCTGTTTCTCTCTCTCTCTCTCAAAAATGAACATTAAAAAAAAAAAAAAGTCTCTGTCCCAAAAATAAATAAAAAACGTTGAAAAAAAAAAAAAGGGGCGCCTGGGTGGCGCAGTCGGTTAAGCGTCCGACTTCAGCCAGGTCACGATCTCGCGGTCCGTGAGTTCGAGCCCCGCATCAGGCTCTGGGCTGATGGCTCGGAGCCTGGAGCCTGTTTCCGATTCTGTGTCTCCCTCTCTCTCTGCCCCTCCCCCGTTCATGCTCTGTCTCTCTCTGTCCCAAAAATAAATAAAAAACGTTGAAAAAAAAAAATTAAAAAAAAAAAGTTAGTAAGGAATCCAACTGAGAGAGGGAAGGACACAGACACATTCAACCTCTATGTGGGTAATGCCACCAATTAGCAGATGGACCCTCTGAGTGCAGAGGACAGAGTATACTTTTCCAGAAAATGTAAGGAGACAGGAAAGTGTCAAGGAGCACTTCAGAAGGAGGACATTTGAGATGACCTGGGAGGGTTAAGTGTTCTCCAGATAAAACAACACAATTCCGACGCGGGAGAAAATGAAAAGAAGCGAGCTGCTGGCAGGTGTTGGATGTGTACGTAACGAACGGATCCATCCATGGATGTGTATGTAACAAATGGATCCAATCAGAGGCGTTTCTGATTTCAAGTCTTATGTGCAACAAAGTTATCTGCCCACAATGTAACGCGGGGCATTTCTCAACAAGAAGTTCTGCAGACAGCTGTGAAGGGAGAGTTATTATAGAAAACTACGGTTTCGGAGCGATTATGTTTTTCCAGAAGCAAAGTTCAAAATGAAACAGTTAAATGGGAAAACATTTCGGTTTTTGATTTGGCAAACGTTCATCAAGGTTTCACGTCTTCATACAGTTAAGTATTAATCCCAGACGTTTCAAATGCCACCGACACAAACGATAACTTAATTCATCTGAATGTATTCCAGATGTGTTCTTCCTCGGTTTCTGTTCCTGTGTACAAAGCCCCTCTTCTGAAAGTACAAAAATATCCATTTTAAACCAGTGTTATGGTTATCTAGAGTGGTACGGGTAAATACAAGTAATATCATATGAATCACCACCCTAGTATGAGGCCTGAAGAGGGAAATTAACGAGGAGAATTTGATGCCTCACCTACCAGAAGACATGGGGAACCATTTGAAAGCAATTTTCATTTTCTTCCTGAGAAATCTAATGCCCTCCTACGTGTAGGTGAATTGCCAAATGAGTAGAAGGTTTATTCCAGACCAAAATCTAGATCCGTTAATACCCCATGCGATGACATTGTTACTACCCCACACTTAGGAAAGATGGGGAAACATGTATTTTTAGCATTTTATTACTGGTAAAATCCAGTGTTTATTTTCAATGTTTGTTTATTTTTGAGAGAGAGGGAGCCAGCAGGGGAGGGGCAGAGAGAGAAAGGGAGACACAGAATCCAAAGCAGGCTCCAGGCTCCGAGCTGTCAGCACGGAGCCCGAGCCCTGCACGGGACTGGAACCCATGAATCGTGCGATCATGACCTGAGTCGTGACGGAAGTCAGATGCTTAACCAACCAGGTGCCACGATAACGTCTATATAAAACAGCCAAATACTTGGCCAAGGGTCGCTCAACTTTACAATCATGATATTACCCTCAAAAACAATTTCAAAGAACACTTCACTCCCTCTATCAACCAGCATTTAAGAGTGTCCACGAAATACCATGCTGAACCTGGAAGGGGTACAGAAAGAAAATAAGCAAAGCGCTCCCTACACGATGGTGAACATACCACAATTTGGATGCAATGACCAGCACAGACCACATGGACTGGAAACCCAAGAGAGGCTGACACGCAGGAGGCAGGCTCCGCAGGGTCTCAAGGGGTGACCGCAACAAGGCGTTTGCCAAACCGGGAAAAACCATCGTAGGGGACGGCGCGCAAAGGGGATGAAAAACCGAAGGAGTGGGCCCTGTACTTTGCCACACCACCCCACGGCTCCAGCCTGCTGAACATCCTTATTTCACAGAATTTGAGACCACCACATCACACATCCAAGGAGGGAGGAATGAACACTTCTGGAACTCCTGTACTGTGGCAGGCCAGGTTCTGAGCACATTATGTAAATTAATTCATTAATTTCTCAATTCTCAAAACGATCTTCCATAAGGAAGGCACTGCGGTCGCCCTCCTTTTAGAGATGAAAATCCTGAGGCATAGGAACCTCTTTACTAGACAAAAATAAATAAGGAAAAACACCGTGAAACGGATGGTTTCAAGAGGAGAGGTGGATGGGAGGGCGGGAGAAATAGGGGAAGGGGATTAAGAGGACACTTACCATGATGAGCACTGAGTAATGTACAGAATTGTTGAACCTTATAATGTACACCCTGAAACTAACAACACTGTGTGTTCGCTACACCAGAAATTTAAAAAAAAAAAAATTAAACCACTTTGAATTTTAAAATAATATTGTATTAAAACCCATCAGTATGCTTCAAGGCAATGAGAATCCTTACCTTTTACCAGTTTTAGGGAAAATTTGCCAGCTTAGTTACTATGCCATTTCCCAAACTCCTAATGACAGGACAACCTTCAAAATTCCAGTTTTGCATCCTGTCTGCAATGCAAAGGAATCAGTAATGGCAACTGCTGAAGAACTGTGTCCAAGAGACCCAGTCAGAAATCTAAGCAAGAATTTAAAAAGAAACCTTGTAACCCAACACCATGAAAAACACAAGGAAAGCTGAGGTCCAGATTCTGTTACTCAATCTAGAAACCTCATAAATGGAAACAAAGCAGACCCACTTCCAGCTGGATGGAATGCCTGGAGAGGATCCGGCTGGATCCCAGGGCGGACCGGAATCCAAGTCGGGAAAGGCTCTATACACGCCCCTGGCGGAGAACCTTCTCAGCCAGCGCACCAGCCTGTATCTACTGGCCCTAATCTGTGGAGGGCTTCACATGTGGGAACTTCTTGTTCTTTCTTAAAATTGTGAGCTCGGTCATAAAAATAAAAGCTTCCAAATGAGCTTGGTTGTCATGAAATCCTCAATTCACTTACAGCTACAGACATGCCAACAGCTAGCAGGATGAAAGAGGAACACGGAAGCAGGCAGACCTGGGTCAGATCTCAGCTGTGGGACTTTGTTACTATGTGAACTTGGGTGAGGGGCCCCCACAGGTCTCCGACCTTGCTCCCTGTTGCTGAGATCCTGAACATCCTTAACTGGACACAATCCTCCCTCCCTCCCTCCTTCCCAGGCCCATTCCACCACCCGTTTCAGGAAACCTCCTCCTCCAGGGTCCCCAGCCCTCCACGCCAGTGCCTTTGCATCAACTGCTCTATCACAACTGCTCTCTTTCCACCAGCCTGGCCTTGCTAAATCCACTCACCACAAGCCTAAGAGGGGCTTGGTCTAAAACACAAATCTCCTCT
Source organism: Panthera leo (assembly GCF_018350215.1). Classification (NCBI taxonomy): domain Eukaryota; kingdom Metazoa; phylum Chordata; class Mammalia; order Carnivora; family Felidae; genus Panthera; species Panthera leo. The sequence continues at coordinate 138,753,490 of NC_056683.1, read as the reverse complement.
GCCCAAAAAGTGATTTGCGTTTTTTGTGTTTTTTTTTTCAGTTTTATTAATGTTTGTTTATTTTTTGAGAGAGAGAGGAGACAGAGTGTGAGCGGGGAGGGACAGACAGAGAGAGAGACACAGAATCCGAAGCAGGCTCCAGGCTCCGAGCTGTCAGCACAGAGCCCGACACGGGGCTTGGACTCACAAACTGTGAGATCCTGACCTGAGCCAAAGTCTGACGCTTAACTGACTGAGCCACCCGGGCACCCCTCAAAAAGTGATTTGCTTTTATGTCACAATGTCACTTGCCTTTCTTCTCTACTTGAAGTTCTCTTACTTCAAAGACTTAAGGCACTTAGTACAACTTAGGAGCTCACTAAATGCCTGTTCAGGGCTGAGGGACAGTTGTTCAGGCTTCAGTTTCTTCTTCATTCCGCTAAAAACCTCCACGCTCTTTTCAGAGGAATAAATGGGACCGTTCCCTGGAGCCTAGCACGGGGTCTGAGAGGCACTTCCTGCCATAGATTCTGACTTTCATCTGGGTGCTACTCACTTTTCCAAAGTGTGCAAAGTACTATCCCACACGGGAGCTCACCGGACCCCTCTGATGACTCTGAGACCGACGAGGTTACATGAAGAAGCTGAGGCCAGTGACGTTTAAGGCCTGCACAATCAAGGCTCGTTTGTGGAAAGACCTACCGATTCCAAATCCTGAGTTTTCTGTGATGCCTTTTCGTCAGGAGTTCTGGCATGGTTTATATTTATAGAAAGCAATTCCTACCCATCTCTCCCATGAAGTTTATCCAGCAAAAGGTGTCATTTTACTGCACCTCTGAAACACAAACACATAGGCCAAATTGCACTACAATGGACTCCAAGGACTTTGGTTTGTGCTACGTCAAACAATTGCTTTAAGCAAACTGTCAGCTGGCTCGTTCACGCACTCCTTCATTCAGCAATTATTTACCACATGCCCATGTGACACCAGGCACTGTGGTGCTGAGAACGTCCCCTTCCCTGAGAAATTAGAATTATACTATACAAGTTTTCCAACGGAAGCCAACGGTGGAAGATCCAGAATGCGGGCACCCGAATAGGTACCTGAATGAAGAGCAGTGAACTAAAAGCCAGAAAATCTGAGAGCTCATCCCGGCTATGCTCCTACATAAGCTGCGAGACCTTAGACAAGTCCCTGGTCCTAGGCTTCCTGACCCACAAAAATGGGAAAATTGGTCCTAAACGTTAACTTTCAAGTCATTTTGTGCTATGAATCCTAGAGATTCCAGGATTCCACACACCGGCAAGTTCTTCTGACGCTGACAAGTGAGATTTTATACCGCAATTTTATAAACTTTTGTGATTTTTAGAATGTCTTCAGTTCCTGTATGAGATGGCACTTGCGTTCAATTTATCATCATACGTTTATTTAGCAAAGCTCTTTTGGCCTTACTCTCAAGATTTTTGCACCCTTCTCTCAGCAAATGATTAGACGTATAAACCTTAGTGCCTTAAAAAGTAGCTAAGGAGGCCCACTACATGTTGGCACACATCTCTGATGCCCACCTATAAATTCATACTCCCAGATTCTTCCCTGTAATCAAGTAGAAGACATCTAAGAATCACCCTGAACAGCCAGACAGAAGATACAGCAAACTGAAGCACATTCCTATACGCTGACTTACATGAGAAATTTCCCCAAACCCTTTCTTGCTTCACAACTTTCTCGACGTCTATAGAAGTGACCTTTTCTTTTCTCACTCATGCAAGGAACCTTAACTGAGCTCCTGCTCTGTCAGTGTCTGTGATGGGTGCTGAATACAGTAGTGGGGACAGGCTGCAGGGTCATCACTAGCCCACATTGTATTTCGGGGTGAATTACAAAAGGTGCCCCGTTCCAGTGGAGATGAGTGGTGCACCAGGGGTTTGGGAAGTGGAGTTCAAAATTTCAGCCTCTAAATACCCACTGGACAGGATAGCCTTGTGCAGTGAACAACTTGCACAACTGTGCAAGGTAGCATTGCTAGATGTGTTTGAAAACAAAAGTCATGTTCTAGTAGAGGCACTGCCTACAACAAGAGGAAGAGCTTAAATGCCTAGAGATAATGGGGAAGGAAAGGCTCCTGGAGAAGCTATTTGACTGACACGTGAAGGATGTGTGCGTAAACAGCAGATGGAAATCGGAATAAGAGCGTAAGCGGAATGCTCATTCATTCCAGATAGAGGTCTAGAAATGACAACTTGGAATTAGTGTGATGTGTCTGGCAGTGTGTCGTGCATGTGTGTAAGGAGGCGAGGGAGGGGAGACGCAGGGAACAGCTCCTAGACAAGACTGAAAAGGCAGGCAGGAGCCAGATTATGAAACACCTTATTTGGTTCGACAGGTTAAGGTGTGAAAACCTGATTCTGAGATCACTTATGGGCCTGTTTTGCCACTAAAAATAAACTCTTCTCCAACCGTACCTTGCCATATTTTTTACATGTACCAAACACAAAAATCTCTGATACCCCAAAGCGACAAGTCTCATCCTATTAGCCAAATCCGATAGAAATCTGCTTTTAGAACTGCACCCGTTTTGTTTCATATTTCCTTTTTAGCACATAAAAAGCCTAAAGAACGTCAGCAAACGTCTTTAAGTGTACAAATTCTAACAGTTGCGCTCAAAGCGTAAGCCCAGTGATCGACACTTTTCATTCAGAGCCTAGGTCTGAAATATTTACAGCATATGGTCTGCACCTGTAAGAAACCTGTAAGACTTGAAAACTTCTAGAGACACCCCAGCTGGAGCCATTGGAGAAGGACTTGAAGGTGGCCAGGTGCTTTCCATTAAAACAATTATGTCAGCAGCACTTGAGAGTGAGTAACACAGAAGAGAACCCCCCAGACCTTCACCACGTAGAAATAAACGTCTTACCACGACCCGAGGCTGCCCGGAAGATTTCAAGGGTCACCAGGCAGCCTCTTAGAGGGCCCCCACAGGGACAACGCAGAAAAACACCCTCCTGAATGGAACTGTCTCCCGGACCAAGCAGTCTCCTCTGCCCCCTCCCCCCAACTAAATAAAGTTACCCATTTTGCGATTTTAGGAAGAAGGGGCACGGAAACCCATCGCTATTAAGTTTCGCCGTTCCCTCAAGGTAAACCACCCCGTGCAATCTTACTCCATACCTTTACGGCGGCTGCCGGCAGCCAACTGTGGCAAGAAAGGGCTCTTTTCTTCCTTAACTGGTTTTGGTAAATATGATCCATTTGGGACACAACGTGTCGGCTTTCCCAGAAACTTGGCACCTCGCCCCCCCCCCCCCCCCCAGGCGCAGGGCCCGTCCGGGACGGTCGACGGGGCAGCCGCCGCGGGACTTGTCCCCACCCCACCCCCCACCCCCGTCCCCGTCCTCCCCGAAGGGCCGGGGCTCCCACCGCCCGCGGGGTCCGCGCGCCTCCGAAAGTTGAGCCGCCGCGGGACCGGGAGGGGCTCCCCCCGGCCCCTCCCCGCCTCCGCTCCCGGCCCCCGCGACGGCTCGGCGACACGCCGACACGCGAGGCCCGGGCACCTCGTGGAAGGCAGTTCTGGCAAGTGTCGCCGCCGCCGGGTCCGGCCGCGCGGGGACAGGGGGAGCGCTCGGGGCGCGGGCGCCGCCGCCGCCGCCGTCCGCGCCCCCCGGCTCCCTCCCGGGGAAGGAGGCGGCCGGCGCCGGGAGACAAAGCGGAGCGCGGGGGGGACGGCGGACCGCCGGGCGCCGCGCGGGGAAGGGGGACCGGTGCGCGCCCGCCGCCCCTTACCTTGGCTCCGGCGCCGGGCCCCGCTCGCCCGCCGGCCACACGGCCGCGCCCGCCCCGCCCGCCGCCGCCCCAGTGCGGGGCCCCGCGGGGACGCCGGCGGCGCCGGGGACCAGAAGTGGCTGGGGTCACTCGGTCCTCCTCGGCGGCCGCGGCCGGCCCTCGCCCTGCGAGCAGCGCCAGTGGAGGCGAGAGCGGCCGCACCTCCTCCCCGGACCGCTCGGCCCGCCTCCCTCCTTCCCTCCGCACCCGCCCGCCGCCCAGCCGCCCCCCTCCCCTCCCCGCCCCTCCCCGGCCCCGTTCCTCCCCCACCCCGGCCCAGGCCGTCGCCCCCCGCGCTTTCTTTGGGACGCGCCAACTAACGCAGACCCACAACTCGCGAGCTGTGCGTGGGCGCCTACCCTGCGCCCGGCGCCCTGCTTGCCATCGAGGCGTGAGGAAGCCGCGGCTTCTTCCCCGGAGAGCCGGGGCGCAGCAGACGGCTCCTGGGGGGCCACCCAGGACAGGAGCCGAATCCCTGGTCGTCGTGCGCCAGGCAAGAAGGAGATGGAGGTGTGCCGCCTGGAGACCCGAGGGCGCAGGAGAATTCGGACTTCAGAGTTGGAGAAGCCGCGCGGGGTTTCTGAGAGAAACCGGAGTTATCCCCAGGGCGGGGATGATGGGGACCAAGACGACGCCCACGAGGCGGCAATGATCCTGCGATCGATCGCGGTCCTGGGTCCTTGCGTTTACAGAGGATCCCCCCTGCAGAGGACAGGGAAGGGAAGGGAGATGCAGCCCAAGCGTGGATCCTCCAAGAAGCAGGCGCCGAAACAGGACGGACGAGCCTTGGAAGGATTTCTTAGGGCAAATGGCTGCGAGATGACGTGGGAAAAGGAGCGAGCCCGGCATTACCCACACCTGATCCCCGGGAAGGAGCGAGGGAAGCCATCACCCTAGCCTCCCTGCCGCCTGAGCAGGATCCTCGTGAGTCCTCTGTTTCCAGTTCCCCTTGGGACCCACCTGCCTAGTGTCCATGGCTATCAGTCATCGGCTGGGAAGTGTGGCCTTGGGCACGGACCCAGGGATGAATTTCAGAACGTAAAAGCCAGGGCGGTTGGTCAATTAAGCTCCAAGAGAGCTGGAGGAAGAGCCTCACAGCTGCCCACAATCTCAGAGACAAATGGAATCCACTCTCGCACGCACACCTACAGTTTTTAAATGAAGCCCCAAGGGTTTGCTGTGATCTGGAAGGGCCTGGCTGTCCACCTTGCACGGATACAGGCTCTGCTCACAACTGACCCCTCCCCACCTGCATAGGAGCTCCCCTGCCCCCTGCGCACATGGCCCTGGGGGGGGGGGGGGGGCGGCGGGGGAGAGACCTCCTCACTGCACTCACCCTTCAATCCTCAATCCAAGCATCACCTGATCTGAAGAGCTTTTCCCAGTTAGCACTTGACTTATTGCTGCCATAGACCCAGCACACTGCTGTGTGTTTTTGTTTTTCTGTTTTCCCCCCTTCTTGTATTGCAATTTTTCACAGTGTTTTATAAAATTTATTTTTTCCCCCTGATTATACAAGTAATATGTTCATTGCACAAACTTGGAAAAATACATACAGCCCAAATGTCTCCAAGCTCCCCAGCCTTCTAGGGGCAGCCTCCCTTGATAGCCAAGTAATCAGAGTCTGAGCCCCCATTCCCTGTGTATCAGTCTGGGTCCAGTCGGGAGAGAGAAACCCCACAGCAATTAAACAGTGAAAGTTTAGGGGCACCTGGGTGGCTCGGTCAGTTATGCCTCCGACTTTGACTCAAGTCGTGATCTTGCAGTTTGTGGGTTCACACCCTGCATTGGGCTCTGTGCGGACAGCTCTGAGCCTGGAGCCCGCTTGGGATTCTGTCTCTGCCTCTCTCTCTGCCCCTCCTCTTTGTATGCTCCCTCTCTCCCTCTCAAAAATAAATAAATAAACTTAAAAAAAAAAAAAAAACAGTGAAAGTTTAATACAAAGAATCGTTACCTACAGGATTTGGAGCCGTGAGGACTGGCCAGTAAGAAGTAAAGAGAACTCAACAGAAAACAGGTATAGCACATACAAGGATCTAGGAACAGCCACTAGTCCTAGGACTGAGAGCCCCAAAGGATGAGCCTCCTGCTCCCCAAGACTGAGACTCAATCCTGTTGGGGAGGGCTTGGCCATGGCTCACTGAACGGCAGGGAAGTCACCATGGTATCATGCCGGTAGAACTTTCTGGAAATCCACCCTCTGAAATTTGCTGGTAATCTACCCCCGAGGTTGTGAGGAGAGCTGCTCACGGGCGTCTCATGGAAGCACTTCACTGCAAAGTCACTCACAGAGCAAGGTGCCGGGAGAAGCCACGACTGCCAGCACTGCAGGGCCCTGGTGCCAGAAAGCTGCCCCCAAATGCAGGAGCCGGCCAGGCAAGGGCATGACAACCAGCAGGCAGAACTCTGTCCTCCTGCAGTATCCCCCCCCCCCCCCCATACACACACCCTGTATGGACACTTAACAGGCCAGCCAGCAAGGAAAGTATGTCACAGGCCCAGATCCATTTTTGCAGAAAAGGCAAAAAGGAGGAGTTTGGAACTGACAAGCAATGAGCTGGTAACCAGGACCCCAGGACCCCAGGCAACCTTGAAAAGTCCAGGCGGGGGGCACCCGGGTAGCTCAGTTGGTTAAGCGTCAGACTTGGGCTCAGGTCAGGATCTCACAATTCCTCAGTTAGAGGTTCACAGCCGGCTCTCTGCTGTTAGCACAGAGCCTGCTTCAGATGCTCTCTCTCCCTCTCTCTCTCTCTCTCTGCCCTTCCCCTGCTAGCGCTCTCTCTCTCTCTCTCAAAAATAAACATAAAAAAAAAAAGTCTAGGCATAGTCATTCCCCTCCCCAAATACACCTGCACATTCACTTGAACACTGTCGCATCTGCGAATCTTGTCCCCTCGGCTGGCCATTGTGTTCCTGATCGCCATGCCCTCTCCTGCAAGCTGTCTCAGCTTGCCCTCCTCCAGCCTTGCCCCATGTGGAGGCAGGGACACCTCCTGTCCTGGTTCCTCACAGCACAGCTAGGACCAAGTTGTTAAGACTCAACAAAATTTAGCAGAAGCCTCGGGGAAACACAAGGGGATTACAGAACAGAAAAGAAAAAAGCGAAAGCCTAATCATGGTCCCCCCAAACGTGAAACCGTCCCGAGGGCTCCCTACACTGTGTCTCTCTCCTTAGCCCAAGCCCCACGCAGGGAACCAGCGTGTGTTCCCCCCCGCCCCCCCACCAGAGTCCAGGCTGCAGTGCCGTGAGGCCCAAGCGAGAGAGAGACAAGTTTCTCTTCCCCTTCAATCCTAGGCCCGCTCCATTCAATACAGAATAATCTGCAGAGATACAGCTCTGTGTAAAGATGAACATTCATCTAATGTTAGGACGAGAAACTTAGTCTCCCCAATGCCTGAACTCATTTATCAATCCACTTACGGAGCACCTACTCAGCACCTGGCACTGTACTGGGCAGTAAAGACCTAATCTGAGCAACGGTTACCATCTGAGGGAGGTGGATTGTAAATAAATCATTTTGCAGGTAGTTCTTTTTTCTATCTCTGCTAAAGAACACAGAGCATCTAATAATGAGGGTTAACACAGTCCTAAAGAATTAGAGAGGGACCCCCTGGAGAAAGCAACGTTTTGCTGAGCTCTGAAGGATGACTGAAGCGGAACATTCCAGAAAAGGGAAATGGTGAATTTGAGGCTCTGAGGTGGGAAAGAGCTAAGGCCATTTGAAGAAAGGGTTTAAGGACAGAGTCACAGGAGATGAGGCCAACGGGGCACATCAGAGCCACTCATGCATGCTCGTGTAGGCATGCGAAGAATTTTGGATTTTATCCTTCCAACAATGAGAAGACCCACTGGAGGGTTTTAAGCACTGGTCTAGCTGGGGGTGGAGAACAGACTGGAGAGAAGAGCAGACACTGGGCCTGGAGATAGAGACTGAGCAGTAACAGGCGTGTAGAAATGAAGCATAGGCCGGGGTGTGGCTGGAGTGCCCTGGGGCAAAGACTGTGGATAGAAGGGACAGAACTCTCTCAGGGTGAACTTGGGTGAGCAAAGAGAATGGGGAAGGAAGAGCCAGCGAGCTGGGGGACAATCAGGAAGTTATGTTGGATCCTCTTCATTAGCAAGATCGGCGTCCCTGTGGAATGACCAAAGGCCCCGGGAAAGCAAATCGATTCCAAAAATTCAATTCAAAATTCTATGCTTGGCAAAGACAAGAACAGCTTGAAGGTTTTTAAAAAAAGGCAACCTTGCTTTCCTCCCCATCCACTCACTTCTTAGCCCTCGAAAGTAATCAGCCAGTCTCCTATTATTTTCTAAAAAGTTGAAAATAATATTAGTTGTAACCCCGCTCCCCTAGAGATACCCATTTTGTTATATTCTCTTGCAGAATCTTCACTTAAAATACCCAAAGCTAAATGCCGCAGTTCATCTTTTTATCTGCATTTTCTGGCACATAAAAGGTGCGAGCCATGTTTGCAGAATTGAATTTTGTTTCCAAAATCTTCCCCAGTGCGGTGCAGTATTTCTGATAGAAGGACATTGAGCTGATGGTCATACCTCCCGAGTTCTACAACAACAAGTTTTCTTAAAACACCTGTCTCACTTGGGGAAGATTTTTTTTTTCAAGTTATGGCTTTTTGCTCCTTTTTCTCTTTCCCAGCACCTAAGAGAGTCTTCCTGCCATGTAAATAAAGTCTCTGCTGCAGCCTGGGCCCTGCTGGCCACAGAAACGACCACACACACACACACACACACACACACACACACACAACCACTCAAGAATGACCATGTTTTGGGGCACCTGGGTGGCTCAGCTGGTTAAGCGTCCGACTTCGGCTCAGGCCATGGTCTCCCAGTTCGTGGGTTCGAGCCCCACGTCGGGCTGTGTGCTGACGGCTCAGAGCCTGCTTCGGATTCTGTGCCTCCCTCTCTCTGCCCCTTTCCCGCTCATGCTCTGTCTCTCTCTATCTCTCAGAAAATGAATAAACATTAAAAAATTTTTTTTAAATAAAAAAAAATGACTGTGTTTAATACGTGTCTCCACAGAGCTCAAAAGCAGTATTACAACCTGTTCGTGGACAGGAATGAGGATTCCAGCAACAGTTACTTCCACTAAGTGCTTTTCTATACTTCATATCCTTAACGTTAACAGCTACTCGCCGTCTCCCTCCCAGCACCCCAGGATCCAGTAGAGAGGCGAACACCACGGTGACTCCGGTCCAGCTGCCTCTCCAGCATAGGCAGGCAACTCCGCCAGTGTGCCAGGCTAATTTTGGAACAGTCAAGATTTCTAGAGGATAGCCTTTTCGAGGAAGGCCACATCTGTCCTTTCTGAAGATCACTTGGTCACATACAAATGGGCCTTTCCTCTGCCTGCTTAGGAACTTGCACAATTTACTTCACCACATTTTTCAAACTTCTGAAAGAAAGAAAGTAGCAGGATTGATTATAATTCTAAAAAGCTGTGTTTAACCCAAAACTCTAGATCCACCCTCTAGATCGATTGTCTTAAAACCATTTGCACGGGGATGCCTGGGTGGCTCAGCTGGTTGAGCGTCCGACTCTTGGTTTCTGCTGAGGTCATGATCTCATGATTCGGGAGTTCAAGCCCCATGTCAGGCTCTGTGCTGACAGTGTGGAGCCTGCTTGGGATTCTCTCTCTCCCTCTCCCTCTCTGCCCCTCCCTGCTTGCACTCTCGCTCTCTCTCTCTCTCTCAAAATAAAAAAAATTAGAAGTTAGTTTTTTTAAATGTGTATATGGTGTGTAGTTGAGAGGTAGAGTTGGGGGGTCTGTGTGTGCACCTGCACGTGAGGGTCATGGATCTTCCTTCTCTGGATTCATTTGACCAGTTTCCCTTCCCACTGACAAGTTCAAAGGGTCTAACTTTTTTTTTTTTTTTATAAATCTCCCCCCGCCCCTTTTGTTTAAATTCTAGTGTACTTAACAGTATAATATTAGTTTCAGGTATACAACATAGTGATTCAACAATTCCATACATCGCTCAGTGCTCATCATGGTAAGTTTACTCTTAATCCCCTTCACCTATTTCACCCATCCCCCACCTACCTCCTCTGTGGTAACCATGAGAGTGTTCTCTATAGGTAAGAGTCTGGATTTTTTGTCTCTTTTTTTCTGGGTTTTGTGTCTTAAATTCCACATATAAGTGAAATCACATGGTATTTGTTTTTCTCTGACTTATTTCGCTCAGCGTTATACCCTCTAGCTCCATCCATGTTGTTGCAAATGGCAAGATCTCATCCTTTTTTAGGGGTGAGTAATATTCCCTTGTACATCTATACCACAACTGCTTTATCCATTCATCAATTGATGGACACTTGGGCTGTGTCCATAATTTGGCTATTGTAGATAATGCTGCTATAAACATCGAGGCGCATGTATCCCTCTGAATTAGTATTTTTGTATTCTTTGGGTAAATACCTGGAAGTGTAATTGCTGGATTGTAGGGTAGTTCCATTTTTTTTAATGTTTCTTTATTTTGAGAGAGAGAGAGAAAGCAGGGGAGGGGCAGACAGAAAGGGAGAAGGAGAATTCCAAGCAGGCTCCATGTGGTCAAGTACAGAGCCTGAAGTGGGGCTTGATCCCCTAAGCGGTGAAATCATGACCTGAGCCAAAATCAAGAACTGGATGTTCAACGAACTCAGCTCCCCAGGCACCCCAGGATAGTGCTATTTTTAACTTTTTGAGGAGCCTCCATACTGTTTTCCAGAGTGCCCGCACTAGTTTTCATTCCCATGAACAATACACAAGGGTTCTTTCTCCCACCTCTTGGCCAAAATTTGTTGTTTCTTGTGTTTTTTACTTTAGCCATTCTGACAGGTGGGAGGTGATAGCTCATTGTGGTTTTGATTTGCATTTCTCTGATGATGAGTGATGTAGAGCATCTTTTCATGTGTCTGTTGGCCATCTGGATGTCTTCTTTGGAGAAATTCTGTTCATGTCTTCTGCCTATTTTTTAATTGGATTATTCATTTTTGGGGTGTTAAGTTGTATAAATTCTTTATATATTTTGGACACTAACCTTTTACTGATAAAAGGTTACTGATATGTTATTTGCAAATATCTTCCCCCATTTAGTGGGTTGCCTTTTAGTTTTGTTGATTGTTTCCTTTGCTGTGCAGAAACTTTTTATTCTGATGTCGTCCCAATAGTTTATTTTTGCTTTTGTCTTCCTTGCCTCAGGAGACATATATAGAAAAAGTTGCTATGGCCAATGCCAAAGACATTACTATCTTTGCTCCCTTCCAGGATTTTTATGGTTTCAGGTCTCACATTTATGTCCTTAATCCATTTTGAATTTTTTTTTTTTTTTTTTGGTATGGTATAAGAAAGTGGTCCAGTCTCTTTCTTTTGCATATAGCTGTCCAGTCTTCCCAAAACCATTTGTTGAAAAAACTCTTTTTCCCACTGTACATTCTTTCCTGCTTTGTCAAAGATAAACTGACCATATATTCATAGGTTTATTCCTGGGCTTTCTACGCTGTTCCATTGATCTATGTGTCTATTTTTGTGCCAGTACCATATTATTTTGATTAGTACAGCTTTGTATTATATCTTGAAATCTGGGATTGTGATATTTTTAGTTTTGTTCTTCTTTTTAAGGTTGTTTTGGCTATTTAGGGTCTTTTGTGGTTCCATACAAATTTTAGGATTGTTAGTGCTAGTTCTGTTAAAATTGCTGTTAGTATTTTGATTGGAATTGCTACAGATTGCTACGGGAAATGTGAAAATGTTAACATTTGCCCTTCTAATCCATGAGCATGGGATATCTTTCCATTTGTTTGTGTCATCTTCACTTTCTTTCATTGGTGTTTTATAGTTTTCAGAGTACAGGTCTTTCACCTCTTTGGTTAAGTTTATTCCTAGGTATTTTATTATTTTTGGTATAATTTCAAATGGGATTATTTTCTTAATTTCCCTTTCTGCCATTTCATTATTAGTGTATTGAAATGAGATGGATTTCTGTACATTGATTTTGTATACTGCAACCTTCCTGAATTAATTTATCAGTTCTAGTAATTTTCTGGTGGAGTCTTTAGGGTTTTCTATATATAGTATCATATCATCTGCAAACAGTAAAAGTTTAACTTCTTCCTTACCAATTTGGATGCCTTTCATTTCTTTGTGTTGTCTGATGGCTGAGGCTAGGACTTGCAGTAGTACGATGAATACAAGTGGTTAAGAGTGGACATCCCGTCTTTTCCTGACCTTAGGGGAAAGCTCTCAATTTTTCACCATGGAGGATGATTTTAGCTGTGAGGTTTTCAAGTATGGCCTTTATTATGTTGAGGTTTGTTCCCTCTAAACCTACTTTGTTGACAGTTTTCATCATGAATGGAGACTGTACTTTGTCAAATGCTTTTTCTGCATCTACTAAAATGATCATATAGTTCTTATCCTTTTTCTTATTGATGTGATGTATGACATTGATTGATTTGCCAATATTGAACCACCCCAGCAACCTAGGAACAAATCCCACCTGATCATGGTGAATGATTCTTTAAATGTATTGTTAGATATTGGCCTATAGTTCTCTTTTTTTTTATAGTGTATGTATCTGGTTTTGGTATCAGGATAATACCTGCCTCATAGAATAAATTTGGAAGTCTCCTTCCTCTTCCATTTTTTGGAGTGATTTAAAAGAATAGGTATTAAGTCTTGTTTTAAGGTTTGGTTGAGGGGCACCTGGGTAGTTTAGTCAGTTAAGCATCCAACTTCGGCTTAAGTCATGATCTTGTGGTTCATGAGTTCAAGCCCCGTGTCAGGTTCTGCTTTGGATTTCTGTGTCTCCCTCTCTCTCTGCCACTCCCCTACTTGTGCACACGCTCTCTTGCTTCTCTCTCTCTCTCTCTCTCTCTCTCTCTCTGTCCTTCTCCCTCTCTCTCTCTCCCTCTCTTTCTCCCTAAAATAAATGTTAAAAAATTAAAAAACAATAATAATAAATACATTAATAAATAAATAAATAAATAAATAAATAAATAAAAGTTTAGTAGAATTCACCTGGGAAGCCATCCAGTCCTGGACTTTTGTTGGTTGGGATTTTTATTATTATTATTATTACTGATTCAATTTCTTTGCTGGTAATTGGTCTATTCAAATTTTCTATTTCTTCCTGACTCAGTTTTGGGATGTTATATGTTTCTAGGAATTTATCCATTTCTTCTAGGTTGTTCAATTTGTTGGCATATAAGTTTTTCATAATATTCTCTTACAATTCTTGTTTTTCTATGGTGTTGGTTGTTATTTTTCCTCTTTCATTTCTGATTTTGTTTGAGTCTTCTGTCTGTCTGTCTCTCTCTTTGATGAGTCTGGCTAAAAGTTTATCAATTCTAGGGGCGCCTGGGTGGCTCAGTCAGTTGGGCGGCCAACTACAGCTCAGGTCATGATCTCACGGTCTGTGAGTTTGAGCCCTGCATCAGGGTCTGTGCTGACAGCTCAGAGCCTGGAGCCTGCTTCCGATTCTGTGTCTTCCTCTCTCTCTGCCCCTTCCCTGCTTGCTCTCTGTCTTTCTCTCTCTCTCAAAAATAATTTAAAAAAATTTTTTCAGTTTATCAATTCTGCTGATCTTTTCAGAGAACCAGCTCATGGTTTCATTGATCTATTCTATTGGTTTTTTTAGTGTCTATTTCATTTATTTCTGCTCTAGTCTTTATTATTTCCTTCCTTCTACTGGTTTTAGGTTTTGTTTGTTCTTTTTTGCAGCTCCTTTAGGTCAGGTTAGATTGTTTGAGATTTTTTCTTGCATCTTGAGGTAGACCTATATTGTTATGAAATTCCCTCTTAGGATAGCTTTTGCTTCACCCCAAAGACTTTTGGACCACTGTGTCTTCATTTTCATTTGTCTCCATGTATTTTTAATTTCCTCTTTGATTTCTTGGCTGCCACATTCACTGTTTACTAGCATGTGATTTAACCTCCATGTATTTGTGTTCTTTTCAAATATTTTCTTGTGTTTGCTTTCTAGTTTCATAGTGGTCAGAAAAGATGCATGGTATGACTTCAATTTTTTTTTTTTTTTTTAGTTTGCTGAGACATGTTTTGTGGCCTAATATGTGGTACATTCTGGAGAATTTTCCATGTGCACTTGAAAAGAATATGTATTCTTCTGTTTTAGCATGGAATGTTCTGAACATATCTGTTAGATCCATCTGGCCCAATGTGTCATTCAAAGCTACTGGTTCGTTGATTTTCTGTTTGGATGATCTGTCCATTGATGTAAGAAGGGTCAATGTCCCCTACTAGTATTATATTATATCTATTAGTTCCTATTATATCTATTAGTATAATACTATCTACTAGTATTATATTATATCTATTATATTAGTTTAATATAGATTTAATATCTATATTAAATCTATTAGTTATGTTTGTTATTAGCTGCTTTATGGATTTGGGTGCTCCCATCCCATATTTATAATTGTTATATCTTCTTATTGGCTTGTTCCCTTTATGACTATACAGTGTCCTTCCTTGCCACTTGTTATAGTCTATTTTGAAGTCTATTTTGTCTGATATAAGAGGCTACCCCTGCTTTCTTTTCACTTCCATTTGCATGGTAAGCGCTCTTCCATCCTTCGCTTTCACTTTGCAGGTGTCGTTAGGTCTAAAATGAGTCTCTTGTAGGCAGCAGATAGATGGGCCTTGCTTCCTTTTCTTTTTTTTTAATCCACTCTGTCACCCTATGTCTTTTGATTGAAGCATTTAGTCCATTTACAAGTTTACATTTAATTACAAGTAATTATTGATAAGTATGTACCTGTTGCCATTTTGTCACCTGTTTTACGGTTGTTTTTGCAGTTCTTTGTTTTTCTCTTGCTGTCTTCTCTCATGGTTCACTGGCTTCCTTTAGTGATATAGTTGGATTACTTTCTCTTTATTTTTGGCACATCTATTACTGGTTTTTGATTAGTGGCTACCATTAGCTTTGTATATAACATCATATGCATATAGTAGTTGATAGCCACTTAAATTTGAACCCATTCTTCACTCCTCTCCCCACTACATCTTAGGTATATGGTGTCATAATTTATATCCTTTTATTTTGTTAGTCCCTTAATTGATTTTTATAGGTATGCTTATTTTTACTGCTTCCTTGCTTCCTACTTTTCTTATTCCTACTTATGGTCTTTCCTTTCTACTCAAGGAGTCCTCTGTAACCTTTCTTGTAAGGACTGGGTAAAATTCCTTTAACTTTGTTTGTCTGGAAAACCCTTTATCTCTCCTTCTATTCTGAATGATAGCCTCACTGGATACAGTATTCTTGGCTGCAGATTACAGCACTTTGAATATATCATGCCACTCCCTTCTGGCCTGCAAAGTTTCTGCTGAAAAATCAACTAAAAGCCTTATGGGGTTTCCCTTGCATGTTACTATTTTCTTTTCTCTTGCTGCTTTGAAAATTCTCTCCTTATCACTACTTTTTGCCATTTTAAGTACTCTGTGTCTTGGTGTGGACCTCTTCGGGTTGATTTTGTTGGGGGCTCCCTGTGCCTCCTACATCTGGATTTCTGTTTCCTCCCCCATATTCAGGAAGTTTTCAGCTCTTTTTTCTTCAAATAAATTTTCTGCCCCCCCTTTCTCTCTCTTCTCTTCCCATGATTTCTATAATGCAAATGTTATTACACTTGATGGTGCCACTGAGTTCCCTAAGTCTATTTCCATTGTTTATTGTTATTTTTCTCTCTACTGTTCAGTTTGATTAATTTCCCTTACTCTGCCCTCTGGGTCACAAATTCATTCGTCTACTTCCTCTAGCCTGCTATTTATTCCATCCAGTGTATTTTTAATTTCAGTTATTGAGTTCTTCATTTTCTAATTGGTTCTTAAAAAAAAAAAAAAAAAAAAAAAAGGCTCCACACGCAGCATGGAGCCCAACTCAGGGCTCAAACTCATGACTCTGATATCAAGACCCAAGCTGAGATCAAGAGTTGGACACCTAAACAACTGAACCACCCAGGTACCCCTCTGATTGGTTCTTTTTTATGTTTTCCAACTCTTTGTTGAAGGTCTCACTGAGGTTCCCCACTCTTTTCTCAAGCCCAGAGAGTTTCTTTATGGCCATTACTTGAAATTCTCTATCAGGCATATTACTTATCTCCATTTCATTTAGGTCTCTTGCTGTTATTTTGTCCTGTTCTTTCATTTGGGACATATTCCTCTGTCTCCTCATTTTGTCTAACTGTCTGTATTTATCTCTACATATTAGGAAAGTCAGCTATGTCTCCTGCTCTTGAAAGTAGTGACCTTGTGAGAAAGCGGTCCTGTAGTGCCCTATGGGGCCATGTCCCTGTTCACCCAAACCTGGTGCTTCCAGGGTATCTCCTATATGTGGTGTGTGTGCCCTGCTTTTATGCCTAAGCTGTTTTGCCCTTAGTAAGTCATCTGCAATGGCTCTCTTTGCCTGCTGTGGGCAGGATTTGGTCCCTGCAGTTGTCAGTGGCCCAGTCTGGAGCTGTCTTGGGTTTGAGTTGAGTCAGATCAGACGTTTGCCAGAGATGCAGCAGCACCGAACTGCAGGGCACTTTCTACGTGCTGCCCCAAGGAGCTTTTGTTGGTGGGCGGGGCCCGCAATCAGACCAGATGTCTACTCCCTACCCACTGCTCAGGCCCGGTGGGACTGATGTATGTGGTTATCTTTTCCTCTTCCTGGGGTAGGAGTCACTGTGGAGTGGTGCTGGCCCTGGTCAGGGCTGCCCACACGATGCCAGGCTTGTGGTGCCACCTTGGATGGGCTCCAGCCAAGCGTGTATTGGAGGGGGCAGGTCTGCAGGAGAGCGCAGTGGCAGGGCTTGTGGTGCCAGCAAGGTCTTCTGTTCCCGGAGAAGACTCTCAACGATCCCTGCCCCTGTAGCACATGCTCTGAGATCAGTAAACAAATCTCCCTCTCTTATACCTAAGGTGTTTTTCAAACCACTGTTTCTAAGCTCTGTCTCCACGGGCTGTTTGCTGTGCTGCCTCTTTAAGTTAATTATTGTCTGAATCAAAACTTCAGACTTTCAGCTCCACTGCTTGAATATAGTACCTATTATAATGCTATACACCTTAAAGATGTCCGGTCAATTCTTGCCACAAGGTGGTTATACAGCCAGCATTTATTTTCACTGGAGCCTTCGGCATAGGAAATGTGTTTGCTAAGCCCATAAAATTTCCGTGAAATGCAAAACTTACAAAATATGAGCACGCCTTTCCTCTCAAGTTTCCCTTTATGGCCCTAAGTTCCACTTTCTCAATTCCCTCATCCCATTAAACTTGCTCTTGGACTTCATCACAGCCTCTCTGGGTGGACTCTCCCTAAATTCCTTTTACTTCCTCCCAACCCCGTTCATTATGTTCAGACATTTCCACTCTCTCTTCAACAGCACAGTCTTCCTAACCTTCTGTTATGTACGTGCTGTGGCGGCTATTTATTGAAAAGCATCGGCGTTTGGGGTTTGGATGCCGCAGTTCTAAGTGGACCAGAAGAAAGGAAAAACAGATATACTTCTGCTTGCTGACAATAACTTACTCCACATTTGAAGTTGAGGGTTGATGTGGAGTCTTCTGATATACGCACAGGATCTTTAGAAGGGAAGTGATTTTTTAAAATTAAACTACCTAGAGAATGGTCTTGGTCAGGATATTAGCGTAGCAGCTTTCTCCTAGTAAGAAGAGCTATGAGATCTCTTTAGGTATACTGGTGTGTAGTTGAACAGGCACACATGAACTATTTTGTACCTCCTCCAAAAGTTATAATTTGGTGATGATACACAACTTTGGTTCAGTGTGTCAAAACTGGGGTGCTAAGTGAGCTAAAACCTGACCTTGAAATGAGATTTATATGCTTGTCAATTTTTTTTAGTCCAATATGTCTCAAAAGAAAGAAAAAGTCTCAGGGTATCCTATAACTATTATAGTAAACATTCATCAAATATGTCATTTATAACATCTATTTATGCATATGAGGAATATTTGCATGTCAATACATATAGACTTACCTGATTCTCTAACGGCCTTATCCTATTGCATTTTTAAAAAAAGAATTTGCAAACTTTAGTGAGAGAATAGATAAATAGTGTCATGCAGAAAAAAAATCTGCTTTTTAAACTTTGTGTCTAACATATAATGTAAATACTCGTTGAATTAACAGATACAGAATGAATGAATCTTTATTGTCTTAAGTTAAAGCAATAATACCTTGACCTTGTAGCTACTCTTTCTTTTTTTAACCCGAACTTTCTAACTATAAACTTTAAATAAAGCCACAAGCTTTAAAATCCCAGGTTCAGCCTTTTAAACCAGATACAGGTTTCTGTAAGACTATTTATAACCTTTCTATAAGAGATTAGATTTGTATCCTTACACTATGAACAACAGGTTTCCACTAAAAAATAAAAAATCATTTTGACATTAAAATTTTCTCTTCTAGATTATTATACAATTACCATCAACATCTGTGGTCCCCAAAGGCATGAGATGGATGAAATCTTTCTGCCCTCAATTCTTCTGCGCTATTGGATCAAATTTTTAAAATGGTGATAGTTTACCATTTCTTTCCAAAAAGGAAAGAGAGAAAGAAAACATAGCTGCTGTCTATTCTTTAAGCCTCTGGAATAGTTTCCTTCCTTCCTTCCCCCCACCTTCTATCCCCCTTCTCCCAAGAAGGTATGGGGAGCTACGTTTGCATATTTTTATGACTTCATGTCATGGGAATGAGAACCTCGGCAAACACGCTTTCCCTTGTGTAATTCCCTAATAAAAACAGGCAGCCTGTTTTAAACAAGCAGCCCTGAGAACCGGAGACGAAGCAAGAGCCCAGCCCGGGAGGCTGCTCTGCTTTTTTCCTCCCACCTCACCGCCTGGCTTTCTCCATCATCTGCAGACACGTACCCTTGCCAGCAAGGCCACAAGCGAATCTCTAAAGCCCTCCCGGTTCCTTTTGACTAGGCGGACCCGACGGGTCCCAGGTTTCAGAAAATGTCTTTGGAAAAGCACCGTTTTTGACAACAAGAGGATATTAGTCGTGTGCCTGGAGGCCTAACTCGACCTGCCCTGTGACGGAGAAATGCACCCACCTCGGGGACTGTTAGGAGCCGGCAGGGCTCCGGTTGCTGCCCGCTCACGCAGAAACCCGAGGGCATCCCGGGTTTACCCACTGGAGGAGGAAGTGGCTGAGAAATCCAGCTTCTTGTCCCGGGGATGCGGTACTAGAAACGAGCCGTCCCGAGACAAAGCCTCTGCTGTGTCACCGGCACCATCCCGGCGGCGAGCTGAGCAGCGGGGTGATGACCACAGAGGGGGGACCATTAGCCCAAACGCTACCAGCTCCGCCAAGAGTAAACGAGCGAGCAGGCGGTGTGTCCGAGGGCCACCCGAGCGGTCCACGGCCCCCGGGACCACCATCCCCATCTCTTCCCCCCGGAAAAGGTACATTTTGCTTCCATTTCCTTCCAGCCCAACACAGCTTCAGCAGTGCGAGGGCTGACTCGTGGAGGAAGACAGAAAACGAAGTGCGAGAGAACGAGTCCTTGCCACCTAACTCCCACCCCACCGAGGGCCGGCCCGTGCACACCCACCTTGCCCGTCCCCCCTCTTCCCTGCTCTTCCTCCCGCCTCGTGCCTCGGTCAGAGCATCCCTGTTTCCCACACTGCTGGGAGCCGCCCTGCACCTCTCCTGACCTCCACTCCCACAGCCACTGGGTCTCCAGCCTTCTTGTTACCCCTCCTGGTCTCCACCGTTCCTACCAGTTCTGCCCAGACACGCACCCCAAGTTCCTGGCAACCCTCTGACGCTTCGGGACCGGCGAAGTGGCCTGAGTCTGTGAACACCTCCCAGGGTTTGTCTGGGGGGGACCAACTCTGTACTTCTGCCGCATTATGACTATTCATTCCCTAACTGGAGAGTGGACCCGAGGGTGGGAGCACACCCTCATCGGTGAAATGGGACGACAATGTGACCCATCTCGCTAGGGGGTTACAAAATGCAAATGAAATAACTTATCTGAGGCACAGAGCTCAGGGCTTGGCACAGGATAAACATTCGATATGTGTTAGGTTGTCACCAGCCTGTGAATTTCCTCCCCCTAGGTTAGTATACAGCGAGGGTGTTGCTGTTCCTGGACCAGGACTCAGAACATCACAGCCCCTTCAGGGCTGCTCCCCACACGAGTGGGCAGTTTCCTCCGCGGAGCCGTGTCCCTCTCCTGCTGGGCACGTACATTTTGCAAAGCCCTGCTCAGTGATGGGGCTCAGGGCTTTGCCCCCCGCGGGGCAGGAGTCTCTTCCGTCTTTCCCTCTGTCACATTAGCTTCCTCCATTCGTTAACATAACGAGGTTCTGAAAAATCGCCTTCTCCCCTTTTCGCCTTTCTTCTGGGAGCTGCTCACGGATAACTCTTGCGGCCTCGTGTTCACCTTTATCTGAGGGAGGAGATAAGGAATATTGATAGAGCTCTTTAGAGATGGCACCTCTCACCTGGCCCTCTCTGCTTTCCAGAAGCCACATGGGTAGCAGAGGCTCCCCTTTATTAAAATTCCATGGCCTCTCCTTTCCTAGCCATACCATGCTGCATCAAGCCAGATGTGATTACACTAGGAAATGTCTATAAGGCACCAACCGTCATACATTTTCAAGGAAGGCGAATATCATCGACATACCTGTGTGTGTGCACATGTATGTATGTGTGTGTGTGTGTGTGTGTGTGTTCATTCATGCTCACAGCTTGGTGTAACACCTAACAGGCCCTACTGGAGACAGAATGTCTGGTTTAAATCCTGGCTCTAGTTCTTATACTAGTTCTGTGACCTTAGGAAATGACTTATCCCTCCAAACCTCAGTTTCCCCATGTGTAAATGGGGATAATGATAGCATGTACCAGATGGAATCCTATGGGGATTAAACGAGCTCATATCTGTAAAGCACACAGTAAGCACCATTTAAGTGTTATACAAGCTAAAAGCAATGACAGAATCCTCTTATCCTGATGCTTTCTTTTCAACATTTTTTCAAACATGAAAAATAAGTACTATGTGGCACAGTGTGGGCTGTGTCCAATGGAGGAGGTCTATACTGCTCTTTGATGGACGGATATCTGAATTCACATTAACAACACAGCCCTGTATCACTCTGTGGAACATAGATGATTTCAGCACAAAACCCGCACTGCATAAAGAAACTCAACTATATGCTACTCTAGGGGGAGAAAATTCGCAGACTGGTGATACACCTAACGTTTATTGAGCGTTCACTCTACGCCAAGCGCTGAGCTCAATGCTTTAAACAATTTATTTCATTTGCATCTTGTAACCGCCTATTGCAATAGGCAATATTATTGTCCCATTTCACAGATGAGGAGTAACCTGGGTCACTATAAGGATAAGCAACCTGCCCGTGGTTATAGACCTACTCACCAGCTGACCCCGAGTAGGTGGGGCTGATCACCAATTGTATGGGGGAAAGCTGGACTCTTCATTTTATTAATGAACTCCTTTCCATTTTGGAAATACGGTTCCAGATTTCCAAGGTAATTATCATCATTACCACATGGATGTTTATTGAATATTGGCTGAGCATTGTAATGACCGAGCCCTACCCTAGGTTGTGGCCTTCCGTGTTCCTTCCCCAATATCTCCTCTAGGTCCTGGGATGGAAGTGACACCATACACAACCCTGGCTGCTGCTAAGGGCTTAAGCTATGAACTTTCTCAAGGGACATCTGTGCTTTAATTGAAACACTGACGATGCCTTTGAGAAACCAAGGAATGATCATACACGATGCAATCTCGGACATTCCTATAAGCAACGAGGACAACTTAATTGAGGAGGACTCTCCCGAGCCCTTCCGTCGCTCCGACAGATCTTCCCTGAGAGTCCACATTTATATGAGAAAATATCACAACTGCACTGAGTCATTTAGATACTTCCCTTCCTGGCGGGACCTTGGCCTGAGTTCTTCCTTGCTGCAAAGTACACATGGTTGTAAACTGTACCTATTTCCTCAATCAGTGTCAGTTCTGACAAGCCAATTTAGACCAGCTTAGCGAAACAAGAGCCAGAAAAGCAAAGCCCCGGACCCTTGCCATATTGATACAGTTAAGGCAGTTGATAACAGGGTAGATAGAAACTCGGGAACTCCTATGCGGGGAGAGGCAGATCTGAACACTGTGGACACAGGGCCGCCTGGATCACCCTTGTAAGGAAAATAGAGGCTCAAATCCCGAGTTTAATATAAAATGTGAGGACCAATACAGAAATCCAATGGTCTTTCCTTCCCCATTATTGAACTCAGGTCGGTTCACCAGCCCACCCATTTCCAGTCAGTAGTTGCGTGAGTTTGTCAGGCTGCTGTAACAAGCGACCACAAACTGGGTGGCTTTAGACAACAGAAGGGTGTTCTCTTCCAGTTCTGGAGACGGGAAGTCTGAAATCAAGGTGTCAGCAGAGGCACCATCCCTGGTGAGGCTGTAGGGGAGAACCTGTCCCATGCCTTCCTCTGCCCTTCTGGTCGCTGCCTCCAACCGTGTTCCTTGGGTGGCAGACACCTCGCTGTGATCTCTGCCTCTCCCTTCCCATGGTGTTCTCCCTCTGGGTCTCTGTCTCTTTTCTTCTTCTTCTTTTTTAAGTTTTTTTAACGTTTTATTTATTTTTGGGAGCCAGAGACACGGAGCACAAACTGGAGAGGGGTGGAGAGAGAGGGAGACACAGAACCTGAAGCAGGCTCCAGGCTCCGAGCCGTCAGCACAGAGCCCGACGCGGGGCTCGAACCCACAAACCGTGAGATTGTGACCTGAGCTGAAGTCGGGCACTTAACCAACTGAGCCACCAAGGCACCCCCCTGACACTGCTGACCCCAGCAACACTGCTCTGGGATCTCCAAACCTTCTCTAGGTTATTTTATCCCCGTCCCCAGGGACAAGGGCACAACCCAGCACAGCCACCAGCTAAACTCTCTGACCCTCTCTGTACCCCGACTCCCCCTACCCTGTGCCTGAGCCCAGCACAAGTGTTTTTCCCCAGTCTCAGAGTAATAGGTGGTGGGGGTGGGGGTGGGGGCACTGCCCTTAGGATATCACACATGCTCCTCTGTTCTACAGTTTTCCTTTGAAGTGCCCCAAATGAACAACCTGGTTCCTAACTTTATGCTTCTAGAGATGGAAGAAGAGATTCTATTAGACCAACCCTTCTGAAGTGAAAAACTAGCAGTAAATCCAGATAAACTATTAAGCACACACAGTCATGTTTGGAGCCATTAAAGAACTTCCCAGACACTGAGGTCTAGGACCAAAATCTCTGAAAAAACGGAATTTTGGAGACAGGAGCTCAATTTTAGGCTTCTCTTGCTCCTGTAGGCATTTGCCAATCGCTAAGCTGCCAAGGCAGCCAGACGGAAGGTATCTGCAAGAATTGGGACCCATAAAAGTCTGGCATCCAGAAGACATATAGAACTCAGGCAAATCAATTAATAAAAAAAAAAAAAATCAGTCATTGCAATTAAAAAATGGGCAAAAGATTGGAACAGTTACTACACAAAAGAAGATACCCAAATAGCTCATAAACATGCAAAAAGATGCTATCCTTCAGTCATCAGGAAACTAAAAACTGAGACAACAAAGAAACCCCACAACATACCATCCAAATGGCTAAAACGAAAAAAGACGATAATCTCAAGTGTCGGCAAAGATGTGTATATGTCTCATACACTGCTGGTGGGAGTATAAATTCATACAATCACCTTGGAAAAGCTTTTAAGAAAATGGCTACAAAAATGAAGCAGATGTAGAATCTCTGACCCCATAATTCTGCCCCCTTGCATACATCGACAGAAATGCACTTAACTGTGCTCAGTGTAGGGATAAGAATGTTTCTAGCATCATTACTTGCATGTAATAGTCCAAAAAACACACAACCCACATGTCCCTCAACAGTAGAATGGATCAAGTGTCATATATTCCTATTATGGAATACTATATAGCATGGTAAATGAATCAACTTTTGTATGAAACTTACAACATAATGTTGAGAGAAAAAAAGCCAGACATACATTAATTGGTACCAGGTAGTTCCAGTTCTAGAAAGTTAAAAACAGGTGAAACTAATCTGTGGTGTAGGTGCAGGATAGTGGTTACCTCTGGGGACTGTGGAGGGAAGGGAGGTGTTCTAGAAGGGTCCTATTTGTCGAGCGGGACTGGGGCTACACAGGTGTGTTCATTTGGGCAAATCCACAAAGCTGTATGTTACAATCAGTGCATTTTTCTGCATAATATGTAATTTCAATAGAAATGTTAGTAAGACAAACATTTATCACACAGACTCTTGACACTGGAAGACGCTGAAAGTCTTGACACTATAGTTTTTAGTGCACGTGGTCTTTGTGTAAAATAGGATATAAACATCAAGACTGGAATTGCTTTTTGGATCTCATCACTGGACCTGTTCAGATCTGCCTGTTGGCAAGGCCTGTTCGTGGTCCTCACCTCCCAATGGAAGGTCTTGAGGTGAAATTCATAGATCACTCCACCTTCGTGAGCTTACCTCCAGATTTTGCCTGTTTTAATTTGGTATGAATTTTCTTTCATTCCTGCCAGAGTCAATCAACCAAGGACTCGTTCTACCCTGAAAAGCAAACTTGCTGTCACAGTGTTCTTCTGTCCAGCATGGAGGACACAAAGACACCAAGCTCTTTGCCAAGATCCCTCTGAATCCTTGAGACCAGGGGCCACTGCTCCCAGATCTGACCTCTGCAGCCACCCTGACCTTTCCTTATTTCCCTTTGTGCCACTCTGTTACCACGGAAAACTTCCCTGGTGTCCTCAGCTGCCTTTTAACACTGTACCCTGTCTTGGTGACAGGGACCGTAGACTGTGCCTTACACTCCTATTTATTTATTTATTTATTTATTTATTTATTTATAATATGAAATTTATTGTCAAATTGGTTTCCATACAACACCCAGTGCTCATCCCAACAGGTGCCCTCCTCCATACCCATCACCCACCCTCTCCTCCGTCCCACCTGCCATCAACCCTCAGTTTGTTCTCAGTTTTTAAGAGTCTCTTATGTTTTGGCTCCCTCCCTCGCTAACCTTTTTTTTTTTTCTTCCCCTCGCCCATGGTCTTCCGTCAAGTTTCTCAGGATCCACATAAGAGTGAAAACGTATGGTATCTGTCTTTCTCTGTATGGTTTATTTCACTTAGCATCACACTCTCCAGTTCCATCCACGTTGCTACAAAAGGCCATATCTCATTTTTTCTCATTGCCACGTAGTATTCCACTGTGTATATAAACCACAATTTCTTTATCCATGCGTCAGTTGATGGACATTTAGGCTCTTTCCATAATTTGGCTATTGTTGAGAGTGCCGCTATAAACATTAGGGTACAAGTGCCCCTATGCATCAGCACTCCCGTATCCCTTGGGTAAATTCCTAGCAGTGCTACTGCTGGGTCATAGGGTAGATCTAGTTTTAATTTTTTGAGGAACCTCCACACTGTCTTCCAGAGCGGCTGCACCACACTCCTTTTTAAATGCCACAGCCTTGGCATGGTCTCTTGAGCAAAGCTGTTGCTCAGAAGTATTTGCTATCAGATGGATAATAACGCTTTTTTCCATGCTGGCCTCCTGAGGGGCGAAGTTCAGGAAGGAAGAATAGGAACGTCCTGAGCTTAGTCTAATCCCTTTAATACACAAACCTGCCACACTCACGTGACTCAAGGATTCATTATACAAACCTGTCTGCGTGTCACACGTGGAGAAGTGGCAGAATGGGTGACGTTTTGGCCAAGCCGTAGTCCCGAAGCAGAAGGGGCACTGGGAGAAGGGCCTTGGGCTTCCAGAGCTCCTGCAACGGTGGGCCGAGAGCAGACACGCAGAATTCCTCCCTGATGAGGAAAGATCCTGGGTCAATTCTTGGTTCTACCCACGAGTCTCATTATTAATGACAAATGGTATTCATCGGTTGCCATAGCGTGCCAGGTATCATGCTATCTTTCTTTTTAAGTTTATTTATTTACAGGCACCTGGGTGGCTCAGTCGGTTGAGCGTCTAACTCGGCTCGGGTCACGATCTCACCGTCTGTGTGTTCGAGCCCCACATTGGGCTCTGTGCTGACAGCTCAGAGCCTGGAGCCTATTTCAGACTCTGTGCCTCCCTCTCTCTCTGCCTCTCTCTCTCTCTGAAAAATAAACATTAAAAAAAAATAAGTTTATTTATTTATTTTTGAGAGAGGGAGGGAGGGAGAGAGAGAATCCCAAGCAGGCTCCGCGCTGTCAGCACAGAGCCTGACTCGGGGCTGAAACCCACAAACCCATGAAATCAAGACCTGAGCCGAAATGAAGAGTCAGACGCTTAACCGAGCGAGCCGCTCAGGCGCCCCCGGCATCATGCTACCTTATTTAATCTTCAAATCAACACGAGGAGGTAGAAATTGTTACTTTGCTAAAGCCGAAACGGGAGAAATAAGTTGTCTGGGTTTTCATGGCTAGTAGAAGCAGGAAAGCCAGGATTCAAATCCAAGTTCCCTGTCCTCCAAAGCAAGGGCTGAGGAAAACACGAACACAGAGAACGAGTCAGTCGTGAAAGCAGCCTAGGATGTGACACGAGGTGCATATAAACAACTGTCTCACCAGACAGATTCTAAGTGCCACAGGAAGAGAACCCGCAAATGCAAGGATCATTTCTGGCTGTGGGAGGCTCCGTCAGGGGTCCTAAGGTGGGCGGGGAAATGTCATCTCCATGTTACAATATGATGAAAGACTGAATTCTCAAAGTGGTGGCCTTTCCTATAATCAGCTGGTGGGGCTGAGCCGAGCGCACATTTTCAGAATTCCTCCTTGAAGAGGAGGGATCTTGGATGTAGACATCCGTGGAATAGAATTGAAAAGCTAGAGCTGTGCCTCTAGGATGTCCCCTCCTGGCCACGCCTCCACCGGCTCTCTCGGCACCACGTGGAAGACCCTGAAAAGACCGCGGTGGGGGGCGCAGGGGCGGGGGGTGGGGGGGGGGCTGTAATAGGACGTGCCTGCTCTCCAAATGCCTCTCAGACCTTGGTATGTTCACGGCTTTTTATTGCAATAGGGACACCAGCTTATCTGTTTGCATTAGAAGCAAATTGAGAAAGACTGGTTTCATAAATGTTTGTGGGGTATATTAGTATCTGGAGAAAATAGTAACTTTCTTTTGAAACAAATAAATGACTTCACTGTCATTGTCATATGTTTGCTGTGATACAGCATTTGTGGAAGTTGCTACAAGTTACCGCCCAAAACTTCAGTGTTTACATTCAGCCTTTTGTATTTATATTTAGGCACTGTGGTTTACTTCCTTCGGCATACACCCCAGCACAGCTCTAGGTTGGGGCCCCGCATTTTAAAGCACGGGCTACAGATTCAGGGCTTCCTGAAGTCCCAAAATGGGGTAAATGGGGAAGGCGTGAGAAAGACTCCGAGTCAAGCCATGTTTTCCACTTATTGTGCAGAGCACTTTTTCTTGGAGATCTTCTAAGTTTCCAGTTCTTTCACTGAGGCTTTATTTGAAAGGCTGCCCCACGGGCTCCCAACTTGTGGGCTGAAACATTCTTCCACGGGAACACTGTCACAAAAATGGTGTGATATTAAGAGGCAGAAGCCATTCATCTCCCATTTGCTCAAAGAGTGTACATGTATTTATTCCTTCTTCATCAGCTAAGAAGCGTGTACTCTGTGCCTGCCAGGCACAGCCCAAGCCCCTGAAAATATGAAGACGTGGCTCCCACCTTAGAGGAAGTTCCAGACCATGATGAGTTAGGCTTATCCCACTTGAGGACATTTGGGGGCCAAGGAAGAAGGGGCAGCCAAACCTACTACTTAGCATGCCATCCTACAAGAGGAGAGTGAACAAGCCCAGCCTGGGGGATCGGAGTCACCTGTCCATCATCAGCCTGGTGGCTTTCTGACGGCCACAGTCTTAGCTCGATGCCCAAAGTGACACATCTCTATCTGAAGGCCTGTTTGAGTTGCCATCCGAAAGGACATGGGCATACTTTGTAAAACGTCAAAGCCTTCCGTCAGAGCCTGGATCAAAGGGAAAATACAAAACTGCGTTGCATTTCAGAGCTCAATCCTGCAATACAATCTCCAAGGCAATGTGGTCTTCGTGTTTTCGTACTTCATGCAGTTTGATCTTCTGGGTACTCCCACAAATATGTAGACATAATTTAAATGAGAGGGACAGATGTGGCTATTGATTCGGTGGCTGTGAAAGATGGTGACAAGGAAATTAGACATAAGGAGTAGAAAATAGTCCAGATAAAGGGCATGAACAAACAGCCTGCGTAGCTTCTCTGCTTGTGCCCCTGCTAAGGAAAAGTGGGAGCACGGCATGGGAGGCCATAGAAGTGCTGCTCAAAATAAATACACGGGGTCTATATGGGAAAGCTTCCCTCGCGTGTCCTCAGAGTCAACTATTAACTAAAGTAGATGCTTGTGTCATCAAGGTGAGGCAACACTGCAGACATTAAGATCACGAGCTGTGGAGGATTGTCTGCGTGGCTCAGTCAGTTAAGCGTTCGACTCTTGATTTCGGCTCAGGTCATGATCTCATCGTGAGATCGAGCCCCACGTCAGGCTTCTCGCTGAGCGTGAGCCTGCTTGGGATTCTCTCTCCCTCTTCCTCTCCCCCAAATAAATAAACATTAAAAAAAAAAAAAGATGATGCACTTTGGAGCAAATGGAGCTGACAGGAATGTTACTTCCATTACTTTCTAGCTGTTTGACCTAAGACAAATTCCTACAATTTCCTCTGGCTTCCTCAGTTTCTTCATGTGTAACGTGGGGACCATCTGGGGGACCAACGTGGGTGTTCAGTGCATTGGCCTGCCTGTGACTGGTGTATACATATATATGTATAATATATATAATTATATATATTATATACATAATATATATTTTTATATATTTAAAAATATATATTTATGTATATGTATATAAATATGTATACATAAATATATATAATATACATAAAATATATACTATATATAAATATATAATATATACATAAAATATGTGTTATATATAAATATGGAATATATACATAAAATATATATTATATAGGGGCGCCTGGGTGGCTCAGTCGGTTGAGCGTCCGACTTCAGCTCAGGTCACGATCTCACGGTCCGTGAGTTCGAGCCCCGCGTCGGGCTCTGGGCTGATGGCTCAGAGCCTGGAGCCTGCTTCTGATTCTGTGTCTCCCTCTCTCTCTGCCCCTCCCCCGTTCATGCTCTGTCTCTCTCTGTCTCAAAAATAAATAAACGTTAAAAAAAAAATTAAAAAAAATATATATATATATTATATATACATATAGAATATATACATAAAATATATATTATATATAAATATGGAATATATACATAAAATATATATTATATATAAATAGAATATATACATAAAATATATATTATATATATACATATAAAATGTTAAACATTAGTATTTAAATATCAGAATTTCCAAAAATATAATTGGTATTATATGTAATTTGTTTTATATATATGGAATTTTGAGAATCCCCAAAGGTTTTGGAGGAGGTGACTTTTCAGTATAAAAATGTAAAAAGCTGGCCCAAGCCAGCTTTTAAAAACTGCACTTCCTGGGGCCGCCTGTTGGAGGTGCTGCGTGTGTCCAGGGAAGTGCGAAGTGTTCATAAAAAGCAGATGCAGCCAGGCCTTAAATACTGGTCCCCCTCCCACACGACACATGTTTTTACACTTTCTCCAGCAGTGAGTGTAGTTTTAGTCTTTGGAAAAAGCTTCCTCAATTATATGAAATTAGTCATTTAGCACGTAGGAAGAATGCACCAGGAAAGAGCATTCAGGATTTCCATTTCACGAGACATTTCGGGAGAGGGCTGAAATCCGAGACGGGAAGGCTGTGTCACAAGGAGCGTGGAGGTGCCCCATCAGCAGGCCCTCCTGCTGTGTGCACCGTGGGTCCAGGCCTGGGAGCGGAGGGCCGTGTCGCATTCCAGCAGGGGCGTTCCTTCCCCACAGACACTGCGGGTTGCCTCGTGAAGCAAGTGTTGGTTCACATTTCTGCCAGCTTCTGGGGAAAATGCTTCTAGCTGCCCCAGGACAGGACACTCCCCCCCGCCCCCCACCACCTCATAGTTGCATGTGGGGGTCAGCTCACCATTGAACTCGTACTGCAGAACCCTGGGTCTTACTTTACGCACAAACAAGGAAGTAGAAACAATTTTTTCCTGAGTTGTTTTAACTCCGTAACCATGACAGAGGCGGCTCTCCGTGACGGGGAGATGTACGTGGGAGCGCAGAGGAATCTTTTTAAACTGAGGAAGAGGAAGGGCACAGAATGTCTGTCTCACAGCTGAGGGTGGGGAGCAAGCCTTCTAACGCTCATTCATGGGCCCTTCCTACAAAACAAGGGCAAGGTCTGTACATGTTTTTTTCTGTGGGGGGAAGAAAAAGTTTGCATAATTTACATGGTGACTCACCTGTAAACCTTAATTAAAAATCTGTTCAGGGGCACCTGGGTGGCTCAGTCGGTTAAGCATCGGTCTTCCGCTCAGGTCATGATCTCATGGTTCATGAGTTCGAGCCCGGAGTCGGGCTCTGTGCTGACAGTGTGGAGACTGTTTGGGATTCTCTGTCTCCCTCTCTCTCTCTGTCCCTTCCCTGCTTATACTCTCTCTCTCTCAAAATAAATAAAAATAAAACATAAAAAAAAAATCTGTTCAAATTGTGTGGAATTTACAATAGTTGAGTAAAACGACTTCATGGTAGAGTTCTCCGCTGAATATAAAATTGATCATAAATTGAAGATAAATCCAAATCTTTCCCCCCACTTATAAATCCAAGATATACAGAGAAGCTCATAAATTCAGGTAACCCCTTAGTTTAAAACATTTAAGTCATATCAACCGAGCAAGAATTTTGAAACACGCTAACCCTTTCATGAGTTTTTGTCATTAAAAACACTGCAATATAATTAGGAGGAAATTAATTTGAAATATCATTTTTGTTTTTTTATTTTTTTAAGTTTATTTATTTATTTGGAGAGAGAGAAAAAGAGGGAGAGTGGGGGAGGGGCAGACAGCGAGGGAGAGAGAGAGAGAGAGAGAATCCCAAGCAGGCTCTGCACTATCAGGTTAGAGCCCCATGCAGGGCTCAAACTCATGAACTGTGAGATCATGATCCCATCCAAAATCGGACGCTTAACCAACTGAGCCACTCAGAAGCCCCTGAAATACGATTTTTTTTCTTTTAATGTTCATTTATATTTGAGAGACAGAGAGTGTGTGTGTGTTGTGTGTGTGTGTGTATGTGAGGGGGGGGGGGGGGGCAGAGAGACGGAGACAGAATCCAAAGCAGGCTCCAGGCTGAGTTGTCAGCACAGAGCCTGATGCAGGGCTCGAACCTAAGAGCAGCGAAATCATGACCTGAGTCGAAATCGGTCACCCAATCAACTGAGCCACCCAGGTGCCCCTCTGCTGCAACATATTATTTTTAAAGGAGGTCTTATAGTCAAAATAGGTGAAGGGGATTAAAAGGTACAAACTTTCTGGGCACCTGGCTGGCTCAGTCAGTGGAGCATGGGACTCTTGATCTCGGGGTCATGAGTTAGAGGCCCCCTTTGGGTGTACTGTCAGCCTCTAAAAGTTATTTAGAAAAGCAGGAAATGAATCCATATAGACTTACTATCTGGAATATAGTAGGTGTTATAAAATAAACATAAGCATCTCTGTGGCAAGAAAGTCAAAAACTTTAAAAATTCTACCTGCCTTACTTTGTTCCCAGGGAATGTGATTATATGAGTGATGGGAAGGGCTAAAACATATGATACAGCTGTGGGTTTTGTCCGTTCACTCATGTGGATGACAGTGATATGTGACTGGGTCGGAATTGTCTTTCAAAAATTTAGGTTTGCAATTTAAGAAACTAGTCTTTTTTTTTTTTTCGTCTTAATGTTTTTAAAAATATTTCCTACATCATTCTTTCAGGAAGAAGAGCCTAGAATTGAAAATGGACTACTTTGGCCAAACTGTACCAATTTCAGTAGGGGGAAGGTCCTTTGAAGTCAAAATGTTTGTGCACTTTCATATCCTTAACACATGGCCCTGTCCTAGAACATACCAGACACTCCTAAGTGTTCAGTAAATGAATTAATACAAGAACGAATCTTAAAACGGTGAACTCAGTCACTAACAGAACAAAGAACATTATTCCACAGAAAGAAAAAGACAAGAGGAAATAATTAGAAATAAGTCTGAAGGCATAATTTCCCTAAGACTTGTTTCTGTTGTGCTAATCATCTATCTTCTTCCTCTCTGCCTTAATCTCCTGGCGGCCAATGTTCACGTAGAATGTAGGAAGGTCACGTGGACAGGAAGGGATAAAAGTATTGGCCACCACTGCACGTACCTGCTTAGTGTGTTCATGTTAACAAAAAAGGTGCCTAAAGATCCTTAGGTCTAAGCCCTCACTCTGCAAAGGAAGAAAGTGAGAAATCAGATGACGTGACAAAGGTCCTTGGCCCAACAAGCTGAACATAAGCAATATCATATCATGATTTATTGCTTTGGGCGGGGGATGGAAACTTATCACAGACCTGTCTGATATCAGCTCCCCACCCCAAACACTGGATTGGGTTTGTTTGGTTTGACCAATTGACTGCTTTTGCACTGGTTTTAATGAGAAAAGCTAGAAACTAATACTCTTAAATTTTACTCTGAACAAAAATGACTGGGGGAGTCCTTGCTGAAAATGCATATGTCTGATCCCAACTCCTGAGATTCTCATTCTGTTGGACCTGCAGGGAGGCTTAAAAAAATGGGAATTTTTACAAACACATGCAGTTGACTCAGATCCAAAACTGTGTGTCAGGCCACTGTCCCAAAGTGCCTTCTCCCAGCCAACAACTAAAGCAACGCGGTGGGCATCTCCACCAACTGATTTACGGAGCTATTGAAATGATGGATGATGTGTGGGAGTAACGTGTGTATCATGCTTTGAAGAATACTGCTATATCATCACCATTAGAGAGATATATTCAATTATATGTAATTATATGCTGGTGACGAGTGCGGCATTCAAAACTGGGAGAATCCCCAACAGGCTCCTCGGCGGTAGCTCAGAGCCCGATGCGGGGCTTGATCTCGCGAAACGTGAGATTATAACCTGAGCCAAAATCAAGACTCGGACACGTGACCGACTGAGCCACCCAGATACCCCCCAAAACCACTTATTTTTTCTTAAGTATTTGACACTTTGTGAAAGTCAAGCTCACTTAACACGATGGAGAGACCAAGAGGCACCACAAAGACTTCAGAAGATCCGTGAGGAAAGGAGCCAAGCCAGCCTAGTTCTTACCATGCCGTCCCTCGCACCCCACATTTGCTCTACACATAGTAGGTGCTCGATAAATACATGTTTATAGGGACGCCTGCGGGGGTCAGTCACTTAAGTGTCCGACCCTTGGTTTCGGCTCGGGTCATGATCTTAAGGTTTCGAGAGTTCGAGCCCCGCATCTGCCTCTGCCCTGGCAGCATGGAGCCGGCTTGGGATTCTCTCTCTCTCTCTCTCTCTCTCTCTCTCTCTCTCTGCCCCTCTCCTGTTAGCGCTGTCTCTGTCTCTCTCAAAATAAATAAATAAACTTTAGGATTTATATAGATGTTTATAAGTTAATCCAATACAAAGGAATATGAAATAGTATGAACACTTGGGTAACGCTTCCGTATATGCAAATACCACATACTTGAAATAAAATTAATTGATCCTCTTTTAGAAAACTGACTGCTGTTTTTAAGAAGGAGTAAATGGCACATCTGGGAGGAGATGGAAGGCAAGAAATCCAGTGCTTGAGGGGAAATTTAACCTTTCTTCCCAGGATCAGTCTGTGTTCCTGATTCCCTAAACTTTTCCATTACTCTAAGCCACAAGCTTCTGCGAGGCTCAGTGTATTTTAATTAAATCCCAGTGATGAACACAGACTTGCCAGACTTCAAGCCGGTTTTGTGCTTCAAAGCAGGAGTTAGAGAAAACAGTGAGGAGGGGAGAACATTTGCCCGTTGTTAGAGGTTCGCCATCACGCTCACGCAAAACAGAATCACAGAACAACGGGGTTAAGAATTCTCCTGAGTGCACCTAATGGCACTTCACGATAATCCTCACCCCCGCCTGCCAGGATTGGGGTGATTGTTCGTGATTTGCCTGTTTTGTGTTCACAAAGTAAAGCTCCGTCTGGGTGACTCAGGCTATGAAAATGCTTCGCTTGGCAGCCAGCGAGGGTATTCCCCACTCAGGCCTCAGCACCAGCCCGGGAGAAAGAAGGAGGCCAGCACAGTCAGCCACCCCCCACCCCCGGTGCTGTCTGTAATGGTCCCAGTGGCCCGTGCCAACAGCCACAGTGGAAGGTGGAGGCTGGACGAGAAAGTGTGACCTGAGCTAAACTCTTCTCAGAGGAGCAGCGTTTTAAAACTGGGTGGGCTTGACTGCGAGACCGTCTCTCCTTTTCCTTCCTTCTCTTTTTCTTTCTTTTCTTGTCTTTCCTTCCTTTCTCCCTTCCTCCCTTTCTTTCCTTTATTCCTTCCTTCCTCTTCTTTCTTTCTTGTTCTTTCTTGTTCTTTCTTTCTTTTCCTTTCTTTCTTTCTTTCTTTCTTGTTCTTTCTTTCTTTTTCTTTCTTTCTTTCTCTGTCTTCCTCCCTCCCTCCTTCCTCCCTCACTCCCCCCCTCCCTCCCTTCCTTCCTTTCATTCTTTTTCCATTCTTTTCTTTTTCCTTTGATCCCTCCCCTCTCCCAGCCCCCTTCTCTCTGTGGGTCCTGTCTTTCTCTGTGGGTTTCTCATGAAAAGAAAAGGATCAAAAGTCTCAAAGAAATATTCTGTGAACAGCTGTCGCGAACAGCACCGGCCCTTCCCCAAACCTGTCACTCTCACCAAATCAGCCCTCTGCTGTCAACGTGAGAGACCCAGGTGGCTACGATGAAAACGTATGAAAAAACACAGAGGAAATTCAGTAACTGATCCTTATAGGAGAGCGGCACGAACACTCTAATCTGCAAAATATCCCCTGCTGGGAGCCTGCATGGTCTGTGCAAGTCATGTGTGACACCCCAGTGCCACTGCATGATACCCAAAGGGGTTGGCAGGATACTCTTGGCTCAGGACATTGAACCATATTATACCTGAAATACACACTGCGAAATGATTTTTGGACTCCGAACACGATTATGACATTCACCCACTCTGCCAAGTTCATCAGGCAAATAAGGAAAGAAAATAGGTAGCTTAAATATTAACCAGTTCAGTTTTTTGGACAATCACCTCCTAAAACAGACCCAGAAACTAATTTTCAGCCTGTACACATTCACCTCACAAAGCAGGGTGGGTTTCAGCTAACAGATCTCGGAGGCCATCCATCCCAGCACTGACGGTCCCCGGGCACGCATTGGAAACTGGCTGGCTACGTTGCCAGCCAGAGGGCCGTAAAGCGAAAGTCCAGGAGGTAAGCTGATACCTTCATTTTAGTCCAGGTCAGCATATGCTGATGAGTTTTAAAGGGGGAATTCAAGAAGATTTGGAGATAGCTCCAGGCTTGCTTTTCAATGTTTCAAAGTCATTTTGCTCCTTGAGTGGCCATCATCTCAAATCATCCTCAGTGTCCCGGTGCTGCCATCTGTGAACAGGTGCACTGATTCGTGATAGGTAAATGCCAAGTGCTCAGCCCAGAAAATTGTCATCTGAATGATTTACGTGCGCGTCTTGAGCCCCATCAGGCACTAAAGAGACGGATGCTGTGCTAATACATCTCGCATTTGTCAACATTAATTTAAGGCACTCCGAGTTGGCAGCCAAAAGCATACTTCTCAACAAGCAGCCAACTTTTCTTCTATTAAATCTTTAGGAGAATACATTACCAACTTCTGGGAAATACCATTTGCAAGAAGCTGAGCTGGAGTAAATTGAGGAATGTAGTAGTGTTAAGTTGCCTGCCCCAAACACGTTCAGTCCACGGTACACATGTGACCAGCAAGTCAGATGGTGTCCTTGCCTCCAAGGCCTCCAAGATTGTCTCTGCCCAAGAACACCCACTGAGAAGGCTCAGGCTGCCCTGTGGATTTGCCGTTCTGGAAGGAGGACCAAGAAGCACTGCAGTGACAGAGGACAAGTTCAGAGTCTGTGTCCAGAGAAGAGAAGGACAGGAGATGGAGAAGAAACTCTGGGACCATGAGCTCTGGGAGCTCATGATCCAGCTGAAAAATACGATGGCACCCATGAAAGTACGACGAACACTGTTGAGCAGCAAATGTACCAAGAGACGAGACAGAGCTTTGGGGAGGGAGGGAGAACATTTTGGAGGGAGCAGGCAAGGTTGTGCAGAAACAAGCTAGAGGCCCAGGACCCGCAGAGGAGGAGAAAGGGGCCCAAGCGAGCCATCAGGAAGAATTATGGCTTGAAGCAAAAGTCATGGTGGGACATGTGGTGCCGTGAAGGTCAAGCTGGCATTTGGCCTGTCCTCTGGGCAACCCAGAGCACCAAAGTTTTCAGAGGAAGGGAGAAGAAACCAGTGTTTTATATAGGTTAATGCAGAGGCTGTATCAGAAGGCAGAGCAGAAGCCTGGTAGCGGACAGAGCCTTTAGGACATTGCGATCATCACCGTCCGTGGTTTCGAATGACCAATGTGTACTTCCAGGTATGCTTAAGGTAATCCACAAAGATGTTGGGAAGAAAATATTGGAATTTTTATGTGTATTTACTTTCAAAGTGCCCATATTTTTTAGCGTATATTTTACATATTTTAAATAGTTTAATAGAAAATGTGTGTGTTACCAACAAGACACGCATCCCTACCAAATTCACGTGCTGAGGCTCTAACCCCTAACATAACTGTATTTGAAGATAGGGCCTTCCGGAGGTAACTAAGGCTAAACAAGCTCATAAGGGTCGGGCCGTATTTAAATAGGACTAGCATCCTAATAGAAAGAGGAAGAGGCACCAGATCTTTCTCTCCTGTCTCCCTCTGCACCCCCAGCCCCCACCCCTCTCCTATGCATGCATGGAGAAGAGTCCCTGTGAGGACACAGTGAGAAGGTAGCGGCCTATAAGCCAGGAAGAGAGCTCTTGCCAGAAATCAAACCTCATGGCTCTTTGATCTTAGACTTCTGGCCTCGAAAACTGTGCAAAAATAAATTTCTGTTCGTTAAGCCACCTAGTCTGTGGCAATATCAGAAGACTAATACAGTGTATAATACATACGCAACCTAAAACCAGAAGTGTGAATTATATCTCAATCATTAAAAAAAAAAAAAAAAAAAAAAAACACTTTTAAAATCTGAGGTCGATATATGAACATGTTTTGTTAATGTGCACGATCAAAAGAGTTTGGGGGAAACGCCCTAGGTTTGGGGCCTGAGTTGAGGTGGCCATGAATGTTAAGAGCTACTTCAGAAGGAAAACAAAAACTCAGTGAGCCCCTTGGTGTAGAAAATGAAAAGAAGTGAAGTATGGATATAACCTTGCAGCTGTTCAGTCTGGGAGACAGGGAGAGCTACCCCATTCCTGTCAGAGACGGGGAGGCAAGACTTGATCCCACGAGGAGGGTCAGAGATGAGCCAGGACCACAAAGGCTGGTGGGATTCCTTGTGAAATGCCCTCAGAAGGAGGGAGAGAAATCGTCAGAGGGGCGAAAGGAAAATGGGAATTTCAGGGCCACAGAGGTCAAAGAAAGAAAGACTTTCGAGGAGGCGGATAGTTCTGGCAATAGCATCAGGGAGGTCAGGTGGAATGGCCTGAGAAGTGCCTTTTGGAATTGTCGGAAGTCATTGAAGACTTTTAGAAAGTGAATTCATTGGAGGAGAGAGAGTAGACCCTGGATGGTAGGGGTTTAAGGAGGGACAAATGCAGGGGCGCCTGGGTGGCTCAGTCGGTTAAGCGTCCAACTTCAGCTCAGGTCACAATCTCACAGTCCGTGGGTTCGAGCCCCGTGTCGGGCTCTGGGCTGATGGCTCAGAGCCTGAGCCTGCTTCCGATTCTGTGTCTCCCTCTCTCTCTGCCCCTCCCCCGTTCATGCTCTGTCTCTCTCTGTCTCAAAAATAAATAAACGTTAAAAAAAAAATTTAAAAAAAAAAAAAGGAGGGACAAATGCAGAGGAAATTAAGGCAGCAGGTAGTGTTTGGATTTCAACTAGGAAAATGTCAGTGCCAGAGTCAGAACCGTGGGGTAGGAGTTGGGGGGAGCCTCTAATGTGCAAGCTTTTCCCTTCACCTTGGACCTTGGAGGAATTCCCTATGACTAGTTAAACAGGGTTAAATGGTTAACAGGCTTGGGAAGTAGGACAGGGGGTGGGGTGGAGACACAACAATAAAGTGTTCGATCCTGTCCCAGAAGCTTCCAGAACCTTCCAGACGGCTCTGGTTCTGTGTTTCAGTTTATGCGTGTGACAGGCTATAAAGCAGCTCCAATTTTGTAAAGCCAGAAGGGATACACAGTTCTCAAATCTACACACTGATTAGAAGTCTGGAAATTTCTCCCCAATTCCACATGTTATTTGATAGTTTAACGTCGAAACAAAGATCTGACGTAAGTGGTGGGACCAAACGGTGAGAAGAGGTTGGAGTTCATTTGGGCATCAGTACCAAGGTCTCATCCACAAGCAGTCGGACACCCAGGAGACCGTCCATCTCAGTATTCTGGCTTTGCCTGGGTGGAAAAGTGTTCACTAGCCACACTTCACAGGTGTGCAAATAATTTCAAAGTCGCGCTTGAGAACTAACTGATGCTTATAAAAGTCTTTAAGATCCACAGATGAAAGTCGCTGTGTAAGTATAGAGTATTATCAGCTCATGAGGGAGCACCCTGAACAAATCAGAATCTTGCAGAAAATAAACTATACCCTGGGAATCAATTCGGTAATTTTGGAAGCCACATTAAACATTTTGGGTGAAAAGCAATAATCACTAATGACGTTTCAGTAGCCAATCTTTCCGCCTCTAGAGTTACCTTCCTAGTTCACATCCGTGGATGTGTGTGGACCTCATATGGAACACGGACATCTGTCTGGGAGAATCACTGATTCCCAGGGCTAGAGGGATCCCTTAGCCCAGCCTCCCCTTTGCTCATTAAGTCCCCTCTGTGATCCCCATTCCCACTTTCTTCTGTCTAAAGATAGTTTAAAAGCCCTTTTAACCACCCTTTGCATCTTTGCAAGCCCAGGCTCATTTTAGGCTTCTGCTGTTCTAAACATCTTCTCATGTCCATCACTGCTTACTCACCCTTCTCTTTCTGTATTTTTGCACATCCTTTTAAAATCAAATCCCACCGCTGAGGCCCCAGATTGTCTGCAATAATGACTGAAAACTATTCGTGCAAAAGTGTATACACCCACCCAGTGGTTTTTGGCACAGTGACTTGCCCAAACTTGACAAATGAAAGCTGACATGCCATAGGGTGGTGTGGCTCATAGGTTTCCTCAGAGGGTGGTGCAACTGGCCACTGAGTGTTAGGGGATGAGGGTCCTATTTAGATCCGTGAGCTCTGATATCACAGTATCAGTACCTGGCTTCGGCCATTGCTGAACTACTGGTACCAGAGCTCTACTGGTTTGAACAAGCTAATGATGGGACTCAGGGCTGGCTCCCCGTCCTGGGCTTAGCTCTCTCTTGTCCAGGTGGTCTAACGGACTTGCCAATGTCTTTGGTTCTAAAAGGAAGGGGCAGAGTGGGGAAGGCTCGGAATAACCTCTGGAAAAACAGATCCCAGTAGCATCTACATGAGGGATACCTCAGGCTGGAGCTCT
Source organism: Panthera leo (assembly GCF_018350215.1). Classification (NCBI taxonomy): domain Eukaryota; kingdom Metazoa; phylum Chordata; class Mammalia; order Carnivora; family Felidae; genus Panthera; species Panthera leo. The sequence continues at coordinate 138,713,922 of NC_056683.1, read as the reverse complement.
GCCAGGGAGAGAAGACAGTGACAGAAGGAAAGCCAGGAGCCGTGAGGAATAAGGTCTCATGGAAATCTGTTTTGCCTAAGAGGAAGGGTGAAAGGGTACAGTGCAAAGACAAAAGAGAGAAACATTCAGAGATTACCTCTAGACAGTCTCTTCCCATCCTTGGGCTCTCTGTGCAAACATCCGGTGCATGTTTGAAGAGAGCTTTTATAAAGCCTTCAGTATGTATGTGCATGTTTGGGGGCAGAGGGTTGCAGGCAGGTATGTATACGTGTGCTTGTATGTGTGCGGGAACGTGTGTGTGTTTGTAAGGTAGGGCTGCCCATAGGACAGGGTGGGGTGGCACCTGTCTGTTTATTCTCCACTGGCTCAGATGTTCAGGTGAGGGGAAAAGTAGAGGTGGGGCTGGGGCGGGATGCAAAGACAGGGATCCTCCCCGAGGTGCACACTCTTGAAATCTCATTCAGGGTTCAAAGAGGTAGCAAAACGTGTGTGTGTCCCCTGTAATTTGACACACATGAAAATATATGCCCAACTGTTTACCTTCTAGAATTTTACAGTGCAACTTAGGAGGCTGAGCCTAATAACGCAGCAACAGAACATCGAATGTTTAAACTACAGTCTCTCAGGCATGGGAAGGTGGTTTATCTTGGATCCATGGGCAGCCATTAATGCAATGAGGAAGTAATAGAAGGAGGAGCCATCCAAAACAAAAGTTTCAAGGTCACAGAGAATTCTTCTTCTCATCCAAACACAACAGAGTCTCATGAATGCCAGACCATGAGTGTAGGCTGGGAAATTCCACAGAAATGAATTCTCTTGATGTGAGATCTTCTTACCGGAGCTTCAGGTCAGAGTTTTCACCCCAGATTTATCTGTGAGGGTCACACAGGAAGCAGCTGAGGGGTGCTCTTAAAATTAGAGCTTTTCACAAAAAAAGAGTGCAGAATTGACTATCAGTCTCACCTTCCCTGAAATCCATCCTTATTTATGCATTTGACAAAAGAGCTAATCTCTGAGAAGACCATTTTCATTTTAGCCCAGTATTGGATGTTGACATTCATATAAAAATTCAATAGAGGATTTACCAATAGCAATACGTTTTAAAAGAGCTCTTTCAAAAATAGAAATTCAGGCAAAGTGTAGCCCTCCCCCACCCCCCGAATAGTGACAAGAAAGCACACCCTTCCAATCTACCTCAAAAATCAACCTATTTCGGGGTAAAGTACTTACACTTTTCTATTAAAAAATGTTGAATAGTCTGGTTTCCCAAGAATCGTTTGGATCTGTTGCTAACAAAATGGCTCATGAAACTGATATGTTTACGGGTGCCTGGATGTCTCAGTCGGTTGATTGGCTGACTCTTGATTTTGGTTCAGTTCATGACCTCACGGTCGTGGGATGGAGCCCCGCATCAGGCTCCACGCTGGATGTGCAGCCTGCTTAAGATTCTCTTCCTCTATTTCTGCCCCTCTCCTTGGCTTGTGTGTGTGCACACATGCACTCTCTCTCTCTCTTTCCCCGCCTCTCTCAAATAAATAAATAAATAGATAAATAAATAAAAGTAAAAAAGAAACATCAATATGTTTCAAGTTGACAGAAAGTGACTATCTAAGTTATAGCATAGGATGCATCTATACTGATAACTCTTTTCTCTGGGTCCTCCTGGCACTTACTCTGCTTTGGACAATGCACCTATGTTATAATTAGAATTTTTGTGCCTGGCAACACTCTCTACCTCCAACCTCCCACCTCACTGTGAAGGTCTTGGAGGAGGGGGCCTACCTCCTTCATCCTTTGATCCCACTAGGGACCTAGGAGAGTGCCTGGAAGAAAGCAGGTATTCCGCAAACGTCTGGAGAAGGTTCTAGAAATACGTTCGATGCGGTAGGTTGGGATCAGGTTACATGGCGCTTTGGAATCCAGGCAGAAGGACCTGGACTTGGCTCTTGATTAGTCAGAAGGAGCCACTTAAGGTTTCTGAGCAGATAGGAAAATTGTACGTCAGTCCTGCAGTGGGGCACCAGAGCGGGAGTCTTGAGCAGAAGCTGTTGCCAGAGGTGACAAACATGGAGAATAGATGCAAATCTAAACTGTTGTGAGAGAGGAGCAGCGCTTGGTGACACTTTCAAGGGGCTGAAGGACACGAACATGTCAATGATGGCTGTAGTTACAAGACGAGATGGCTGTAAGAGATCTCTCCTGACAGACCCTGGGTGCAGGTGTGGGGGAAACCAAGTTGGTTGGTCACACTGAAACTGAAGAGACACCCCCCCCTGCCCCCCGCCAGCTGAAATGGCCAGAGAGCAATTTTAACTCAAAAGAGGAGTCAGGGCTAGAGATTCAAATCTGGAAATCACCCTTGTAGTGACTTCTCTGAGGAGAAATATATCACTAGAAGAACAGGAGGGAGTGACTGGGCAGGCCCCCAACCCAGCTGCTGGGGGCAGTAGAGAGGGTCCAGGCAAGGGAGAGGGTCCTGCCCAGGAGCCAAGGAAAGCAGGCAAGGCTGTTCGGGTGAGCGGAGGAAGAGCTTCCTGAAGAAGCAGGGGTGAGGGGTGGGGTAGTGGGACATCAACAGCAACAGCCTTGGAAGAAAGGAAAAGGAGAATGAGGCATGAGGAAAGACATGGCATTTTTTTTTTTTAAAGGAGGTCACTCATGGCGGGTTCAACACCAGCAGAGTAGTGGGAGCAGACGTCTTCACGTGTCACGGATATTGTGACGGTGCAGGGGTGGGAGGTGCTTTTATCTGGACATTTGTGTCCCCCCCACCACCAATTCATATGTTGAAATCCCACCCTCAAGGGGTATCTGGGTGGCTCAGTTGGTTAAGTGTGTAACTTCAGCTCAGATCATGATCTTGTGGTTCTTGAGTTCGAGCCCCACATTGGCATCTGTGCTGACAGCTCGGAGCCTGGAGCCTGCTTCGGATTCTGTGTCTCCCTCTCTCTCTGCCTCTCCCCCACTTGTGAGCACTCTCTCTCTCTCTCAAAAATAAAACATTTAAAAAAAGAAAGAAAGAAAGAAATCCTACCCTGAAGGCATTAGGAAGGAAGGCCACTGTGAGGCAATTGGGTCATAAGGGTGGAGCCCCCAGGACTAGGGTTAGTGCCCTTACAAGGGAGGCCCTGGAGAGCTAGGAGGCAGCTGTGTAGGGAACACTGAGAAGGCAACAGTGTGAGGAAGTGTGCTCTCACCAGACATGGAATCCGTGGTGCCATGAGCTTGGACTGAGCCTCTAGAACTGTGAGAAATAAAAGTGGGTTATTTACAAGCCTTTGAGTTTTTGGCATTTTTGTTACAGCAGCCCAAACGATGACAGGCTTTAAAGGAACCTAAAATAGGCTTAAGAGACTTTTAAGAGGCTCATACACTTAGAAGCATCTGGAATCAAAGCAGCAGTGATGGCTTCCCAGGCTGGTGATTCAGCTATGTAATGAGGAATAAGTGAAGAAACCCCTAAGATTTCATAAAATATATTTCTTTTTAAAATTATTATTTTAAAATTTTTATTTTAGAGAGAGAGAGAGAGAGAGAGCACAAGCCGGGAGAGAGAGAGAAAGAAATAGGGAGAGAGAATCTCAAGCAGGCTCCATGCTCAGTGAGGAACCCAATGCGGGGCTCGATCCCACGACCCTGGGATCATGACCTGAGCCAAAATCAAGAGTCAGACGCTCAACTGACTGAGCCACCCAGGCGCCCCTATTTTCATTCAGCTTCCTTCAGCCAAATGTTCTAAAATTCCCAGAAAATATGCATTGCCTACAAATCATTGCTGCAATTTTCATGGCACTCGTCTTCAAGGGGAAAATGCGCTGTTTCGCGGAACTTAGTCTTTAGCGTGGTGGACACTAACAAGGGACAACGCTTCCGTAGCTCTCACCAGGTCCTGCCACGGTCTCGAGTACTTCATATGCGCTGTTGCATCTAACACACCCACAAAGCCTGCAGTGTAGGGGTTTTTATGGCCCCCATTTGATAGAGAAGAGAAGTAGGGCAGGAGATGGAGTCTAACACAGTCAGTAGATGACAAAACCGGGTTTAGACCCTGGGGAGTGAGGCTCCGGGCACCGTGCCCTTCATTGCTGCACTATGCTGCCTCGACAGTGAGGGAGCCCTTGAAGGGCGCCCGTCTAGCAGGAGGAAGAGAAAAGGAAAAGTGTAATCGGGATGTGACGGGGTGAGTACAGGGCGGAGGTGTGTGCAGCAGCCGGGTACAGTGGGTCCCAGAAAGGCTGCCCTGAGGGGCTGACCCATGAGGGAGTCTTGCAAGGCAGGCAGGGGAAGAAGGGGCTAGAGATCACACCAGATAAAGGACAAGAGCCAAGGGTGAGGACGGGGTGTTAGAGACGAGGCTGGCAAGGGGATTGGGTCACAGAGCCCTTGAAAGCCAGGCTCAAAGGCTGGGTTTAATCCTGCAGGAGATGGGACCCATGCAGGGGCATTCTCAGGGGAGGGACGCGGCTGGACAAGCACCTTATCTTACAGGGAAGGAAGAGTAGGACACGGAGGTCAACACAATGGGCAAGACGAGCTAAGAGAAGACCACTGCCTGACATGAGCTTCTTGTTCCCTGTCCACGAGCATCCACGGCACAGCTCCTGAATTGTATGGAAGCTGAAGGCGTGTTCCTTTGAAAACAACAAAGGTAAGGGAGTCCCTTTTGACATTGGGTGGGGGGCGGGGGAGGGGGGAGCTTAGCTTTCAAGGTGAACCACTTATTATCTGATTTTCTTCTCCATCAGAACCTCCGTAGAGGGCAATGCCTAGAAAGAGCACATGCGAAGCTTCCGTATTATGGAGCTGGTGGCAGAGAACCGCCCTGATAACCTCTCCACACCGAGCATTTTATTTTTCCTAGATGTCTGAAAAATTCGTGAATTTAATGCCAAGGCAGTTACAGGGGTCCGACGCAGGTCAGGCGGTCCCAATCACCCCCTCTAACTTCAGGACCGCCTGCTCGTTAAGAACTTGTAAAGAAGCACAGGTACCAGCCGGTAGGAGATGGAATTCACTTACTGGCCTTCGTAAATTGAATCCAGACAGCCGAAGGCGAAAGACTTCGTATTCCGCTAGACTTTGAAACTCCGTTATCCTCTGAGCCATTCTGACCTAGAAGAAAGCAGCAAGTGGGTTGGTTAAATTACCCAGATGCGAATGATCAGTTCACACCGCATTAAACAAAAAGCTCACATTTCATGGACAAGCACAATTCGAAACAAACGACGGCGCTGATTCATGCAAGAGCTTGGTGTCGGAGGCTTAATTTCTACAGATAACAACCTGCCTCTTTGGCTCTCAGCTCAGTAAGACACCAGTTAGTGCTGCTACATGAGAGCAGCAAGAAAACTGTTAACAGACAGAAGAGGTTTCAGGCATCGTATTTGATTCAGACTTTGCCACCGAGATGTGTGTTTTCATTGGAATGTTATCTCCTCGATGGTTAATACATTCCAGCAAATGTAAAATGAAGGACTCCCAAGTTCATGGTTGAGGTCACAGAATTTTGAGGATGTGTGAGATTCTCCTTTCTGCGGATGAAGAAATGGTATCTCCCGAGCCCCACCACCAGTTTCTGGTGGAATCAAAAGTCACCACCTTTCTGTGACATCAGACTTAATTTAGGTGTTGTGGCTCTGAAATGTTGAGCCCTCATGGAGACTTTCAATTCACAAAACACTCTATAGTTCATGTTAAGTTTAAACTTACTATATAATCTTTTAAAACGTGGAAGCCATTTTCATTTTAGAAGTTCTAATGAGCTCATGTCTCTACTTTTCATGGAGAAATGAGTCCCAGGCCAGGGTACGACCAAAAGAACTCTCCCCCAAGACCTTCCTGTACTTTTAGACTGTTCTGGAAGAGCAATTTGGCCCTGACTCTATGGCAACTCAGAAAATTATAAAGCCCTTGGGCTGACTGAGACCTTAGGCTAATGGAGTTCAAACCCTCATTACACTTAAAAAACAAAATAAAACAAAAAACAAAAGCTGCAGTGCAATCAGATGGTGAACTGGAGGGAGAGCTAGTCTAGAAAACCACAAAGAAACGTATGTTCATTGAGCATCTGTTGGTGCAAAGCCCTGTGTTCTCGCCCTAAATACATGATCTCACTCAGTTCTTACAAATGCCCTGCAAGGTAGATAAGCATGGGCAGAAACACTCAGGCTGAGTTCTTCCCTCAACAAGTATTTACCTGAGCATCTGCTAGTGAAGGGCACCAAAGTATACCAAGTATACAAGAAGAAATAGACACTTTTTCTTTCCTGCGCCCAGTGAGGTCACAGTGTCTCAGAAATGGGGGAGAGGGAGTCAGATGCATTAATTAACCCAGTGTTGTTCAAACCCCAGCTCGTGACTCCTTAGACAACCATGAAAATTAATTTTGAATCTTGATGAGCATTAAAAATAAATGAATAAACAAATAAATAGAACAGAACAGAATGGAAAATATCAGCATGCATGAAGCGAAGGTGAGGAAACTCACATGGATAGATGTCTGCAGACCTGTATCAATCATACACATGTCTTTATGTATTGCGATGTCTAATATATTTTCTTTCGTGGGTCGTGGTGAAAAAGAGCGTGAAAGCTCTCGAGTTATCGAAAAAAGTGACAAGTTCACACGAAATGGTGACGGCAGAGGAGAGTCAGCAAGTTGTCTGCTGCAGATTAGCACCTGTCCCCAGAAGGAGCTGGGGACAATCTTGGTTTCTCTCCAAGCAGAAGTCTTATAAGGGTGGGATGCCCCAACTTAATAATGCTCAGCACTAGGACAAGCTTGGCAAGGACTGGTATGAAGTTTCAGGGACCAGAGAGGAAAACTAAGCAGGGGTCCCTTCTCCCACAATGTGGGGAAGAGGGTGGGTACCTCTGAAGCGGAGAGAAGGCACAATGATACTAGTTCTGTGTTTGCATGATGATGAAGCCAAGCTTGGGAAGAGGGAATTAAACCTCAAGAACGTGGAACCCACATCAAGCCCTGATTGCGAGACGTGTGGGAGCTTCTGGAAGGTCCACAAGCGCCAGCCAGATCTGGAATGAATTCCCACCATCCCACCGTCCAGAGAGGACAGAAGAGCCTCTAGAATCTGTGAGCTCAGGAGATGGGAATCCAGAGGAGGGGGTCCTTGTAGGTGACCTTACTCTCAAGATCAGTGCCCCCTTTGGGATGGCAGGTTACCTCCGTTATCAGGATATGACAGTTATTAAATTTTTTCTTCTTTTAATAAAGCTTCCTGCAGACATAATCTAAATACCACATTTATAATTTGAGGACTCGTGGCAATACGCTACAGGGCCACGTGGAGATACCTTCTCCACTTCATGCGTGAGGATTCAGGGCAAGAGAAATAAGGCTCTTCCTGCAGAAAAAGGTGAGTCTTTCATGTTGCAAGCCTCTCTGGTGGGGGTGGGGGGTGGGGTGGGTAGGTGGCCACGCAGCAAGACGTAGCTCAGGGGGGCAAACTCATTACGTTAGTCTGGTGACTTGGTTATTGCGTATTTATCTTTTTAACAAGCGATGATATGAGATGATGTCGAGCTTAATTATCATGTCTGCTATTTAACCCATATTTTTTCCTTGTACAGACATGATAATAATGACAAGAACTCAGTCCTATACAAAATAAACAGCCCCCCCAATATACAGACAATTAACAACTTAAATATTTTTGATTTGTCTTTCTCCACCCACCATGTGTGACAGCACCTTACAAAACACAGAGTCTTTCATAAGCTCCCCTTTGCTATAGGTGATGGCTAAGGAAAGAAAACTAGCATATGTTGAGAGCAGGAGAAATAGAGTATGAATGTTTTTAATGTTTACTTATTTATCTTAAGAGAGTAAGAGCGGGAGAGGGGCTGAGAGAGAGGGAGAGAGAGAGTCCCAAGCAGGCTCTACGTTCAGTGCAGAACCCCATGCGGAGCTCGATCTCAAGACCATGAGATCATGACCTGAGCGGGTAGCGAGAGTCGGACACTTAACCAACTGAGCCACCCAGGTGCCCCTAGGGTATGAGTTTTTATTCCATTAAGAAAAAGATAGTTCTCCCTCTCCGTCTCTGCCCCTCCCCCACTCACACTCTGTCTCTCTCTCTCTCTCAAAAATAAGTAAACATTAAAAAAATTTTTTTTTTAAAAGAGGGGGGCACCTGGGTGGCTCAGTTAAGCATTCAACTTCGGCTCAAGTCATGATCTCATGGCCCATGAGTTTGAGCCCCACGTCAGGCTCTGTGCTGACAGCTCAGAGCCCCGGAGCCTGCTTTGGGTTGTGTGCCTCCCTCTCTTTCTCTGCACCTCCCCCACTCATGCTCTGTCTGTCTCTCTCTCTCTCTTTCTCTCTCTCTCAAAAAGAAACACTAAAAACTTAAAAAAAATTCAATAGCTCATGTAAAAGTGCTTCATGAACTATATGGTATTCTGCAAGGATTGACCATTTTTTAATCATCATCCATGCTAATAAATTATTATCAAGTAAAAAATTAAAAGTATTAGTGGCCACAAGTCAACACAATTGTATTCGATGCTTCCTGAGTATGTTGTTTTTCACACATTTTTAATTGTAAACCAAGGTCTCGGATTTTGCTAACATTTTCAAGGGTCAACATTAATAATAAGGCCGAACGTTTAAGAAGTAATTGTTCTTCACAACAGAAGTACAGATTGACTTTGATTAGTAAACATTACCTTCACTGTACAGATAGAGAAACAGAGTGAATTATCTGCCAACAGAGCCCTTGCATTTTCACTTCTAACCTTGCTCCTAATCTGTATTATTTTAGGTATTTTTTTAATGTTTATTCACCTTTTGAGAGACAGAGACAGAGCGTGAGCAGGGGAGGGGCAGAGAGAGACGGAGACACAGAATCCGAAGCAGCTCCAGGCTCTGAGCTATCAGCACAAGAGCTGGATGCGGGACTGGAACCCATGAACCCCAAGATCATGACCTGAGCCGAAGTTGGACGCTCAACCGACTGAGCCACCCAGGCACCCTACCTTGCTACTGATCTTGTTTGTTGGTTTGCTGTTTCACACAGAGCCATAAGCTGGTTTCTAGTTCTTTTGTCCAGAACATAGATGATTGTACGTAATATAATGATTATATATAATAATCACATATATCACAGGGGCGCCCAAGTGGCCCAGTCGGTTAAGTGTCCAACTTCAACTCAGGTCACGATCTCACGGTTTGTGAGTTCCATCCCTGCTTCAGGCTCTGTGCTGAAACCTTGGAGCCTGGAGCCTGCTTCAGATTCTGTCTCCTCTCTTGGCCCCACCCCATTCACGCTCAGTGTGTGTGTGTGTGTGTGTGTGTGTGTGTGTTCCTCAAAAATAAAATACACATTAAAAAAAAGTCTTTTAATTGGGAACTAACAATACAATGATCAATTGCTTGTTATTTTCAGGTCTAGTAGGACAAAGAGAACAAAAATGAAAGCCCACGTTCCCGTTAGGTTTTAATCAAGCTCAGAGCAGCTCAGAATTTCCTCTCCTGATCAGAATAGTCCAGATAGACCCCAGGCAAATTCTACTCAAAAACCAGGGCCAGGAGTCCTGTTTACAGCAGAATTACCGGGGTCTGGGCTCCCAGCCAGCATGGCCAAGGCCTCAGCCTCTGCCCTACCTCCTGGCCTGGCCCCGTGGAGGAGAAAAGAAAGCACACAGCAGGGGACACAAGCCATGGTCACACGATTCCGTTCTCTGGAGTCTAACTTTGCTCCTGTTTCTGTAGCTGAATAAAATACTCTGCCCTTTTCCGTTTATTTGCACGGAGGGCTGTTTAACATAGGGCCACAAAGGGTGCGGGGGCGGGGAGCCACAACCATGTGGGCTGGAATGATTTCCAATCACAACAAACACGCCCAAAGAGGGAGGAAGATGGTAAGTGATAGATTTCCTTTCTAAAATTCTTTAAAATAAATGCATGGCCCTGGCGGAGGCAGCCTGACATGTTTCCACTAGATGAATAACCGTGGAGAAACACAAAGCTTTGCACACTACCTGCACTGTGCCCGGGGCCCCATTCCAGACCCCAGTTTGGCAACTGGGTCCCAAGGGCCCGAGTATCCGGAGACAGTCTACAATGCGAAGTGGCCCAGGGCGGGTTGGAAATTAACAAGGCTCCTTTCTCTTCCCTTGGCCCTTGGCCGTTTGACATCCAGCAACATGCTCCTCTCTGACACATTCTGCAAAGCCCCCTGCATCCTCCAGTGAGGTCTCGGGCCACGGAGAAATGCTGCGATGGTTTAGAAACGCAAGCCACAACAGGCCACAGCTGAGAGCGAGCCAAACCTACATTCTGGTCCATAGTCACATTTTGAAACTATTTCCCCTGAAGCATGTGAGCAAAATCCACACCAACTTTAAAGCCACATCTGATTGTTATGAAGGAACAGAAGGGATTGTATTTCCTTCGTCCGCTTCTGTGAATTCATCCCTTCTAATGGCGAGGTCCACGTGTCATCCCACATTGCCTGCTTTGAACAAGATGCAGAAACACTGAGCACAGTGGCACAGGACAGTCATACACCACGAAGCCTTAAAACATAACCACCAACAAAAAACTGAATTTTCCCGTTGCTGTCAGAATGGAGTACAAGAGCATAATCTCTCAAGTCCTTTAAAGGGAGAAAGACGTCTCTCATTTTCAACATGAAAAAATACCATCACCATCCCACCCACCCACCACACATCGGACACTAATGACCTGGCCACAGAAGGGCTCCCATCCAACGATTAAACTTTGCAATTCCATCAAATTCCTATCCTAGGCAGTTTATGTGTTCTTTAAAGCCAACAGTCTAGGAATATGTTGTGCTGAAACACAAGGGAGATATACAATAGCTTTACAGGGTGACCTATTGCTATTATTACTGTTGCCCCCTAGACTTCTGCAGTGCACAACCTGTGAGACCACACGTAGCTGCCCTGATTATACTTACAACATCTGAATATACTCTTTACTTGTATATTTGCATATTTTGTACATTATAAAAGTAATATTTATGTTACATACTCTATATAAATCTGTTCTATCACATATCCATGTAAATCCTATTGGTTAGGCAATTCTTATTCACTAAATTTTGTTATTCTAAACCAACATCAAGAAGCTAATTATGTTTAGTGCCTGAGTGTTAGATTCTTTCTCTTTTTAATCTTTGAGTAGAAATCTATTTGAAAGCCAAGCTTAGTTTCATTTGAGTCAACTGTGATCACTGATTTTCCCTCCTTCCCATTCCATTGGTCACGAAAATTGGAGCTGGATTCTAATTCTACCTTGTAAATCTCTCTCAGGTCACTACTCACTCAAGCCTTCTGATATCTTCTCCAGACCATTACGGTAGTTTTCTAACTGCCCTTCCAACTTCCAGCCTCTCACAAACGAGACAATCTGTCACATTATAGTGAGAACTACTTCCTCAAACACAGATGTTTAGATCACTCCTCTGTTTTAGAATACTTTATGGCTCTATATTCCCCAAGAGATGAAGTCCAAAGAAATCTCTGTAGTATATGACTAGGGTACAGTCTAATCAGCTCATTAGTCTGGGTTAAAATGACTTCCAATACCAACCAACATTCATTCATGCATTCATCCAATGAAAATCTTTTGGGTATTCTTAAAACACAGTGGGATGGAGGTGTTGTCTAATGCTATGGCAGTAATCATTTTGTACTATATTAACGTAGCAAATCAATACACCTTAAACTTACACATGTCGTATGTCAATTCGATCTCAATAAAGTTGGAAAAAATAAAGTTACAAATAAAGATGCCTTAAACAACACACACATGCCCACAGGGGAACTCAGAAGGACTGAGAGAAGCAGTGAGACCCATTCCCAGTCCTTGAGGGAGATGCCAACGTGGAAATTATAATTGACCACGGTGAGCGCAATTTTGCCCCAATCTGCTGTACCAACCTCGTACCCAGTGAACTCTCTCTCATCCATGTTTCCCGTATTCTAACCACGCTGAATTTTTTTTTTTTTTTTTTTTTTTTTGCTATTGAGAAATGTGCCAGGTTCTCTGATACCTACACGTCTTAATCTCTTTACTGTTTACTCTTCTTTATTTGGAACACCTTCCTGGAATCTCTGCCCTATGACTCTATTCACCCTTCCAGACTGCGTGCAGTATCCCCACCTCTGTAAGGCCTCCCTCCATACTCCTTGGCATAATTATTTAATGCTTCCGCACTAGGGCTGCCTATTGTTGATTTATCCCCCTCCCGTAACAAAGTCTCACATGGTGCTACATTCGTTTGTTTACGTGTCTGTGCTCTCTGCTACGCTGAGGGCAGCCCCTCTGTTTCAAGGAGCTGTGACTTTGCAAGCCCCTCTCCTACCACTCAGCACACGACGCAGAAGGCGGATGTTCTGCCAGGGAAAACCGGGCCCCCAGGGCCAGGCGCTGAAGCAGTCACCCCTCCTGTGCTGCCCCAGCCCCTGCTTTACTCGGTAAGCCTGTTTCCTCCCCGGCGTGGGGGCAAGGTGGTCTGCGTGAGGCTGAGGCCACCGCAGGTCCCAGAAGGCTGGAGGCTGGGGAGAAGCACGGGGAGAGGGTCCCCGCACTAGTAACAAAGTTGGCTCACTGGGCCACCCTGCACAGCCCAAGCCCCCTTGCGGCTAACTCCAGTCTCTTCCTTCTCTCGCGTTCCGTTCCGTAAACCAAGAATCTGGGTGCCTTGCATGTGGCTTCTGGAAGTGGTTTCCTTTGCCTGAAACCAACATGTTAAGGCTCCTGGGATAAATATGACAGAAGAAACGAGGACCTGTACCTGAAGTTGAGTACAAATGACTTCCTTCCTTCCTTCCTAAATGTAGAGAAACGAACTTGTCTGACGGTAGGTGTCATTTTTATCTCTCTAAATATGGTATTCCACAGTCCATTAAAAAAATCCATTTCAACTAAGTGAAATTAATGGGTCATTCATTTAGGCTTGATTTGTCCACAAAAGAGGGTAAGATGTGGAAGCTGTCCTCAAGAAGTTTCATAACGTCGTGGTGACATTTAGCTCATTGGTCGTTCTGCCATTTCCCCCAGACCAAGACATTTCAGTCCATGGACATTTATTTTGGAGGGGAACATAACTCCCTCTAGGCTAAAATTGGTGACTTTCCCAAGAAAAATTCTCAGGCCAGAGCCCAAGCAATAGAAAGACTAGAATGTGTGTGTCTGTAGGGTAGGGCATGTACATGAGTATTTTCACAAATACTCATAAAGAGAGGCAGGTGAACGTGGAGGGAGACGTTGGCCATTCAGATCAGCCGAGGGGCAGGGGTGGACGTTGCCTGCCTCGGCCAAAGGTAGCAGCAGTGGGGGCTGTGGCTTCCTCCCCAGTGACTGGGATTCCCCCAGCTCGTCGCCCTGTGACTGTGAAAGTTCCCAGCTTTCTCTGCTTCCTTTCCACAGAAAGGGGGGTGAAGAACCCTACCTGCCTGATCTAGCCCTCTGCCTGCTTCTTTTGCCCTTGACTTCCCAGTACCAGTACCCAGTACCACTGGCGAAGGCACAGGCCATGAGCCTGCCCCTTCTTTGAAAGGAGCTGCTGTGGGGGCGCCTGGGTGGCTCAGTCGGTTAAGCGTCCAACTTCAGCTCACGTCATGATCTTATGGTCCGTGGGTTCGAGCCCCACGTCGGGCTCTGTGCTGACAGCTCAGAGCCTGGAGGCTGCTTCTAATTCTGTGTCTCCCTCTCTCTCTGTTCCTCCCCCGCTCATGCTCTGTCTCTCTCTCTCCTTCAAAAATAAATAAAAACATAAAAAGAAAGAAAGAAAGAAAGAAAGAAAAAAAGAAAGAAAGAAGCTGCTGTGATCCTAAGACAGGCTTCAGAGACCCAGGTCATTCTACCCCTCAACACACGGGCTCTGGCTCTGCTCCCTCAGGGGCTCAAAGCAGGGCCCCTAGGGGCTCTGTTTAAAGGGCCTGTGATGTGGGCCAGGTTTTGTGTCCTGAAACCTCCAGGTAAACCTCAGGGAAGTGAGCTCAGCAAGCCAGCAGCCACCCTCATCTCCCGAAAGAGAAAGCTGGGATTCAGAGTGGCTTCCCCAAAAGACGTCCAGTAAGTGAAAGCCATAATAGTAAGTTATAGAGAAAACCAAAGACACGCGGTGAAGTTTGAGAAAAGCACATTCCAGAGCAGCGGTTTCCTCTCTGCCCGGCCCAGGCCAATCTGAGGCAAAACTGGCCTCCCTTTTCGTTTCTTTTCCCGAGTGAACTACACAGCATCATTATGCAGTTTGAATTCATCTTAATCCGTTATGTAAAATGAACTCCAGAGAAACAAGGAGCACAGACGAATAAAGTCCAGTTGGGAGGAAAAGGTTTCAAATCTACCGATCTGCTGTATGGAAAAACCCACAGCCTTGCAAAAAAACCAAAGGCAGTGTTTGCCCAGAGAGCAATTTCATCTTGCAGAGACGACCCTGTAGCTGGGCAGGAAGCCTGTGAGGAACAAGGTACAAGCATCAGCATAAATTTCAACTTCAAAAGGAGAATAATCCCCGTTCCTGTACATGCTCCCCTTCTAGATAAACAACTGGGTGCCCAGATTGAAGATGAGTCATGCCCATCCTCCCCGCCCCCCAAAACACACATTCCTCTCCTGTCCTCCGCAGGCATCTGCATGCATCCTAACCTAAACCAGGGCCACTTATAAAAGGGCTTGTGTTTAACTTTATTCTATTTAATTCCAGTGCTTTCTTCCAGCTACCCAATCTGTACATAATTAAAATCATATGGCAGCAAACGTTGACTGGTAAGAAAAGTTTTACCATATGTATACAATTGACTAGCTGTAGAATTTGGCGTGTCTGCAGTGATCCCATTAAGAGGGGCGGGCCCGGCTTACTTTGGAGTATACATTATATGCTTTGGATCAGTTCTGTTTTTCACTTCTCCTAATGCTGTCCGTGATGCTTAACCCTTTGTCAACAGCCCCTGGCTGGTGTTCTCGCGTCTCCACAGTGAGGATCACTGCCCCCTCCCAAGCTGTGTGCCTCATGGAGGAAGGCTCCTTTGAAAATTTTCCATTTTCAGAACCAAAATTAGCTTTCTCCGTCTTGACAGACAAAAGCTGAGCAGATACCATCAAAGCCTCCAGGATCAAGAGGAACGGAACAGAGAAATTGCAGATGGAATCGTGCCTCCAAATCCTGAAGGCGCTCTCCTCGAAACTTGAAAGAAGTAATTCGAGGACAAAAAGAGGAAGTGCTGTATGACTGCAGATAATAAAAACGTAAAACTTACATCCCAAGGGGTAGCAGATAGGATACACAAGGATTCAAGGAGGAGTTAGCACAGGTCAGGCTGACAGATCCACCTTTGAGGAACATTCCTCACATTCTGAGACTGACACAAAAGAGGGAAAACATAGCTTTCCACCTTATCACACTCCCTACGCCATCCACCTTCCCAGCCCAACAAAACAGCCCGGAGGCCTTTGTCAGAGGAAGAATTCTAGGTTGGGTGGGCCTCCATTTGACTTCCTAGGTCACTCTACTCAGACTTGCTATAATGCAGAGCTAATAGAGCTATAAAGTTGCAATTCTGCTTTAAGACATTCTCCAAGAGAGATTTCAGAATGAGTTGAAGTCTCCTTTAACCCTGTGACATGAAGAGACACATGGTCTTAATCTGTGGGTTTAAAATTGCTTTAGAGTTGCATCAATGAGACACATCCTCAAAAGAAGAATCGGGTCACTAACCCTCAAAAGTGAAAGGATGAGAGTCACGTAGAATAGGGGCTCCCAGGTTGGTGACCACGTGGGGGTGCGGGGAGAGCACGGGGCATGGCGTGGAACCTCGGGAATCCTTGCCCTCTCCCCACGCCTTGCCTTACGTATGTCTTCCTCCCGCTACGGATCCTGCCTGAAAAAATGAAGCCTGTACTACGGAGACCACTCCTGCTGTGAGAACCTGACCAGATGGAATGGAAGTCCGCAAATCTGAGTGACCTCTCCCCGGGAGACATTTTCATGAGACACGATAATGGGCTGGCTAGTTATTAATGATGGAATGAGCTTCTAGTCATGTGCCAGGATCTTTTGACTGTCGTGACTGTTTTTGCTATAAGGGATCCATGTTTGAAGTCCAGGGGGTGGACCGTGATATTGTGATTTGTAAGTGTTAGAAAAGAAGACCACAGGGAGAGGCGCCTGGGTGGCTCAGCATGATCTCACGGTTTGGGAGTTCGAGCCCCACTTTGGGGGCTGTCGGCACAGTGCGGAGCCTGCCTGGGAATCTCTGTCTCTCTCTCTCAAATAAATAAACTTTAAAAGGAAGGAAGGAAGGAAGGAAGGAAGGAAGGAAGGAAGGAAGGAAGGAAGGAAGGAAGGAAGAAAGGAAGGAAGGAAGAAAACCAGAGGCTAACATGGTGTCACTTAAGTCACGTCCACCAAACTGGGGCTTCCTGTCTGGCTCAATTGCAGTTTCAGCCTCCCCTAGAAATGTAGAATGAACTGGACAGTCAGGAATTTTCTGGTCCATACCAGTGAGGTAATCTGTCACATGGGCCCTCTTTATCCCTCAAAGGAAGATGAGGTCATCTGCACTATAAGACGCCCCCTGCTCTCCCCACTAAGGGAAGGTGACCTTGCCTAAAACAACCTTTTCTTTTGCTAATAACTTCTTTGCCCCACCCTCCTTCCCATAAAAAAAGCTTCCATTTTAAACAGCTCCTAGGAGGTCTTCTTTAGTTGCTAGATGAAATGCTGCCTAATTCGTGAATCATTTAATAAACCCAATTCGATCTTCAAATTAAAAAAAAAAAAAAAAAAGCAATGTAGGATAAAACTTCTTTCTAGCTGAATGCTTTACAACAAATCAGTTGTTAAACTTCTTTCAAAAAGGGCGCCTGGGCGGCTCAGTCGGTTGAGAGCCTGACCCTTGATTTCGGTTGGGGTCATGATCCCAGGGTTGTGGGCTCGAGACCTGAGCCTGGCTCTGTGCTAAGCCTGGAGCCTGCTTTGGATTCTCTCTCTCCCTCTCTCCCCATCCCTTCCCCCTGCTTGTACTCTCTTTCTCTCTCTCAAAATAAATTGAAATAAACTTAAAAAAAAAAAAAAAAACCAACCTTCTTTAAAAAGGGGCTTTCATCTGGGGCTAAAAGAAAAAAAGAAAAGAAAAAAAAAGGAACTTTGGGAAACAGCAGGTATTAGTTTGTCCTGGAGGCAGGAGTCAGCTGCTCTGAGGCTAAAGCCAAGGCAGGGGGACCCAGCAACCCCAGGAAAGGGAGTCAGAGAAAGAAATGTCCTTAATTCTTTCATCAAGTCAAGTTCCCAAACCAGATCTCAAATCCTGGTTCTCAGCACGGAATACCAAGCTATGGACCCTGAAGATTAGAAAAATGATCCTGAAGAATTCATCCCTTAAAACAGGAAGGTATTGAGAGGTGTTTAAAGACAGTCCTGAAGACAAAAATTTCAAATGTGCAGTTTGGGCACATGATAAATAATGGAAAACCTGATAGTTGACCAGTCAAGCGAAAGAGCAAATAAAAAAAAGAAAAGTAGGGGGTGGGGGGGCTCCCAGGTGACTCATCAGTAAGCGTCCAACTCTTGAGTTCAGTTCAGGTCATGATCTCACAGTGATGAGATCGAGCCCCGAGTTGGGCTCCTACTGGGCGTGGAGCCTGCTTACAATTCTCTCTCCCTCTGTTATGCTGAGTGAAATAAGTCAGGCAGAGAAAGACAGGTATCATGTGTTTTCACTCCTATGTGGAACTTGAGAAACTTAACAGAAGACCACGGGGGAAGGCAGGGGAAAAATAGCTTCAAACAGAGAGAGAGGCAAACCATAAGAGACTCTTGAATACAGAGAACAACTGCGGGTTGATGGGGAACGTGGGGGAGAGGGGAAAGTGGGTGATGGGCATCGAGGAAGGCACCTGTTGGGATGAGCACTGGGGGTTGTATGGAAGCAGTGAATCATGGGAATTTACTCCTGGAGTCAAGAGCATCCTGTATATACTGTATGTTAGCTAACTTGACAATAAATTATATCAAAAAAAAAAAAAAAGATTCTCTCTCTCCCTCTTCTTCTGACCCTCCCCTCCTTGCATGTACATTCTCTCTTGAAAAGAAAATGAAAAGGGGGAAGATGTTACAGTGGGAATAATAGCCTGAACTTAGGGAAAGGAAAAAACGGGTAACGAGAAGGCATAACTAGGTGCAGAGAAGGGCTCCAGATTGTAGCAAAGATTGCTAACTATCTGACATCTATGCTGCGGCCACCGAGCCCCTCGTCTGCGTGCTCCTCTCACCTGTAGCGTGTCCCCCTCACACACCTTCCAGAGGCAGAGAGGAAAGGACTAAACTTTTCAGTCTAGAGAGGAGGATACTGAGGCTCAGAAGAGACCCAGGGTCACAAAATTAGTAAGTGACCTCTCTGACTTGAGTTCTGTACTATATTTCCAATAAAGTGCCATGATTCTTGACTCATTAAACAATTTGAAGGAAAAAGATAAAAAAGAAAAGAAAAAAGAGGCTTTTCACCCATTTTCTACTTTCTTACGTCTATTAACAGAAAAATAAATGGGCTCCAAATGTCTGTTTCTTCTTTGGACGATGTAATTAAATCATTAGAAGAGAAACAACTCGTTTAGGTGATCAGATTATTTCTGAAATGATACCATAATTTCCCCCCTCTTCATTATCTAGGTGTTACGAAAAGTTTGGGGGAAACAGTAGGGCCTTTCAGGAGGCTAGAGTGAAAAGTCCTTCTGTTATGTTCTACTCCTTTCACTCAAGGCAAAATGGGAAAATGCCATATTCCACCTGGGGGACCAGCAAGGATTTAAGGGGCACACAAAGGCTTTCTTTGGCATCAGGTAGCGTTACGAACCTATCTGAGGAAACCAGAGGGAAAGAACAATAGATGCCAAATGTGTACAAAAGAAACAAATACTGCATTTATCACAATCTTGATTCTAAAACTAAAGAATTAGCTTGGGCACCCGAGTGTCTCAGGGCAAGGTAGGTTGAATGATGCCATAGATTAGCCTGAGTACTTAGTCTTATCTCTTTTCCATGAATTCGTCTCTAATGTTTTTCTGACTTTCTCTTGTTCTGGGTGAAATTTTACGTAATGTGTGTTAGTGGTCTACAGATAAAAGCCCACTGTGACTCACTCCCTGTTTGTTCAATACATTTTAAGACTTCTTCCCCTTGCCTGACAAAATATAATACTTTTTTTAATGTCTTATTTATTTTTTGAGAGAGAGCAATTGAAGCGGGGGAGGGACAGAGAGACTGGGGGACAGAGGATCTGAAGCAGGCTCCGCACTGACAGCAGTGAGCCCGATGTGGGGCTCGAACTCACGAACCGTGAGATCATGGCCTGAAGTCAGACACTCAACTGACTGAGCCACCCAGGTGCCCCTCTAATATTTTAATCTTGGATAGTTCCTCCCAAATCACCAAATATGCACAATTTCTTTAATTGGCTTCTTGGTTCAATGTAAACTTGTATGTCCTTATTTCCATCTATTTTGTAGAGCTGAATAATAGGAGATCTTCTACTTTCCAGCTCTAAGGGAATAAGGCTTAAATTGAACTAAGAAAACATTAACTCAGAAATAAGAATTACTTCCAGGCCAGTCCCGAGGGTCCAGTCTCCATAACCGCATGCACCTGAACTGATACAGAAGCGTAAGATGCTGTAATCTAAATAACTACTCTGTACTATCCTGATAGAGTATCCACAATTTTTTGAATCCATAATTTCTGCAGGCTGGGAAAACTGTTCAGCTGATCACTACAGGAAATTGAAAAATTCTCCTCTCAGGAGATGGCTAAGCTGAGAATTGGTAAGTGATGGGGGAGAAAGGGGACTGCCTAAAGCTGGGAGCAGAAGGCCACTCTTTGTGTGCAATAATCCCATTAAGCAGCTCTTCCAAAAACAGTCTGGTCTGGAAGTGAGTGGCTGTAAGACAATGGGTCTGTGATTTCAAGTGCCACTTAACTACACAGGTAAAAATCCAGTCTAAACTCAAGGGCTCATCGGCATAATCAAACACTGAACATGGAGGGTCCTCCAAGGACCCCCACTTCCCTGACAGCCTGGGTTCTAGTCGTTACAAAATCCTCCTTGGAGAAAGGGGCCTTGCCTTATTTGGGCAGAAGCAATTTACTCTGTTCACTAGAAACTCATCCTGTCTAGACTACGGGGTTGATCTCAAGTGTGGGAATGAAGAGGAAATCCTCTGCAATAAGTGAACTTAGGTTCACTCTCACAGCAATGATAATCAATCTGAAGACAACCTTTGTGTAACAGACGATGCTGAGACAGCTGCTTCTTCATTAGTCAAGAAAATTAAATAGAAACCTATCGTGAGTCGAGCATCCATTGGCTGACACGAATGGAAACGCTTTTTTGTCCAGCTGTTCTATCAGTTACTGACAGAAAGATGTTGCAATCCCCAATTACAATTGTGGGTTTATCACTCTCTTAAATTCTGTCAATGTTTTCTTCGTGTATTTTAAGCTCTATTACTAGGTATATACAGACTTATGATTCTGATATGTTCCTGGAAAATTGTCCCTTTTATCTCTGGTAAGATGTATCATTTTGAAGTCTATTATCTAGTATTAATATGGGCACTCCAGTTTTCTAAAGCACACTGTTCATAGGGCATACTTACTCCCTCTTTTTACCTTCAACCTACCTGTATTTATATTTATTTATTTTTTTTTAACGTTTATTTATTTTTGAGACAGCGAGAGACAGAGCATGAACAGGGGAGGGGCAGAGAGAGAGGGAGACACAGAATCTGAAACAGGCTCCAGGCTCTGAGCTGTCAGCACAGAGCCCGACGCGGGGCTCGAACTCACGGACCGTGAGATCACGACCTGAGCCGAAGTCGGACGCTTAACCGACTGAGCCACGCAGGCGCCCCACCTGTATTTATATTTAAAGACAGCGTATCATTGGCTCTTTCTTTTATTCCAGTATAACAATCTCTGCCTTTAAATTGGAGTATTTAGTCCATTTACATTTAATGTTAATTATTGATGTGGTTGGATTTAAATCTGCTACTCTGGTTTGTTTTCTATTTATCCCAACTGTTTGTTTTGTTTTTTTAATTCCTCTGTTCCTCCTGTCATACCTTTTACTGGAATAATTAAATATATATATTTTTAGAATTGCATTCTCATTTCCCTTCTGCCTTTTTAGCTGTGTCTCTGCATTTTCTTCAGAACAGCTAACATGATTTTTGTAAAGGTTAAAAACAAATGCCCTCACACCCCCTGCCTTGGGACACCAAATCAATCCATTAAATTATGTATTTGGATACTGAGCAGAACTGAGAATCCTGCCTCCCACCTCCTTTCTGTGTCCTCCCCAAAGTACTTAACAATAGAGAAGAGAAATTCTCCCTGCCTTCCTTTGAGCCGGTCTAGTACTGTGATTCTACATACTAAAAGAATTATACGAGCTTTTTCTTCAAGTTTTCCTTATAGTAATTTTTATAGACTCTAAGTCCCTGAATCTTCATGGCCTCCATCCAAAGAATTCAAATTCCTGCACTTCTATTTTGTTTCCTCATGCCTCTTCCACGAACTTCCTATAGGAATGCAATCCACTCTCTGAAAAAACAATATTTTTTATTGAGGTATAATTGACATACACTATTCTGTTTCATGTGTATAACATAATGATTCGATATTTATATACACCGTGAACTGATCTCCACAATAAGTCTAGTTACCATCTGTCACCATACAAAGTTAATACAGTATTACTGACTGTATTCCCCATTTGTACATTACGCCCTCGTGACTTATTTATTTTATAATTGGAAGCTTATACCTCTTGATCCTTTTCACCCCCTTTGGCGCCCCTCAATCCACCACTCTGTTCCCTGTGCCTCAGTCTGAAAATACGTTTAAAACCAAGTTCCAGGCCTGAGAGAACCAAATAAATCTAAGGCTTGCAAGGAGCTCCCTCTTGAGGTAGTTTTATCAACATGTTGAAAACCGTGTCTTCGTAAGGACTTGGTGGTGGCAGCTTTCAGAACTAATAAAATGAATCCAGAAGATACACTGGCTAAATTATCGATGCAAATACCTCCTTATCCAACTCCAATAATTCCAACGCCTAAGAGACGGGATAACCTCTAGCAGAAAAATAAACACAGTGCCTCACGAAATGCATTCCCTAGATATAAAATAACAGAAAGCTGGAAACACACTAAAAACCCCAAAGATAAATGTGATTCCAGAGTTCTGGTGCCCTGGTTAGTTTTAGATATTGTTCCTTATCGAGAAGAAAAGCAAGCTTTCTCCGAGAAAGAAGTGGTGGGTGTGGATTTGGGTGTGTCGAATGCTGGAGCTTCTGAGTCAGAGGGACCGGGGTTTGGACACGGACTCTGCTACTTTGAAGCAAAATGACTTTGGGGAAGTTTTTAAGTCCCCTTGAGCCATCTGTAAAATGGGGGAGATAGGGATTTACTCCAGAGGGAGTAAAGAGTACTAAGTCTGGGACGGGCCTACAGTACAGAGCCTAATGCACAGGAAGTGGGTGCGAATGCCACGTGATCCTACTACTACCTACATTTACAAGACTCTCAGACCATGTTTTGAAAAAGAAAAAAAATCACCAGGACGCTTCTTACATCCCTGATGACTGCACATTTTCTACTTTAGCTAAGATTTTTTTCCCTACATTTTTCACCATCATTTGGGACACACACCATTTGCCAAATGAAAACATTAGCGACCACAAGCTTCTTTAAGGTGCTGTGGCCTACGATGCTTGAACAAACTCACTTTGGGGGGAAGGGGCCGTTAAATCACGGGTATCGTGCTGGGTCTCCAGGGTAAGCTGTGGGGACGCTGGCTTCCTGACGGGACCGACACTGGAAGTGCGGAAGGAACATTCTCTATCTGGGATTCGTGCTGTTGCTCTAAATCACCTCTGACCTCAGCCTGGCATGGAGAGGTGACGTCTACTCTACTATAAACGCAGCCACCAGTGGGATATCGCTGGGAACTTCTTCGTCAGCTGCCAGTGCCCTCTTGGTGTGTGTGTGCTTGTTGACTTTTAGGTCTCCACCTCTGCCCACGCGTTCGAACAGCAAACAAAGCTGGGGAACTGGCAGGGAAGTCTGCACGATCTGAACGGTCCAGGAGACACAAGAAGGAAAAAGAGGCAGGGAGGTAATGATCTCGGTTTCCCACAGATGAAACAGTGGGAGCTGGGCGAACACCCAGGCAGGAGAGTGGAGATAATGATACAATGGTGACGGTGGAGGAAGACGGACGGGAAAAGCAAGAGTGAGGGGTGTCTGGAAGGCACAGGAGGACAGTGTGGAGACCGCTCTGCAAGCTGCTGGGGCCCTTCTGCAGGAGGCCCCATGGCCAGAGAGGGCTCGGGGCACCACTCGCCTGTGCAAACCGGGACACGGGGGCACATGGAGCCTTTCTGCCGGAACATTCTCCTAGAGCCCACATTCATTTAGAGACAGAGAAGAGGGGTGCCTGGTGGCTCAGTCGGTTAAGTGTCCGACTCTTGGTTTCGGCTCAGGTCACGATCTCCCGGTTCATGGGATTGAGCCCTGCGTCGGGCTCTGTGCTGACAGCACAGAGCCTGCTTGGGATTCTCTCTCTCCCTCGCTTTCTGCCCCTCCCGCCCCTCAAAATAAATAAATAAACTTAAAAAATAAAGACAGAGAGGAGCTGCAGAGTTAAGTGCTTTGATACAGCTATACCATGACTAGTCTATTAAAACAAACCTATATGTCAGACTAGAATGCAAAGGTCGCACACGTTTTATCATCACACAGGAAGGAGTCTTGTGATAAGACATTTCAGTGCTTGTGACCGACAACTGTTGTGCCCTCAGCCCCTGGAGGACGGGAGGGTGCATGGATGGGAACCGGTGAGACGTGCTGTCCTAAGGACATCAGGAGAATGCCCCCCACCCCGTATGGTTTTGAGAAACTTCTCTCAGCCTCGCCCTGTTGGCCATTCAAAGTGCCTCTGACACACAAGTCTTTATTTGGGGAACAGGTGTGTGCAGAGGATGTGCAGAACCTTCAGGAAGATTCCAGATACTGCCCCACGCAGGGGATCGTGACTCTCCTGATGCCCCTCGCTGTGGCAAGCCACCCACCCTCCTGCCTAACCTGGAACCCAGGCTTTAAAGGTGAAAGAATTCAGGGCAGGGAACCAGCTAGGGTGGGCCAGCGGACCCAGGGACAGGATGGACTTTCTTGGTAAGGACGAGCCGCGAGAAGGGACAACCTGTGTCCTTTCCCACCTTCCTCTTGGGGCCTAGGAAGGCCTGGGAAGGTCCCAAATGTGAAACAAAAGCCACGCATCATATTTCCCAGTGGCTTCACCCTGACATCTTTTCAGATCTTGATACGCCTTAGATGAAAAACTTAAAAGGGGAGAGTGATAAGCGGGAAGATTTTAAAATCAGGAACACATTACTTACAGCTTGCAACACTGGCCTTTGTGGCTGTGATATCTCAGCCAGCGTGAGCCACTTTCATTAGGATTGCTAGTGAACCTTGTGGAAATATGTGTGGTCTCATAAGAAGGGCTGATGGTGTGCATATGCAGGGGTGTGTGTGTGTGTGTGTGTGTGTGTGTGTGTGTGTTAAAAGGGGTAAATAGTCTGTAGTTAAAAAGCACCCACAGGGAAAACTCAAGTTCTGTTGTTTAAAAACAGTAATTTAAAATCAGTAATCACAGCTCACATCCCATGACATGGGTAAATGTGATTATCTCCATTTCTCTGGTGAGAAGACAGGTGCGAACTGGTTCCTGATGATGACGGTGACTCCAGGGAACTTATTCAGGTCAGATACCTGTTTAAAGTCGGTGGAAATCTACTTTGAGAGTAAAGATTTCAAGTGAAGTTCCACTTTCCAATTAGAAGTTTTAAAAAGCAAATATTTTATTTACTTTTTAAAATGGTATTTATTTATCTTGAGGGAGAGGGAGAGGGAGAGAGAATCCCAAGTAGGCTCTGTACCATCAGTGTGGAGCCCGATGTAGGGCTTGAACTCATGGAACCGTGAGCTCATGACCTGAGCCTGTCAAAACCAAGAGTCGGACGCTTAACCGACTCAGCCACTCACGGGCCCCTGAAAAGCAAGTGTTTTAAACTGAGTGTATATTTTGGTAGAGAAGGAATTTGGGATCGAAGAAAAACGTCTGGGCCCCAGCTCTCATTTGCTTATTAACTCAATGGCGTGTCCTCAGCACGTTGTGTCTGAGTGGCCCGACTGGCCCGGGCAATGCAGACGGGTTGGGGTGGAGGGGAGAGGGAGGGACCAGACAGAACAGCGAACAGAACAGCAGAAGCCTCCAGGAGCGGGCGGACTCCTCTCCTCCGGGGGACAGAGAACAGACAGTGCAGGGTGAAGGCAACCGCTTGCTGGCTTGCTGATGCCAGCGGTCACGGGCCTGAGGGCATCAGGACCCAGGCTGGGCACCGTGTTCAAATGCTGCCGGAGCCGTTGTGGTCAAGACTCAGAGATCTAGAAGCTTCCAGCCCGTGCCTTGAGCCTGGAGGACACACGAACCTTCCAGGGCTGACCAACCACCGTCTATGTCTCTCACCTGCAGGTTTTCAAGGATGGAAACCCACTCCATTCTTACAGAGATTTCTGGCTTTCCCTTGGTGACCCTGAGAGTGACCTGCAGGCCCCACTCCCATCCTCTCCTGTTCTGTCGGTTCTCTCCTGGCTTTTACAAGACATCTGGCCAGTTCCTAGTGAAACAACAGCTCCCATTTACTGAGTCATCGAGATGGCTCCAGCACTATGCCAATGGCTTTATCTAACAGACTCATTTGATTACTCCTTTACAAGAACTCCCATCTCTGCTCTTCCCCCCCCCACCTCCCCACCACCCCTGACCTGTGCACCTGCCTGCCAGTGTTCCTCATTCTCTCTTCCGCGGGCTCTTCACGACCCCGTACAACCACCACAGGGCCCATTTGCTCTGGTGACTACTTTCTCCGTCTAGGAAACGTCTGTCCCATTAGAAATCCCAGAGTGGTCGTTCACTGCCCCTCCCACCTTCTCATACCCCCACCCCAGTCCTGCTAAGGCTCTCTTCGAGAACATACACCCTCTTCTCTCATTTCTACTTCTCTCAACTTTCTGTAGCTCCCCCGACCAGGAGGGAGAGCCTCTGCTTCCATGCACCCACCCACGGTCCCCTCTTTTCTCTGCATGGTGCTCGGCGGCAGACGTGATGTAATTAGAATGATAACATTCTCCTACTTCACACCGGGCGGGAGCCACCCATCACACCTACAAGCAACACAGACTTCAGTCTCAGCTGGAATGTCTCTAGGGAGAGTTTTTCCTTGGCCACACTTTCTACTCTCTCTCACCACCGCCACCCCCAAATTCTCTTCTTCAGACTCTTGCTCTCATGGTTACATCTATTACAACTGAAAGTACGTCAGCCATTTCTTCGTGGCTTTCTCAGAACATACAGGGCATGCAGGTGGCTCACGCGTCAGAACGTATGTCCTGTGTGGGAAGGTGCTTGTATCCCCGCACTGCAGAAAGTACCGGTTGAAGGTTGAATAACAGACCCATCTGGTACTCGGACTTTCTTCCTGCCCCTTCATTCCACCCCACCTACCTGACTCAGGCTCTCAACTTTTCAGCTCTCTTCGTTTTAGTGGCACATTCCCACCAATAGCTTGCCTGCCAGTAGAATAAGACCACACATCCCACTGGAGACTTCAGTTCCTGGTTCCTTCCTCCAAGAACTGTAGCATCTAAAGCCTGAGGTGGAATTCACGGGCCACGTTTCTGTCTAGCCAAATCACCTTCAAGACGCAAGGCAAGTGATCAGCCATCTTGAAGCTGGAGGCCCCAGAATGATAAAGGGCTTCCAATGATTCATTGGGTTTGAACATTTTTTTTAAACCCACATCACATTCATGATTTCCTTTACCAGGCTGCCAAAATATATGGCACATCAGGAAGGAAAGGGGAGTTAGTCCTGGCTGGGCACTTGCCCCAAAACATGAACCTGCCCTGCTCCCTTTCACCCAGCTCCCAGCCTAGTCTGGCTCTGGGCAGGGGACCTAATACCTGCATGTGTTTACCTGTCCTTCTCTTAGTCTCTGTCTGGGTGACGCTGGTAGGTGGGTAGGAGGGTAGGTAGGTTGGACAGATATCGGGTTCAGCTTCATTGCGACCACTTAAACTAGCCATGATGTTGGGAGAGTTACCCTATCTTTCTAAATCCCATCACACAGAT
The DNA here is from genome assembly GCF_018350215.1 of Panthera leo. Classification (NCBI taxonomy): domain Eukaryota; kingdom Metazoa; phylum Chordata; class Mammalia; order Carnivora; family Felidae; genus Panthera; species Panthera leo. Next base: position 138,686,677 of record NC_056683.1, on the reverse strand, counting down.
GAGAAAGAACACTTGTAGATCTATTGCGAAGATTGCAAAAATGTATTTAAAGTGCCTGCTGTGGTGTCCTGCATCTAGAAAGTACCCCCACAAATAAGGTGTGTTCCTTGTGTGTGTGTCACTAGCTGGGTGTGTGTGAGGGGCAGAGGAGGAGGGTACGTCCTTTCGTAGGAAAAGCCCCAATAGTGGTGACCTCCATCCTTGAGTCCTACTTCCGCAAGAGGCTGGTCTCTACTGAGTCCTTTTACCCTCAGTGGTCCCACGACCTCTTCCGGCTGGCAACGCGCTCTGTTTTCTCCCTCGGGGTGGTGGTGGGAGAATGATTTCAAAGTCACCAACCAGCCGGCATTTGGCCCAAGGAATTTTCATTCTGGTTTTCTGGGAACGTTATATAACCTTGTTGAGGCCATATAGATTTTTACCAGGGTCTTGAGAAGGATCAGCGTTCTCACGGAGTCAGGGTCCCCGGGAACTGGATGAGCACACCTCACCTGCCCTCTCCAGAGGTCACGGGAAAAATAGGGAAACGGAAATGAACAAAGCCAGGTTTGATTAGGGTGACCTCTCCAGAGCAGTTTGGCTCCTTAAAAATAATAGCATTAAATTGACGCGTGTATTTGTGCTCTGGAAATAGCACCCATCTTCCTCACACAGGTGTGCTGGTTATTTCGAGGGAAAGCATGCAGGAGAGGCAGAGAGAGAGAGAGAGAGAGAGAGAGAGAGAGAGAGAGAGAGAGAGAATCCCAAGCATGCTCCGCAATGTCAGTGTGGAGCCCGACACGGGGCTCAATCCCACGAACCAAGAGATCATGACCTGAGCTGAAATCAAGAGCCAAATGCGTAACTGCCTGAGCCACCCAGGCCCCCCAAGATGGTGGAACTTCTCACTTAAAGTTGTCAGGGGGCCGACACGTGGCCTGTGAATCAAGACAAGGTTGCAGTCCAGCGGCTGCTTACGTGGCCGACCCCGATGACGCCGACAGCTATGACGGACCGCCATTTATACCCCCTCTCCTCCCATTTCCAGGTCTCCCAACACCTCTGCATACCAGGATGGCTAGACACAAAAAGCAAATGTGCAACGAAAGCCAGCATTTTTTCTTGACATTGACTGAAAGCAAGGTTTTCAACCTTCTCGAAGGATTAGAAATAGCCGTGTTCTTCCTCAGTCCCCAACACGCTATCAGGCTTTGTTGAGTGAAAGAGGAGGGACTCTGCCTGTCCTGGGTCAGAGTCGTGGCTGCTCAGGTGCAGGATGTGGACGCTCCCGTCCTAAGTGACGTGTGGAAAATGGAATCACGCTGCGGGAATGATGGTGAGATAGAGAGAGATGCTGCCTTTGCTCAGCATTTTGTATAAACATCCTGGTCACTGGTTTATAGATGAGCAGCGGTTCTCTCCCCGTGCGTCAGAGCCTCGTCACAGTCTTGGTGACATACAGCTGTGGTCAACCTGGCTTGGATGCAAAGATCACGAGGGCCTTGTGGCTGGTGAGATACTAAGATATTCAGACACTGGCTTGAAGCAGCCACTCTGATTCTCTCAAGGCTGTCCTCAAGAGGCGGTCGGACCTGGCGTGTCGGGCAGTCAGGTCCCCCTCCCACCCTGGTCCTTGTACCACTAGGCAACATCGGTCTCCGTATGGCTGATGCCCGAGTTGGGCTCTGGGGCTTTTAATGTTTATTCATTTTTGAGAGAGAGAGAGAGACAGAGACAGAGACAGAGACAGAGCACGAGCAGGGGAGGGGAGAGAGAAAGAGAAGGAGACACAGAATCCGAAGCAGGCTCCAGGCTCTGAGCTGGCAGCACAGAGCCTGATGTGGGGCTCAGACCCACGAACTGTGAGATCCTGACCTGAGCTCAAGTTGGACGCTTACCTGACTGAGCCACCCAGACACCCTGGGGCTTTTAAAATCCTAACAATAAGGTACCCTGAGCTCCCACTCCACCCTTAATCTAAAGTCTCAAAAAGTTGCTTGTATGAAAGGGGAAATTTTAAATCCCTCAAAGGTGAGATTCATGTTGATGGTTCTGCCTCAAAGATTCCCAATCAGGCCAGTGGCCAGGGTGGAGGGACTGAAGGCTGTCACTCACCCCCCACCTCTGCCACACTATGTATTTTCATGAAATATGCCAGACCCTCCATGAGGGGCACATTTTACTATTGAAACCCAGAGCTACTCTTAAAAAAAAAAATTGTCCTTGATCATTTTAATGCTACTCTAATGATAACAAAAATGGGATTCGAAAGCAGCAATGAAGAATTTAGCGAAACAGAGTTGATAGAAAGAAATTCATTTCCTGAGATTTTGCTACGATATTTTCCTCTCCTGGAAAACTTGCTTCACTGGAGCCCTTTCCAGGTGAATTTCCGTCAGTGATTCATGTCTCCATCCGATCGATAGGTATTTAGCCCTCACTGGGGAGGGCATACAAGGATGGGGCTCCTAGTCTGACCTTGTGAGCACTTCAGGCTGTGCCGGGAAAGAGGCCCCAGACCGCCGGGGGGGGAATGAGCAACGCTGGGCCACGGACACCACCAGGACCGTGCACCCTCTGGGCACTGTCCTCACTACACCATCACTGCTGCACAATCCTGGCCACACTCGCTGGACGCCTTGTTTATCGGAGGCGCTGTGCCGACGGCTTCATATGCACCCACCTTCCTGATCTCCAATTTAGCCGTGTGAAAATGGGCTCAAGAAGGTTAAATCACGGGGCGCCTGGGTGGCTCAGTCGGTTAAGCATCCGACTTTGGCTCAGAGCACGATCTCAGGGTTCATGAGTTCGAGCCCCACTTCAGGCTCCAAGCTGATGGTGTGGAGCCTGTGTGAGATTCTCTCTCTCTCTCTCTCTCTCTCTCTCTGCCCCTCGCTCACTTGCACCCTCTGTGAAAAATTAAACTAAAAAAGAAGAAGCAGCCTAAACCACATGTTTGCGTCCCAGAGCTGGTCAGCGGTGGAGACAGAACAAAGCCCATCGGATGACTCGGTCAGGACTCCAACACACTTACGGACACACACACACAGGAGAGTCACAGCCCCCCCAAAAGTGCACGCCAATCACAATGAGGCCGCTCTGTCCAGCTCAGCCGAGCCTCCTGGCAAAGCAAAACTCTAAGCGATGCATTTAAGACGTCCCCGGGGCCCTGGGAAAGAACACCCACACCCCGTAAACCACGGAAACTCACGCGATGGTGTCACCCAACATGGGACTCAAGCCCACAACCTGGAGATCAAGAGTCCCATGCTCCACTGACTGAACCAGCCAGGCACCCCTCTCCTTTTTCTTTTTTTTCCTAATAGAGTGTGCACACATGTGTGTGCAAGCGAGGGGGGTCGGGGGGAGGGGAGGCAGAGAGGGAGAGAATCTTAAGCAGGCTCCACACTCTGCACAGAGCCCTTCTGATCTCTAATCGAGCTGATGTCACCTCGTCATCCGGGAGGTCTTCCCGGCCCTCCACGCACAAAGTACTGGCCGTGGCCTCCCCTGCCCCTTTCCCATTCCTCCCTTACCCTTCTCCCTTCTCTCTGTAGCACCTGTACCCACCCAGCGGATCACATCAACGCGCCTCTTCCCGCTAGATTAGAAGCCCTGCGAAATCAGGGACTTGGCTTTGTACACCATTACGTTTCGGGTACCAGATGGGGCCTGCCCTATAGGACATGCGATCTTGTAACTGAATCGGTAACATTTGTGGAACTCTTGAAATGAACAAAACGCCGCCCTCCAGGTGGGCGGCGGAGACAGAGGTAGAGGGCTCAGGCCACGAGTCCTACCACCCCCTGCGCGCACGCTGCCCCCTCGCCTGGGGCTCCGAGCTGCTCCCCGCTACGCGGCTCCCCGCCTCCCTGCCTTTGCTCTGGCGTTTCCTGCCCCCGAAATCCCAGACCACCCCTCTCCGTGGTCAAAGCACAGCTTGAACGGCAGCTCTTCGCGAATCCGGTTCCATCGCTCTCCCCCACCTTCAAGATCCTGACTCTTCCCCCCGCAGCACAGCCCTTTCTGGTTCCTCTAGTAAACCGTGACCTCGTCTTCCCTTGTAGAAGTGTTACGATGGCCCTCCCGACCATCTCCGGGGCAGGGCCTCTGTGCCTCCTTACCTAACCAAGTCACTTTTAAGTCTTGCCTTTTTTCTAGAAATAGCCAAGTTGTCAATTTGGCCTACGATTGAACAATATTTCTGTGGGCGGTTAGAGTCCAGACGCCAAGTCAAAAGCCAAATGGGCACTCCAAGGCTCCTGGCATTTACTTGAGCAACAGAGACCCTGACCTGCCAGGTGACATGAGTCATGGGCATATTTGGGACTAAATACCAGGCACTCTGTCACTAAACCAATATTCCCATGATCTCAGTACGCGCTGCCTGACAGGTAGGAGACCTGAAAACAATATGCTGTCCTCAAGATCTGAAGAGAAACAAAACAAAACAAAAAAACACCCGGCAAAGTCGAAATTAGTGTTTAATAAAATGCAAACAAAACATCTCGTCACCTTTTTTTTGGTTAGAATATGGCAGCCACAATCTTATCTGTCTGATAGGATATGAGCCGAGAGCCTTCAGAATAAAACTACGGGCTTCCAAAGTCTCGAAACAGCCACGAGGGCAGGAGCACACAGTGTGGCTGGAGTTCTGAAAGCCAGGGGTTGTATGGAAAGGAAGGCTGGAGAGCTCACCACAGGCCCGTGTGGGTCCAGCTCAGGGATCTGGGCTTTATTCTCAAGAGCAATGGGAACAGGGGTGTGGGTGTCTCCGTGCATGATGTGTATTTGCACAATGAGATTTTGCACGTTCTGGAAGGTTCCTTTGAGGTCTGGAAAGGAAACTGAAGGAGGCCTGAGAGGAAGGTATTGTAATAATTCAGGGGAGAGGGGACGGTCATTTGGATTAGCAAACACAATGAAAATAAGGAGGAGAGCACAGATTTAAAGATCTTTTGGTCTTTCCTAGGTACACTCCTTGGGCCTGAGCTTGGACCCTTACACGGAATTCTGTTTCACAGTCGACAGTGTCCTCGCACTGTTCAAGCGATACTCCAGAATATTTCATGTTCCCCTCGGGGCTGGAATGAAAACACTGGCAGACCCCAAGGGCAAAAGAGAAAATTCCATTAGGACATATTCAGGCTTGGGATTATAGTATGCAGTGGCTTGGATGGTGGCCCCCAATATACGTTCATGTCCTAACCTCTGAAACCTGTGAACGTGACCTTATTCTGGAAAAAGGCTCTTTGCAGATGTGCTTGCAGATTTCTAGACAGAATCACCCCGGGTTGTCTGGGTGGGCTCGAAGTCTAGTGACAAGTGTCCTTATGTGAGAAAGAAGGAAAAGAGACGCAGAGAAGAGGGGTGGCAGGGGAGGACAGCGGCAGCCCTGGGAAACTGCCACATGGAACAAGACAAGGACAGGATGCTCTGGGAGGTGCCCCAAACTCCCTTCCTCATCTGCGCTTATCCCTCACATACCAGAGGCCCCCCAGCATGAGGCTGGGCACCCGTGACCTGAGACCTGCTGTTCCCCTGTGCCAGGCTCCGCATGACCCTCTTCCTACCCATGGAGAGCTCGCTCTGTGGCCCTTTGAAGCAAAGCGGTTAGGGGAGGGAGCGCAGGGCCTTTGAATGGAGGAAGGGACCAGATCCTGTCTTGGGGAAGAGTTTGAGAGAAGGGCAGAAGGGGATTGGAGAGGTCAAGAGCACCCACAAAGCCCTAGATAAGCTTGAAGGAGATGCTTTCCAGGATCTGAAAAGGAATGTCCTTAACCTGTCCATCTCCCCAGTACCTTCTCCACCATCTCACCATGCTTCTAAAACCTGGGCATAAGGGATGGCCCCTCGATATTATCCTTGTTCTTGCTGGCTGGGGTGGGATGGTCTGTACTGGGGCTGCTGAGCGTGTTGTACAAGTTGCATACTGCACAAATGCACCTGTGAGGGGGTGAGCAGGAGCTGAACTCCAGCTGTGCTCCTCTTGCCATGCTGTGTGCCTTAGGAGCACAGAGGCTCCCTTCTGCAATATGCAGAGAGGCACAGGGTGTGCCAGCAGCAGCCCCTCCCTCTCTGGAGTCAGCCTGACCTTGGTCCCCAGCGCCAGACCCTCAATGGTCTCCTGTTGGTCTCCCGCAAGAGTAGCACCAAATTCTCTGCCCTCATGATGAAACTCTGTCCCCCAGAACAGTCTGTATCTCCTGCCTCCTTCCCGCCACGTCCTTTCCTGCCAAAGTCAGCCTCTTGTGCCCAACGCTGCCAGAGCAGCTGGGACAGTTTCTGATGGAGGAAACGCCCCAGTCCTGTCGAAATACTATTTCCCCTATTTCCCGGGTGCGGAAATTCCTCACACCCTCGGCACAAGAAAGCTGTGATATCATGCCAGGTCAATAGGCACGTAAAGCAACCAAATGCATATCAAAGACATTTTCTAGGCTTGCCACATGGGGGGGGGGGGGCTCTGCCAGAGCAGTTTCCCTAGAAAGTGTATTCTTAGCCATTTCGGAAAAACGCAGACTAGTCAGTCACCTTTACTCTATAAATGTCTGTACTTGTTAGAATCATGTATAATAAAAATGTGTTCTTTCTTTACTCGGGTCATTAAAAAACAAACCAAGAAAAGTTTGAGGTCCTACGACCCAGCAGCCGATGTGAAAGGAAAACAAAAGGCAGTCATTCAAGATCTCGTATTTTCATCTGAGACTTAGGACTTGAACGGTCAGGCGTGATTCCCTCCTTCCTAACAACACGAACTGTAATTTAAAGTCACACGATTTCACAGTGCAGAATGCCTTCAACCCAACAGGTGGGGTCTGTAAGACACGGAAGCTGCTTTCAAGCCTTCTGTCCCTTCTTCCTCAAAACTAGCCCACTAAGCAGGCACAGCTGTCCCTGTCTTACAGCTGGGACACTAAGGCTCAAGGAGGTGAAGGTTGAAGGCCAGTGTGCAGCAGAGCTGAGGCGTTCACTCCAGGTACGTTGGTTGACTCTGTAGCCTGAGCCGCTCAGCACCAGACCGTACCCTCTGCTGGGGAGAGCGGGGGTCCCTCCAAGCCTCTCCCATAAAGTGCTCTCCGTGCATCCCGCAAAGTCCTGCCGCTTACAGCTCAGCCACAAGGGAGCCTTGTGTCGTAACGTTTTCTCTTTCATTGTTAAGGGGCTGCTGGCGTGGTGAGGATTTAATAGGGACGGCTGTCGAATTCCTGTATCCCGCCCCGCCTCTGTTTGGCCAATGAGCCCACGCGAAAGCTAAATTACATAAAAGAAAACACAAACCACCCTTCTTCCTTTAGGTCTTTGCCTAATGGTCTAGACGATATTTGTGTGTCTCCACCCTCCCCCCACCCCCCCACCCCACGATTCATAAATTCAAAATCTCATCCCCAGTGTGATGCTATGTGGAAGCTTTTGGGAGGTGGTTAGCTTGTGAGGGCAGAGCCCTCACGAACGAGGTTAGCACCTTTATAAAAAGGGACTCCAGAGAGCTACCTGCCTGTCCCTTCCCCCCAGGGAGGAGGACGCAGGGGGAAGATGGTCCTTACCAGACCCCAAATCGGCCAGAGCCTTGATCTTGGAGTTCCCAGACTCCAGAGCTGGGAGAAAGACATGTCTGTGGTTTATTAGCCTCCCAGTTGATGGCGTTCTGTTATGGCAGGCTGAACTAAGACACCTACGTTCCACAACGAGTGGCCTGAATTCTTTTAGACCTGCCCACATTCCTGTTAGGAACCTGAGCCAGACTGATTCTTCCCTGCAAGTTAAAACGACGTGAATTTTCAGCAGCTACAGCAGTCTACCTCATTCCCAGCGCCTTCAGGGCACATGGAGTCCTCCGCTCAAGGGAAATGGGACCTGTGTCCTGCGTCCCGTCAGCACTGTCTGACTTGGGCTGGGATCCAGACTGGATTAGTTGAACCCAGGCTTAAACAGCCCCGACCCACCCTTGCTGCCTGAGACATGCAATGAAGCTGGGGGCCGGGGGCCGCAGCACGGAGTGGCCGCCTGAGCTCTATTCCGTTGTGCTCCTCACCGCCCTGCCCGGGGTGGGGGTGGGGGGGGGGGGCTTTCAAGCTTCCTTCCTCTGAGTTTCCTTAATAAAATTGGTTCTTAAGTATTGGAGGATTACCAAGCTCTTTGCAAATCTGATGCAAAGCTATGGCCCTTGCCAAAGAAACATTCCAATACGCCTAAGATCTTGCATAAAGTTCAGCGTGTGCACAGCTAGGAACCCCTGGGGTTCAGGTGCCATTCAGCTCTGACGCTCCGCCTTTCCAGGGTTCTGTCATGAGGGAAGGCACACCGTTAACCTCCGCTCTCCTCCCCCACGGAAGACACTTCCCCAGGGTCACAATAGGCAGAATGAGATAGACTTTCTCTCCTCCCCCAAGGTGTCTGCATGCAGGAATCACCTTCATCCCCAAAGGCATCGTGTTTGTGTTTTGTTTGTTTGTTTTGAGACAGAGAGCGAGTACAAGCGGGTGAGGGGCAGAGGGAGAGGAGAGGGAGACTCTTAAGCAGGGGCTCCTTCTCACACCCTTGGGATCATGACCTGAGCCGAAATCAAGAGTCAGACGCTCAACGGAGCCACGCGGGCACCCCAGTTCTTTTTTTAAATGAAGTTAGTTTTCACTTATTTCAGATGAATGCAAGGCAATAAAGAACAACTAGAGAAGAGAGACTCGTTAGACTAAAAATACAACCAGGTGTCAGACGCTAATGGGCAACGACCTAGGATAGGTAAGGAGTGGGAAGCCCGCGCGACAGCCCCACCTCTGTCCTTACGGATGTGCCTGGGGCCGTGGCCAGGAGCCATCAGCAAAAGTGCCATCAACTCACAGAGTCAAGCTGGCCTTTCAAAAGTGTCAACTTCCCAGATTTCCTCAGATTGATCTGCCAGGCAAATCCTGTTCCCAGAGCCCCGGGCAGACTCCCCCCATCCTGGGAAAACAGACGGACACAAAAGCCTTATCTCTGAGTATAAGGTTGTATCATTCTTTCCAACAGGCTAGCAATTGATGAACAATTCAGTTGTCGGGAGGGGAGAGCCTCCCGTGTGGCAGTGAGCCTGGCTGCCACTCCACTCCTCGTCACTTTCATTAAGCTGACGTCACTTGATCACCCGCAGTGTGTGTCCCAGTCTTGGGAATGATTAAACTTGATTCTACCCTGGGGATAAATAATGCCAGCCACCATTTCCTGTGCCAAGTGCATTCCATGCTCTGTCACGAATCAGTTAATGTACACGGTATTTTCACGACGCGGACCAGAAAGCTGTGGGCGTGATTATCTCTACTCTACAGATGAGGAAACCAGGGCTCATGGAGGTTAAAAAACTCACCCCCCTCACACAACGAACAGGAGGCAGAGCTAGGATTCAGGCATAGGCTTACCAAATCCTTCTTTCCTTTCCTCCAGCCCAGCAGCTCCCAGACTCAGTCTGCACATTAGGATCCTTCCACTTCGTCCCCCAGGGACCTTTTCACACTCCCAACGCCCAGGACATACCCAGAAATTGCAATCTTTAGGGAAGGGACACGGGCATCGGTATTGTTTTGAAGGTAGCCACGTGATTCCAATGTGCAAGCCAACTGGGGAACCAATGCGAAGGGTTTGGAAGCGTCTTCAGCTGCAAACGCTTCCCAAATAACCCAAGTGCAAATCAGGAGAAAGGAATGAAAAGGAAGCAAATTAAAGAATGAGCTAAGAGTGGCTGAAGAGACGTGCGTGAGTAGAGGAATCTGTTTTCTCCACGGGTAATGGAAGAAACTTGATGAGAAGTAACTTCCCTGACGCAAGAGTAGACAACTCAAATGGGTGGGGTTCTGGTTTCTAGCAACTTGGTGTTTTTTTGTTTTTTTTTTTTTTAATGTTTACTTATTTGAAAGAGAGAGAACGAGCAGGGAGGGGCGGGGAGGGGGGTCATGGTACAGAGGATTAAAGCGGGCTCCTAATGCGGGGCTCGAATCACGAACCATGAGATCATGAGCAGAGCTGAAGTCGGACGTTTAACCAACTGAGCCCCCCAGGCTCCCCAGCAACTCAGTTTTACGGGATGAACTGAAATACACTGAGCATAGCTCTCCTATTAAGTGGGGTTTCTCTCTGCCCCACTCTTGGGGGGAGAGTGACTGTTTAGTTGGTGTCTATTTATACTAGAAGCTGCTTTTTTATGCACCAGGGTCTGTGGCTGGCACTGCCCACACTCTCCAGACCAGTACCGTGAGCCTTCTGATGGCCCTTCTGTAACAGCAAAGCCTGGTAGGGTTATATCCAGAAGAGCATTTGTTTTAGTGCATTTATGCAACATATTCAAATTCCTTAAACACTGAAATTTGTTGAAGAAGCCTCAGTCCTCTACGATGCTAAGAAGAAGAGTTTATTGGGATGTTATCTTGTGGAACCTTAATTTGAAATGTTTGATGGCCAAGTATACTGAGGAATTACTGCTTTTAGTTGGACCGTAAGTAGAATTTTGGCCACATGGAGCATGACTGCCATGTCTTGGCTGAAGTCCAAGAAAGGATAATTAGCAAATGATTTAGTGGTGGTCACACACTTGCTTTAGTTCATACTTTGCTTTATTTTAAGTAACACGTATTGCCTGCAAGGGCCTAGTGTTCGTCACTGAATGGAAATGCTAGAATTTCCAAAGCTTATCACAAGTCTTATATTCCAGTTGGGTAAATTCCTGTACTTAGATCTGATGGATCTTTCTGCTTCAGATAAAAGATCTGAGCCAACGATGAATGAAATCCACAACTTACTGGTTTTCTATTCGTTTTGTTTCCCTCTTTTGTACTTAATGGCAATAGATCTCACCGCGATATAACTAGACCAAAAACATGAAGTCAACCCTACTTCTACGCATCTGTTTGCTGGGACAGGGATCTACCGAAACCAACCTTGTCGTTTGTGTGCTGCTAAGATGGACCCAGGAAATTCACACTCACTTCAGAGAAAATGTGGGCCAAGAATAACTTTCTAGGTATTTCTCCCCACTCTCTCATTATCATGTATCCTTTAGTTTCAGTAAGTGTAGTGTATTTTTTTTTTTTTTTTTTTGAGAGAGAGAGAGTCCATGACCGTGAACGGGGGAGGGGCAGAGAAAAAGGGAGAGAGAGAATCTTAAGCAGACTCCACGCCTCGCACAGAGTCCAACGCGGGGCTCCATCCCATAACCCTGGGATCATGACCTGAGCCAAAATCAAGAGTCAGATGCTTAACCAACTGAGCCAGCCAGGTGCCCCAAGTGTAGTTTTTCTAAAAAAAATTAAAGAGCTCTTCTAAGAAACTCTGAATTCTAGTGTTTTGATAGTACAAATGGCATCTGGTGTTCTATTTATAATTTTCCCAAGACTCTAAAGCCAAAATCATTGTGCTTGAGAGTAGTTTTTGTTTCCATCCACTTATATTTGGAACTTGTCACATCTCCTGTTGAATTTAATGCGACTTTCCTGGGTGGTGGTACTTGCTTCCTCGCTACTGTTTAGGGATCTAGAAGAAAAGAGGGGGTCCTGTTTGGAACCTGTGAGGAGGAAGGCCCACTGAGAACATATTTGTGAAATGTGGCCCCAAGGAATGTTGCTGCGAGGCCACCGGAATCGGGCAAGTCCTTGGAAATACTATACCTTTGAACAGGAGTGTTTGACTAATGTACGTGAATATAATCCTAAGATTCCGAAAACCAAATGAACAATAAACTTGTTACTGACTAGAAAACCGCAAAAAAATAAAAATAAAAAATAAAAACAAAAAAGGCCAAAAAACAGAAGCTGTTTTCCACACTGGAATGTTGAGCTAATAACCTAGTCATTTTTAGGGAAACATGTGGCGTCTATCTGCCCATGTGAGCCTCCTTTGCACTCGTATCCTAATATGTGACACACCCCTGTCGCTCCTTTTGAATATGCAGATCCTGATGATAAGCACAGACATCATTTTAATTCATCACCCCACCTCCGATCTCAACACAGCAGCCGGCATTTAGTAAGTCCTACATTAAGTATGTGTTGGGTGAATGAAGGAACATTGGTATTTGAAGACAGAAGTACAACATTCTGATAAAAAAGCCAGAAGCTGGGAAAGAGATGGGGCCTCAGTGGTGACCGGGCCTCCCACGCAGAGATGCGGGCCTCGACCTGGGGGCTGGTGATCACTCTCTGGGCGGGAAGCTCCCCAGCTCTTATCACAGAACCCCCGGCTGGCCTGTCCTTCCCCGTGGTCTCCCCAGCTGACCACGTCTTTGGAAGTTCTGCTTCTCTGTGACCTGAGTGCATTCTGGCCACTGTGCTATGGCCACCAGGCCCACGAAGTGTGTGCATGGACATATGCTTCCATCTACACAGGTGAAACAAAACTCTCAGAACATGGACATTTCTGGCAAAAAGGACTCCCTTTCCTTCATTAGCTTTTCTCCTTTGTCCATTAGTAATAAAAGAATGGGAATAATGTAATGAGAGTGAGTGAGGTGCCAATGGATGTCTGTTAGCTGGGGCTCTTTACTGAGCTTGCATGACATGGTGGGGGACGGGGAGTGGTGCTTTTAAATATTAATGCAACTCTTCACGAAGGGTCCTTTAAGACCATATAAAACAAGAATTTGGCTCAGTCTTCATAAGAAATTTTTAAAAAATCCTCTGAATAGGAATTCCTTCCATTCAATAGGCATCTTCCCCTCACCCACGATCGCCCAGGCAAAATTTATAAAAGGTGCATTCAAGTTCCTTCCCAACTGTGCATACTGACAATCTTAGCCGACTGAAAGCCACATTTATTTCCAGAAATATGGATCATTTGGTGGATTTTAAAATTGTATTAATATTGTACATAATATCTTCTTAGAAAATATATTTGAGCACAGTGTTGGAACTTGTATATTTTATACATATATATACATATATATACATATATATATACATCTATATATATGTGTGTGTGTGTGTATATATATATATATATATATATATATATATATATTCCTTTTATTTCCTTATTGCCCACGGCTAAAGTCTTTTTCTATGAGATTTTTGAAAATGCTTTGGGGGCTCCTGGGTGGCTCAGTCAGTTAGGCGTTTGACTTTGGCTCAGGTCACGATCTCATGGCTAGAGCCCCAACTGAGCTCTCTGCTGACAGCTCAGAGCCTGGATGGAGCCTGCTCCAGATTCTGTGTCTCCCTCTCTCTGCCCCTCCCCTGCTCATGCTCTCTCTCTCTCTCAAAAATTAATAAACATTAAAATTTTTTTAAAATGCTTCGAAAAAGATGTGTATCTGAGAAGAAACAAGAGAAGTAAACATAAGGTTTCTCATAGATACTAAAAGGTACAGTAAGTACCTATGAGACAATAAATAAGACCAAGTCTAAGCACTTCAGTAGGCTCCCCTCCTGGTAATCTTTAAGCAACCCTCTGAAAGCCCTGCTATAAAAACGATGTGATTTGATGACAGCCACAATAGTGTGGAATATTCCCCAATTTTAAAAATTGGATCAAGAAATAGTGGATTTAGGAAAATTACTAATAATGAACGGAAAGAGGCCTTCTTCTAAAGCATCACACTCACCCACTTTCTTAACTGCTTGTATTCTTAAATCATTTAAAACAAATTGCTTTTGATAAAAGTAATCATCTATGTGCAATTTCTGTGCAGAGACCATTCTGAAGCAGATGTTACGGGTTTTTTTCTCCCCCTCTGAAGAATTTATTAACCACAAAGGAACTGCTTGAAACCATCTTATTTGAATGAGATCTCGGTATTAGAATTCAAGGAAGAGGCCAGCGTTTACTTAGAAACCAAACAACTCATATCAACGATTCTTTCTAATTGTGTAAATACCAAATAGCTTCAGTCTGTCAAAGTCACCTGATACTATTTTAAAATCTAGCTCAAAAAAAAAAATTTTTTTTTTAAAGCTTTCCTTTGCTGCATGCAGAAGGAAGGGAAGGAGGGTGGAGTGTTAAATATTCACGCTGCTTCACAAAGAGAGCTTGTCCAGATGCTCAGGCAGAGGGTGGTGGAGGTTTTGGAAAAGGGAATTCATCCAGGGAACAAAAGCATGAACGTCTGCCCTTGTTAGGGTGCCTCTTGGGAGTTTAAAAAGATTGCCTTGATAGCACACCTCCAGCTAAGTGCTAAGACTGCGCGTGAACTTGGTTCTGAAGGAATGATCCTTATTTCTTAAGTTTGTTTGCTATCCTACTCTTTCTCCTCCCACCCCATCCTCAGAAAGGAACCCCAGAACCTTCTATTTATTTGTCTTTTTTCTCTACATTAAGAGTTCCAAAATCCCTTTGCTTATATATGCACTAGAATGTCCACACGAATCCCCGAATCCAGGCTGTTCCCTTTGTGGGGAGCAGGTGGGGTGGGGGCAGGGAGCCAGATATGTGGCGTATCTATCTGCCAGTTGTACCTTTGGCCACAGAAGAATGGAAGGAAAGGGATCTTTGCTTATTTCCATACCAAATTTAGTGCCAAGCAAGGTCTAAGCTTTCTGAATAGGCTCACGTGTTTGGATTTCTTTGGAGTTTAAAAATTTCTTACTAGAATATTGTGGAATACACAAAAATATACTCTAAAACACTGGGCAGGGAGTCAACCAAAATAGACGCGATCTAAAAGCCTATAGCTGTGGCTAAATTACCCACAGCCTTCTTCAATTTTCTACTTATTTACTGGAAAATATAATCAAAATATAATTCTATTATAATCAATGTAACAGAAAATATAGTACAGTCAGAATCTGAAGAAAGCAAACACGTAATATTCCTGGGGAGGAATAATCTCTAAGCCGTGTTGCAGAATGCATCATCAGAGAGAGCCTTGGCCCTCGTAAATAGCCCAGCCTTTCCAAAAAAGAACAAAGAGTGGTTGTGCAAGTCTAGAAATCGACAGCAGTTCGGTGTAAGAAACTGTGAAAGACCCAAACCACATATGCACCTCTCTCTCTAGACACAGGGTGATACAAAGGGCTTGGCTGCTGGGCAAAGAGGAACCACGAAAGATGCGCTGAGCCAGCTACAAGACAAAGTAAATGACTAACAACCAAAATCAGTTTCAATTTTTATTATGAACGTCCAAAGTAGACAGCATACTGTGAAAGTGTTAGGTTCTCACTGATTAAGTTTCAAGAGACCACAGACTACTGTATTCCAAGCACTTTAATTTGTGACAGAGCCAAAACAAACAAAAGAATGATAAAAAATATTCTTTTCGGTGTAAAGAGTGCTCTTATTTGAGTTGCTGTTGCTGTTGTTGTTTTTTTCCCTGCAGGTATTGTGAACACTGATCATTTCCAAAACGCAAATCCTGGTCTGGTACTTGCAGCAAACTTTGATAAGCTCTGCCTGAATAAGAAGCTAAGAAGAAATGTACTTATAAAGTATGTTTACAACACAATGTAATATGCCCATTCATTGTCATTTCCTTCTTCTCCCACTAGGCTTCTCTTCTACCACCTGGGTACCTGCTGTTTGTAATAACGGGTCACTGAAGGCTGGAATGAAATACCCAGAAGACTATATTGAACCCCGGATTTCCTCCAAGCTGCATTGTTCTTTCAATGAAAGCTTAAGACTTTCAACGTTTGAGACTGTCCGAGGAGACGACTAATAAGGGATTAAAGTCACCAGTCAAGAACTACAGTCTATGCGTGTCGTGTTCAAGGAAAAAAGCCATGGTTTGCTAAAGCTATGGTTCTAATAATCTGTAGTTCCAACACAATACGACTTTTCCCCCCGGCAGGGTTTCCTTGCAATCTGCCCTCTCCATCACTGGTTCTGGATCATGCTACAGCTGGAGTTGGTTGCCATTTATATATTCCAATCAATTCTGGTCCTGTGGAAGGTGCATATCTCTTACAGATGCAATATTGTTCATCTGAGTGCATCCTCAAAAAGAACAATTATGAACTGGAAACTCATAGAGTTTGTGTTTAAAATTTATAAAATTAAACCTGTTCCAACAGGTAATACAGGGAGGCATGCTTGCAACCCGTGGATTCAATCAGAAACAATGTCTGAGAGCACAGAGCCTTCTCAATAGGTAACGGCGGCTTCCTTTTAACGCTTCCTTAAACAAGATCCGATGTGATGCACATTAGAACTTTGAAGCACGTCTCATTTATTTCTACAAGGCCTGGGACACGGGAAGGTGCCAGAACGTCATTCATCATCTTGCCTGTTGACAAAAGGAACAATAACTGGTCATCACTGGTCAATGGAATAACTTTTCCTAGTTTTTTTTTTTTTTTCCAAGATAATTCCTAAAGAAGAGATGATGTCAATACAACAGCAAATGTTTCAATGTTTGATGAATTTCTGTGCTTTACAACGCCATGTCTTCTTCCAGGAGGGCAGGAAGAATGAGAGTGTGCAGTGTTCATCTCTCTCCTCGTGCTGGAATTGTTCAGGAGAGCCCCCTGTCCTGGAAGTGAGCACACCCAGGCTCCAGACGCGATTCCACCAGTAACTATGTCACCTAACCTTGCCGGGCCTTCCTTCCTTCACATATACCCAAGAAGACCTCAGTGGGTGAGTTCTAAAAAGAAGGCCAATCCAACCACATTATTGGGTTCATGCGGCCCTGCCTCCATAGCTCCATACAGACCACAACCAGGTATAACCTTTTCAGTCTGTGGCAACGGCTAGGCTTAAAAGAAGTCTCAAACTGTTAGTGTATGAAGTCAATTAAAACCGTAAGCGATAATGTGATTAAGCTAAGTGGGTATAAACTTCTGAAAGCACCCATTTCCCCATCTTTTGCTGTCTTAAGATCTAAGAAGTGTCTTTGGTGGGGGGGTATCTGCTGGTTTTCTTAAATTAAGAAATAACTGTGTAAAAGCTGAAAACCACATTAAAAAAGATAGCACAGACACCTGCTGTAAGAACATACTACATAGCCATAAAATTCAACTAGGTGGATGTGTTTAAGTAGCTGTAACTGGTAACTTTACCGAGGTACACGTTGCAGAGGTGGGACCTACACACAGGAAGTCTGACCCTAAAACTGATGCTTTCAACCACTATGCCAAATTACTTCACCATAGTTTGTTAAAATAATAATGAACTGGGGCTGGAAAGTTTAATGGAACTCTCACAGACGCCCTAGGTACAACCAGGAATTAGGTTAAATATTTGGAAACTTCAGGCAATTAGTTCCCATTAGTAACAAAATGATACATTTCAGTAATTGACAAACTATATTTAGTAATTACGATTTGATCTTTATGCCTCTGTGGCTGGTAAAACTTAGACGATGCCAAAACAACCATTTATTTATGTTATATTTACTTTTGAAGGCATCCTGGTTGTTACGTGTGCTAAGAAAAATGCGGAATAATTGTTTCATCTTTCTACTGTGTGTTTGGCAGAAGGGGAGACACAACTTTGTGAAATGTGTGAACGATCCACACAAAACAAAATAGGCACCAAGGTATCTATTGCTTCAGATTATTCTAAGTATTTTGCTAGTGTGTTCATCCTTCAAATGCTGACTTAAAAGCTACTCGAGAGAAAACGACAATGAAAATACGCTCATTTTGACTATCAGTAGCTACAGCACTAGAGGAACAGAGCCATTTCCTTCAATGTGGATAAGATTTGCCAGGTTGTAACAGGATAGGCTTGTCACAGAGCAAATCAGCAACTGTGTGGTAAAAGGCACCGAGACCACACCGGGGAATAAAACGAAAAAGACACAAATTTACTCAAATTGTAGGGCGGGGACATACCAGAATGATCTATCTAACACATGCACATACACACCAACACAGGCTCAATTTCTGTGTCTTTTGTTGCCAAGAAAGAGAAGTAAAGATTTCTGTCTTATCAAAAACATTTTAAATAAGCAAAAGAGGAAGAAAATTTACTATGGGATTCTGGCAAAAATTTCTATGCTGGTGGATTTCGGGGATGTGTATATCCTAAGTCCCTGACGGAATCGCTTCAGAGCATGTAAAATGATCCATCACCGAAGAGGATGGATAGTAAAAAGTAAACATCAAGTACTCATGCAAACAACAATTCAGAGGTGGAGATAATGGTCACAAGGCCTGTATTTGGAGACTGCTGCAGTTATCAAAGTGCCTTCACATTTATGAACCTTCTGGTTCTTATAAAGGGGGACCCAGCCTACACATGAAGCAGCTGAGATTTGAGGGCTTAGGCAGCTTGTCCAGCGTCACGTGGGAACGAGAGTGGCCGAGCCACTGAGTGGGAATGAAAACCGGGTCCTGATTCCCTGGCCAGTGCTCCATCTTTTCGACGAGCTGTCTCTGGCTAGCAACACTGCGTTATCAATGAATTCGTTATTTATTATTATTACTCATCTCTTCTGCCTAGTTTTGTTGCTGCCATGACCCCTCACATATTAAGTGCCTTATGAAGAAGCCCTAACCTTGCAAAGCAGATAGAACTGTCTCACCATGTAACAGAGGCTTGGACTGGGGTTTGGACAAATGCCTTGCCCAGGGTCACGTGGCAAAGAGCGGAGCTGGACATCAAAGCCACGGCGGCGGTAAGAGCTCCTGCTCTTTGCATTCACTGTGTGTGCCGTCTTGGCGTATTCTGGGTTCTGGACCACTAAGCCCAAGTGTGCATACGTGCTGTGCAGCTCCATCTTTAGCAGCATAAGCTGCTTCCTTCATCTAAAGCCTCGTCACAAAAAAAGACACCCAGCTGCCCTACAGGTCTGCCCCAGAGCAGACACTCCGCATGGGTAGCTTATCCCAAACTCCTTAAAGAGCCAGCGCACTCCTTGTTAGCAGCTGCCAATGTGCGTCACTGTCCCCCATAATAATGGCTATAATTTCACAGAAAAGAGTAGGAGGCCAAAACGCCCCCTTGTCAATGAGAACATGGCACAGAAGATGACTTTTAATTTAAAAAAAAAAATTTTTTTTTAACGTTTATTTATTTTTGAGACAGAGAGAGACAGAGCATGAATGGGGGAGGGGCAGAGAGAGAGGGACACACAGAATCGGAAGCAGGCTCCAGGCTCTGAGCTGTCAGCCCAGAGCCCGATGCAGGGCTCAAACTCACGGACTGTGAGATCGTGACCTGAGCTGAAGTCGGACGCTTAAGCCACTGAGCCACCCAGGCGCCCCTAATTTTTTAATGTTTATTTACTTTTGAGAGAGAGCGAGCATGAGCGGGGGAGGAGCAGAGAGAGAGGGAGACACAGAATCCGAAGCAGGCCCCAAGCTCCGAGCTGTCAGCACAGAGCCCGACGCGGGGCTCGAACGCATAGACTATGAGATCGTGACCTGAGCCGAAGTTGGACATTTAACTGACTGAGCCACCCAGGCGACTGATTTTTTTTTTTTTTTAAATAAATAAACTGAGACACAGCAGTGCCTGGAGATGAGAGTTAGTTAACAGTCGACGGCAACTGTAAAAGTTCTAGAACCAGTTTTCTGCAGCTCAAGTTGCCACTGATGATGTTCTTTGCTGCAACGTAATTTTGAAATGCAGTTATTCTTTTATAGAGCTGGTATAATAAAGGCAAATGGACTTAGAGGTGTCCCTATACAGATGTAACTCACTTGGGTCTGCTGGTTCTGGGTAATTTACACACGTGGCTCTCTCCATCTGTGCAAACAGCCCTGCAAATCAGACAGTTTCATGCATCCCACGCTGCAAACCAGAGAAATAAGGTTCAAGGAGGTTACCTGACCTCTTTAATTAATGAACTAATGAGACTATCTGGCCAAGACAACGCGGCTCCAGGGCGGCAGAAACAGACCTCAGGCTAAGCGTGCCTGACCCCAAGTATTTTATGCCTTTCCTTTCACAAGCTGCTGCACCCCAGGTACCTGAAGTGCCAGACATGCCAACGGCCACCCCACATTGTGACCCACGTGCGGGACTGCTGAGGAGGGGCCGGCGGTGACCAGGGCAGCAGGGGAAGCACACCTGCTTCCCAAATAGCTATATCCTTTCTTACTTGCAAAAACCCTGTTCTAGAAACAGGAGCCAGGCTTCCAGGTCAATTATAGGTGTCACAGAAGAGGGAAGGAGGAGGGACCAGGCAGAGTATCTCCACAGAGAGCCCACGACAGGCGAGGCAGCTGCATGCAGAAATAGAAATCAACCTAACTTTAATTCCATGGTAAAGGCTTCGTGGTCTATTTCACGTTTTACTCCCTTAAAGTAATTGTGTTCTGATTTCCAAATCAGCAGGCTGGAAATGGCTTTAAAGCCTGAAGAATCATTTCTAAATGACAGTTGAGAAAGAGAATCTACAGAGAGGCTCTGACCCCTTTTTAATGAATCTCCTTCATTTCTTCCCTGGCAGAATTGCCAGTGATCAGCAAAGTGACCGATCAGAATTCACTGCCTTCCTCTCCCCTGTTCGCTTACACAAGGAGGAGGTGTGAGATTATGAAGCCAGCCACAGAAAACCTGCCCAGAGTGTGATCTGTTCTGGCACGAATGCATTGGATTCATCACCAGTGGGCTAACTAAGGAGGTGATGGAGCGGTACCAAGAAAACTAGGTCCTTGCAAACAGACTTTCAGATCCAAGCCTCAGCCAGCCTGCCCTGCCTCGTCGAAAGGCAAGTGCCAGAGTTATTCAGGGATGCCAGACCCCAATCTGCCTCGTCCAGCTGATCCTTCTGGTCAGCCCATATGGGAGCAGGATGCCTGGCACAGATCGGAAAGTATCAGTGTGTGCAGACATGTTCTAACATCATTGGCTAATGTTTCATTGTTCTGTAGTTAAAAACCTACTTAAAATGTGTGGAGCAACGTCCCACGTCCCATTAGATTAGAACAGTATGAAGTCTAGTCTTTCCAAGTACGGAGTGTAAGAATAATTAAAATAACATAAAGGCAATTATGCCCTATTGGGGAAGTTTATTTCCACGATGGGGCATACCCAGGGCTCCTTTATTAAACTGAGATCACATCATGTCCACACATGTATTGTGCATAAAATCTTTGTGCATAGTTAATTCCAACACAACATAAATAACCACCATATTAGTGCTAAAACAGAACTTAGGAATTGCAGGGCACAAAATTCTCATCCTAAACATTCACAAACCGAAGCTCAGACGTCTCCCATTTGTCTAAGGGTACACAAAGATTGGGAGTCTAGAAGACACTCTGATCTCTTGTCCTCTAAAACGCTGTATGTCCTATGATGTCCCACACTCATTTCATTCAAATATCTCAGATAGAATATCCTGGAAAATTATGCCATTTGGCATGAATGATCAAAAAGTCCGAATGCATGGACTTTTCAATGATCCAAATATAACAGACTTCTGGACCATCACAGACAGAGCCGTTTCCACGGGTGGTGAAGTCCACTCTCACGTGAGCTGGTGGGATGGAGACACAGGGTGTGGCAGACCCTTCTAGCAAAGCTCATTTATGGAGAAGCAGTTCAGTACACTGTTTAAGGTACACTCTGGAACCCACCCATCAGGCTTGCATCTCTGATTCTGCTTCTTATGGGGGGGGGGGGGAGCAATTCTTGGGTTACTGTGAGTTTGCACACCTGTACAACAGGGATTAATCCCAGCACCAAGGCTAACTGTGGGGGTTTAGGGAGGGGCCATGTGGAAAGTGTCTGTCACAGAGGAGGCAGGAGGGATATGGATTCTTTCTCGGCCACCCATGTTCTCAGGGAGCCCTGGCGACACAGAGGAGAGCAGAGATGCTCCATCCATCGTTAGGTCACAGGAGCAACTCTGTGAATCCTTCTCAAGCGGCTAAGGCCCTGTCACCGGCCTCCCATGGTCCATATCCCTGGGAGAGGTCGGCTCCCATCATCATCTTCTCTCTCCTGTCCTTGCCTCTGAGCTCCTCTGTGACCGACTGAAAAAGTGAATGAAAGGCCCAGAGCCCCTCACCTTCCTCATGGATCAGGGCGTTAGTAATCCCACAGGCCACGCACTCTGGTCATTATGGAGTCAGGGTTCCTCCCTTCTTCACCCTCCCCCAACCATGAAACCACCCCCCTCCTCCCTCTTTACTTCTCAGCAGTCTCTCTCTCTCTCTCTCTCTCTCTCTCTCGGCCATTCCTGTTTGCAGGAGAGAACCACCCCAAGTAACTAGGAATCAGGGCACTTATATACATTTTTTTTTTTAAATTTCAAAGCCTTTGCCTTTGTTGAGATAAAAGGAAAACAAAGCATCCGTGTTAACATTTCACAGATGCCCTGGTAAGTCTGCACTTTGACACCCTGAGGCCTTGCACTTGGGTGGGGCGAGGAGATGAAAAAGAACAGAGAAAGAGGAAAAGAGCAAGTTATCAAAGGCACCATTCTAGAGCCTCAAGACTGACCAGAGCGTAGGCTCCATGCAAGCCAAGCCGAGATTTGGCTTTGCTGTTGTGTCAGGGCCCCTCCTGGCACAGGGCTTCTCAATGGCTCCTCAGGGAAGGGCAGGGGGAATGAAAGGGAATTCAACTGAATGCCATCCTGCAAGTCTGATGGTCTCCTGGCTACCCTTCAATCATCTAGACCTTCTGTAATAAAAAACAGCCCTGTGACACTCTTTCCTTTGGCAGTGAAATCACCTCAACCACACGGAGACCCCCAGGCTAGAGGCTGATGCTAAATGCTGATGACTTTTCCATGGGAGCTTGCTTTAGGCCAGCTCTCCTTCTAGCTTAAAGGTTAAAAGGTTCAACTTTGGGTTTCCAAGAACAGAGACTGTCATGTGACGCTCACATGATGCACTACCCTCGTTTTTCAATCTGGCCCATTCAAATGGTCAGTAGTGGGATGTATTCTTCCTCTCTCCCAGGCTGGAGCAAAACCTGTTAATATTCATTTAGTAAAGTTGAACCCATCAGATAACAGATTTTTAAAAATAATTTTAAAAGTTAACCTTAAAAGACTTCTAATATTTTTTAGAGGCATGCCAACTTTCATGCATAGAGTATACTCTAGAAACACAGGGCAGTAAGTAAATTTCATTTTTAGAGTACTGGGAAAAAACTGGTGTTTAAAGAAATCCTATTGGTTAACCTTCTTCAGAAGGCAAAGAAACCTTTTTGAAAAGTGAACAATCATCCTTTTTTTTCTTTTTTAATTTCAATTTTCATATATCCAGTTTGCTTAAAGCAAATTCAATCTGGTGTCCTCAGCTGTCGTCACAACTGAACTGGAGAGATTATATGGCCACCAAGTTGAACAGATGCTTTTTTCTTTTTTCTTTTTTTTTTTTTTAATAGCTGCAGAAACTAATTTGCAAACTGAATTCGCGGTGAAGAATTGACATGACTGTAGTCAAAGAAATGACAAGCCACTCGCTTTTCTTGGCTGCCATTAAATAGCCCCAGGAACAGTGACTCACACTGGAGTTCTCAGGACAGGATTATCCACGCACAGCCCTGTGGGACAGTGAGCCCTGAAGGAGCAAGGCCCCAGGGTTGGAGGGAAGGGACAGGTGGCCAGAAGTACCTTCAGGGACCCAGCCTGCCTCATCCACAGCCCCCTCCCCCGCCTTGGAGGACTCCACTGTGTCCGTATCAGCTCTTGACTTTATCTTATCTGTATATGCTTTATCTGTTTATCTAGAACACGTATTTAAAATCAGGAATTTGCTGCTTAAAAGAACCACGAGAAGGTTAAGTGAGTGAAATGGAAAGAAAAGAGAGAGAGAGAGAGAGAGAGAGAGAGAGAGAGACTGTTACTCTCCTTGCCCGCTTGGGCAGAACTAGTGAATGGGTTCACACGGTCTGGTTAGTTATCAGAACTGAGTGAATTTGCCTTCCTTTCTGTCTCTCTCAAGGGCACGTAAAATAACCAAGATGGTGCTAGGGCTCCACATCCACAGAACGAGCACCCTGCAGTGGTGGCAAATGCAACAGCCAAGGTCACCTTCACACCTACAGCGTAGTGAGGACACGACTTGGCCCCACGACTCCACGGTCAACAGCCATCAGCCTGGCTTTAACCGAGGCCCCCTCGGTACACCGAGTAGTAACTCTGAGGTCAGGGAGAAACAATATACTTGAACTGCATGTCTTTTTATTTTTTGGAGCAGAATAATAGTTTTCAAGAAGGCACAGCGTCTTATTTAATAAGCTCACAGAGAACTCCAAACATGACCCAAGTTAATGAGCCACTGATACTCTTTCTACAAACAGCACAATGTCAGGGAATATCCGTTCTGGGCAAATATGAAAGCAGAAAATCGAACAGGATATGGCTTTTTAAAAAAATATGGGCGGCTTTCTACGACCATATTCTCAGAAGCCTTGACCAGGATTTGGGATAAGAAAAACTCTTCATCTGCAGCGTTTGAGAGCTGATGTGTACAGCCTCTGTACCCCACACAGAATTCCCTCACGTGCTCACGAGGTGACGTGGCACAGAACATTCCAGGACACGTCCCACGTCCCACCCGCATTCCATCCAGCTGCCCAGAGTGGGAAGACCTTAGACACTAGTGAGCGACACTTCTCAGATGTTACCAGACCCCCGGATTACAAATCCCATTACAGTATGTCATTTCCCTCCTAAAACAGGTAGGCAACAATGAGCAGAAAAAGGCTGGCTGGAGACCCCGAAGGTGGCGGTCAACGGGGCCAACTCACCAGCAAAGTGACACATCCCTGCTCACTCGCCTTGCAGGGAAGGTTATTCACATCTGTGCCTTAGCAAAATGATAGATTGTTACATGCCACGAGTCAGCTTAGAATAGCTCCAAGCATCCATATCAGAGTCAGGAGTGCTATGGGACTCTAGCATGAGTTTATAGGTAGCTTCCTAGTTCCGAGCTATGAGATTCCACTGTGTCAGATGCACGAGTGCCGAACCGCTTGGCTAGAAGCGGGTTTGCCCGGTTCCTTACAGGACCCCCCGGCCTCTGGGATACAGTGTGGAAGCCACTGATCTAACATATACAACCTTTGTTTGGAAAGACTTGTTCTACAATGATTTTAAGCAGTATCAGTGAATCTGATGAACTCATGACCCCAAGGTCAAGAGCTGAACACTCTACAGACTGCGCCAGCCAGGCGCCCCTCCACTGTCTCTTTGTATCTTCAAAAGAAACTGCTACTTATTTTTCCAACCACCTGCCACTTAACACGGTCAAAAGCCTGTGTCCTCCCTGGCCTCTGGCGATTCCAAAGAAGCTTTTCCTGCCTCTTGGGACAACCTTGCGCTTAACTATTTATCCTTTTCCTTAAGTGACTGCTTGAGCTTATTAGCAAGCCTTAGCAAATCCTGGCAAGGGGACCACAGAGGGATTGCAAACTTATCACTGCAGTACGAAGTGGGGGGAATGAGGGCCTGACTTCCGCTCCTGACCTCCAAGCAGCCGTCATTAACCTCACTTCACAGAGGGGGACACCAGCTCCTAGAGGCTAAGTCACCCTCTCAGCTCGTACCATTCTTGCAAGGCAGAGCCTACATTTGAACCCGAAGTCTGTCCTTTTTTTGGTGATGTCTCCGCAACAGAGGACTGCATTGTATCCCCCAACAAGGGCTCCAGCTTGGTGCAGGCCGGGTGATAGGAAGCTTCTGCAAGGCTCCAAGATAAACCCGGTCTGACAAAGGGCTCTTCTGCATCGAGAACCCACTGTTGGGTTTAAGCTGCCAGCAAAAAGCATGCGAGCAAATCATCTCCAGAGAATCGAGTTGCCAAAAATGTTGTCAAAATGTCTGGCTTTCTTTCCCTCTGGAATTATGACAAGTCACACATCTTTTCACATTCTATAGCTCACTCTTTGGAACATCTCCCAGGATGCTTAATAGAGTGCCACGCTGGAGAAACTGTCCAAGGTTAACACAGTCGTGGCTGGACTTACACCAACATGCCACAAGGCAACAAGCGGACAGGGCACGGAGTCATGCCGCAGGGAAGGAGGCAACGCACGACTGGTAGTTATAAATTAAAGTAGGAGGACCCGGGTGACAGTGAGACGGGCATTCAATGTCACTCTTTTGTTTGCATTATATTAACTCGTCAGGGATGTCGAAAGTGTTGAAAACAGATACTTGACTACCAGCAAAGGAGCCGAATAAATAGTACGTCTACTCATTTATTTCTTATTTACTAAAAAGAAATGAAACTCAAGCTACAATTTAGAAGTGGTAGTATGTTAGGGTTTGTCTTTAGAAAAAAAAAAAATGTGTATCATGGCTCAGTTGGTTGGGCATCCGCCCGGCTGTTGATTTCAACTCAGGTCATGATCTCATGGTTCATGAGTTTGAGCCCCACCTGGGGTCCTCACTGGCAGCGTGGAGCTGGCTTGGGATTCTCTCTCTCCCTCTCTCTCTCTCTCTGCCCCTCCCCAACTCTCTTTCTCAAAAATAGATAAACATTTTAAAAAATGTATATCAATCCTCAATTATATCTCAAAGTAATAATTTAAAGATTACCTCAGTGGAGTGGAGCCTGACTGACTCAGTCAGTAGAGCACACGACTTGATCTCAGGGTCGTGAGTTTGAGCCCTATGTTGAGCGTAGAGATTATTTAAAAACATTTATTAAAAAAAATTATCTCAGTGGATATATGATATATTCTTTATTTTTGGTTTATTCCAAATATACCCAAATATATTTTTTATATTTCTTAAACTGCCTGGGCATTTTTTTTTTTTTTTTTACAGTTAAGTAACCAAACATTTGGTGGTGGATATAAAATAAAAAAAGATATTCTGGTGTCACCTCGCTTTATTGCTCTTCAGAGATACTGTGTTCTGTACAAACTGAAGGTTTGTGACAACCCTGTGTCAAGCAAGTCTATTAGTGCAAATTTTCCAAAAGCATTTGCTCACTTCCTGTGTTTGTGTCATATTGTGATACTTCTCACAATATTTCAAATTTTTTATTATTATATTTGTTATTGTGACCTATGATCAGTGATTATGACTTGCTGAAAGCTCAGATGATGGTTAGCATTTTTCAGCAATAAAGTATTTTTATTTTATTTATTTTAGACAGAGGATGTGTGCATGCGAACAGGGGAGGGGGTGGGGGGGGGGGGGGAGAGAGAGAGAGAATCTCAAGCAGGCTCCATGCTCAGTGCAGGGCCCAAAGCAAGGCTCGATCCCATGAACCTGGAATCATGACCTGAGTCAAAATCAAGAGTTGGACACTCGACCAACTGAGCCACCCAGGTGCCCCAGCAATGGAGTATTTTTAAATGAAGTATACATGGTTTTCAAAAAAGCATAATGCTATTTTGCACACTTTACACACTACAGTGCAGTATAAACATAACTTTTATATGCACTGGGAAACAAAAACTTACTTTGACTCACTTTATTGTGATATGTACTTTATTGTGGTGGCCAAACCCGTAATATCGCTGTGTTCTCAAAAAGCCTTTAACTACAACTACTTAAATGGCCCTCTGCATCAAGATGGGGTTAGATGGATTCCAATTTTGTTTTGTTACATGTAAAAATGAAACTGCCAACCGACTATTCATGATATCCATGCTGGGGGTGTGTTTCTAGTAGTGAGGTAAGTAAGCCCTTTACTCTGCTGTCTCTGTCTCTTTAGACAGGTCCTCTTGGGTCCGAGATACTTTTTCTCTTGCAAAGAAAGCAACACATCTCTGAAGTGAATAAAATCCACAACCCTCATCTTTTACCACTAAATTCTAGCCACTCGTCCTCAATCTCAGGGTCAGTCGGGAGTTAGCTGAGAGAAGCGTCTCAAGTAATTTCTTGGGTTTAGTTCCAATGATCAAGTGCAAATCTGCAAATTATTTCTTTTAAATAAGAAGTTGAAAGGATTCAAGGTTATCCCTGTCGCAGTCACTATCATTTATGTTCCGTGTTTTCTTGAGTGGGAGAAAGGGAGGATGAGTTAAGGGGGTTTCTTGTGTAAACAGCGTTCATCGCATCCATTTCAGTTGAACAAAGGTTCTGAGTGCACCGTGGCTCTAACCGGTGGGGCCACAGATTGAGGGCAAGGCTGACACTGGAGCTGATTTCTTTTAGGAAAACTGTAAAGAACACTGAAACATCCTAAACTCTGGCAAATCAATACACATCAGGGAACCAGGGGATAGGGTTGCCAAATATAGCAAATGAAAACACTGAAGAAATAACTTGTAGTGTAAGTATTCCCAAATATCGCATGGGACATAACTTACACTAAAATTCACTTGTTATGTATCTGAAATTTAATTGAGTTGGGTGTTCTGCATTTTATTCAGCGCCCTACCAGGGCGTCAACTGTGTGGGTACCTCAGGGACACTGAGCCAACATAACAGGTTGTGTTCATTTCCACAGCAACATGGTTAATCTAGAACTGAAGATGTTTTTCAGGATGTGTATCCTTACCTACTTATTCCTGACTATAAGAATGCTCCCTTTGCAAGTTCCCTCCTTTCTCTCCAGCGGGTAATTACTGTGAGCTTAACCACATGCCTGAGACGTTCCAGGAGCTGGGGACAAAGAGGTGGTAAAGCACTGCCTCTGTTCTGGGGCAGTTCACACGCCGGCAGAAAGAGAATTAAAGCAAGTGGACAGAAGTGTGCTATAAATGCACGCGGAGTAGGTGAAAGACGGTCCCAGAGGCTGAGGGTGGGCACTGCTTTAGACAAGGTGCTCTTCAAAGCTTTGTCTAAATTCAGACAGACGGAATGTGCGGGAATCTGAGGAGTGTGGAAATGTGACAGGGTATGCGTGTATGTGACAGAGAGAGAGGGAGAGAGAGACTGAGATTGAGAGAAAGGAGATGAGAATAAGAGGGGAAATGGTCACCCGACATTCTCAAAGCAAAGCACGGGTAGGAGCCACTCAGTGCCAACAACAAGGAGCCTTCAGGCGAACCCTGTAGCACAGGAAACCAGCGTCCTCAGTAAGGAAGCGGCCACCTCCTTTAAGAACACAGACCATCTCCAGAAAATCAACGTAACGCCGTTTACACACTGTGTTTAGAAAGGACACCTGCGACCAGGAAAACAGCTCCCTCTGTCCTACCAGCCTGTCCGAGAGGAGTCGGGAGGAATGTGTGTGTGGCCACCACCTGGACCCACATTCCCCGCTCAGAGCAACTAGCGGACTGGATTGTGGTCTCCACACGGGAAATAAAGCCCCCATGGCTCCTGAACCCTTCTTCTTTTCAAAAGGACAAGGGCAAAGATCTGCTCTTTGGTTGTGGTCACGGCAGCACTGACCGGAGCCAGGAACCTTGCCAGCATTTAACAGTTATAGTTAATGACACTGTGCCTTTGACTTAGCACCCAAAGTTCTGAGGAAGGACTTCCTTTTAGATCCACAACAATAAATACTTTGTTTTAGATATAAAGGTATATCAAAATATCTATCCTTAACAATCTACCTATCTGAAAGAAAAGCGTTGTTGTTTTTTTTTTTTAAGAATTAAGTAAAAACCCACAGCTCACTTTGACGTGTAGGAATGTGTGCTACTCTCTGGCATCCAGAAGGGTCGATATGCAAATTAGATTCTGCAGTTTCATTTCACCTGCTTCTACCTTTCATTTCAATCAGGTTCGACCCTGAAAGGTAATGATCAAATCAGGGAATGAACCAGGTTGAAACTGATGCCTTTTTCCTACAAGAGAACCCAAACTTTTTATTATTATTATTTTTAAAATTTGTAATGTTTAGTTTTTGAGAGAGAGACAGAGTGTGAGCAGGGGAGGGGCAGAGAGAGAGAGAGGGAGACACAGAATCCGAAGCAGGCTCCAGGCTCTGAGCCGTCAGCACAGAGCCCGACGCGGGGCTCGAACTCACAGACTGAGAGATCGTGACATGAGCCGAAGTCAGATGCTCAACTGACTGAGCCACCCAGGCGCCCCTCCCAGGAGTTTTTTAATAGGCTACTTGTCCATTTGAAATCGATGACCAGTAATTTCAGTAGGAAGTTATAGAGCACCTCCTAAGTGTCAGGCACTCACTGATGACCAAACAAGAAATCAATCCCAGAGGAAGAGAATCAGCCGTGGTCCTTCACTGCAGTCCTGAGCTGAAGTCGGACGCTTGGCCGCCTGAGCCACCCGGGTGCTCCTACTAAACTTTTTAATCTTGAATCACACACCCAAAAAAAGGAGACCATCTCAAATAGCCACATCTTCTATAGCAACAATTCAGAATTTGCACGTGATGCTTTGAGCAACCACAACCACACAGAAATATAGAATACCGAGTCAGAACCGCAGAATCTCAAGTCCAAAGGGGCTTACATGTCTCAGACCAATGCCCACTTGGAACCCTGAGTTGTCTCTCACCCCTGAAAGTGGCCTTTGTCCAGGGAGCCTCCCTAGGGGCTGGGCCTCTCCTGAGGCTGCCATTTCTTCTGGGTCACCTTTGAGGGCTAAGAAGCCTGAATCCATGCCCTCTGGTGTCACAAAGGAGAAGTCCAATCTTTCTACGCGCTTCACTTATTCTAAGCCAGTGGTCATAAAACCCTTCAAATATTCTCTAACGTGAGTATATGAATCCTCACCTGCCTTATACAGACTCCCCCAAATCTGGATCATTCTCCTAGGGACACATTTGAAACACGTCCCTTAAGGTATGGAAACTGGAACTGAATTCGAACCTTCAGATGGAGTGTGATCTGTGTGGAGCCGGCCAGCATGGTCAAGGATGACCACGCATCTCAGTGAGAACCAGATTCTGCTGCTGTAGACACCTGAGCCTTCTCCTTGGTGTCTGACAGCCGTGTGAGTCTGACTCTGTCTCTTCCTCACAGGTTACTTTTTTTTTTTCTTTAAGTTTTATTTATTTGTCTTTTTAGTAATCTCTACGCCCAACACGGGGCTCCAACTCACGACCTCGAGATCAAGACACGCACGCTCCACCGACTGAGCCTGCGCCCCCCCTCGCGGGTTACTATTAAGCAGCATCACTTTATCTCACACTTGCAACAAGTAAGTTTTCTGGACCCAGGGACAGAACTCACGCAACATTTTAGTCTTCTTTTCCACCTTCATATAACCCGTAGGTTTAATCGGCATGCAAGCTATCCATTTCCTCATTCAAATCAGTAGTAGGGAAATGGAAGAAGGCAAAGCTGAGGTTAGACATCTGTGTCCCATTTCCGCCTCTTTAGATCTGCAAGAGCACTCAGAATGTAGACATCGCTGCCACAGCACTGAAACCTCCTCTTGGAGACTTGTCCACGCTGGCCCCGCGTGCCAGCCTGTGACTCCTTGTTCCCGGCTGTCCTTGTCCCTTGCCCCCCTCATTTCATCTTGGTGCTTCTTCTTTATCCATTTGAGTTTGCTTTCCTCCCTGTGACCGAGGCTGTGGCTTTGTCTCTGCTTCACACTGTCAGGCAACGGCAGGTAGAGAGGGTTGCCCCCCCCCCCCCACCGACCCCGTGCTCTACTATGCGATCGGGGGCCACCCTTATGGTCCCGCCTGTAGGGCTGACACTGGTCCACTAGCCAGCATCTGGGGGGTGGGGGGGGAGACGAGCCAGTCGGCTGCACTGCCGTCCAGGCCTGATTTCTCCATCCTTTCCCTAAACAGATCTTTAGCAACTTTCTTAGAGACCTTCCTCGCATCCTGACACAGAGCATCTACAACATTTTTCATGGATCAATCAAATCACCCTAATATTTAAAAGCCGCAATCTTACTTCTGGCAGGAATTCTTCTCAGTGAACCTATGCCAGTTCTTTGGGACACAGAATTCCTTTTTAATAGCTGACAAACCTTTCAATTAACTCTTTTTAGCATCACGCTGGGAATGATGACAAGTCCACTGGCCTGTAGTTCTAGGAAACTACCTTCTTCTTTCCTTGAAAATCAAAACATCCGCCTAGCAAATTCCAAGCACAGGAATCCTTTCTTGCTTCCCACAATTTCTGGATTTTGCAGCAATTTTGAGATCAACCTATAAATTCTGGTTTGCAGCGATGTAATTTTTCAAGGCCTGGGTCACTGTGAGAATAACAGGGGTCTTCTCGTTGTCGTCTGATCTTCCTTAGATTTTTCCCTCTTATGTCGAGTGTTTGCTCTGTCTGCTAATGTAACGCCCCATGCCCCCTGCCCCCTGCCCCCTGCCCCATGCCGTGGCACTCTCCCTTCCTCACTGTTTTCACCCTGAGCAACATGTAGAAGACATTGGTGCCGTCTTCAGTATTTTACATAAGCTGCATCTCAAACCAACCTGTAGCCTCCTGGCTGGCTTCCTAGAGCGTTGCCCTACTTTTCCTGGCCACCTTGGACCGTGCATCTTTCCCCAGAACTGTCGTTTGCACAAAGACCTTGTTTCTTCTTCATCAGGACTAGGCGTCACTTTGCATATCATAGCTGGATTACATTATTGAGTTCATTAGCCCTCCCGTGTCCGCTTCCCTTTTTGAAACCCTACCTCCTGAATTTATCTCTGAGCCCTTTGAAATCTGTCTCCCCAAAACTGTCACAGTTCAAGCAGTAGGCCAGCCACACGTGCTCGATGCCAGTATTACGCACGGCCACATACTTAGGGTAACAGCTACCCGCTCACTTTACACAGTGTCTTTACCATAGATTCCCATCAGCGCCCAGGACAAACAGGCATCATTAGCCCCATTTTTGTGGAGAGATACAGAGAGATTAAGCCTGTGGCCCAAAGCGACCTGGTGAGCAAGTGGCAAAATAGGAAAAGCACAGCTCTGGGTGACACCAGGGCTCAGGTGTTTCCTCCAACCTACATGGTCTTTACTCTCTAGAAAGTTTTGCTTTTTTTTAAGAGGATGATTTAACTACTGCTTTTCCAATGTTTATAGCTACTATTTCATTCTTTTTTTCCAACTGCATTTTTTATTTTTATTTTTAGTTTATTAAGTGTTTACTTAGAGAGAGGGGGAGAGAGAGCATGAGTGGGCGAAGGGACAGAGAGGGAGGGAGAGAATCCCAAGCAGGCTTCACACTGTCAGCGTGGAGCCTGATGCAGGGCTCGATCTCACGAACCATGAGATCATGACCTGAGCCGAAATCAAGAGTTGGACACTTAACCGACTGAGCTACCCAGGCACCCCTGCATTTTTTATTGTGATCTCTCTCTCTATATATATTTTTTGAGGTACACTTGACATAAGATTATGTTAGTTTCAGTGAAATAGTAGTGAAAACCTTCTTTTTGCAAAGTTTTACCCTATATACTCATAAATTCTATATGGCAAATAAAAATCTTCTTTATTTTTAGGAATAAAAAATACGCCTTGGGGCACCTGAGTGGCTCAGTCGGTTTCACGTCCAACTCTTGATTTCAGCTCAGGCTGTGATCCCAGGGTTGTGGGATCAAGCCCCATGCTGGGCTCCATGCTGAGTGTGGAGCCTGCTTGGGATTCTCCCTCTCCCTCTGCCCCTCTCGCCCACTTGCATACCCTCTCTAAAAAACAAACAAACAAAAATGTCCAAATTTAGGACTAGGTGATTTTATTGTTTCCATACTTATCTCTATCTTATATTTTTTCCTACAGTATGCATTACTTGCATGACTTTTAAAATAGAAATAATAATAAAAATAGAATCCGTGTGTTCTGAGACACAATTTTATCTGCACAATGGGACAGATACTCTTTACTATTTAGCAAAAGTTAAAAATAATTACAAAAGGGAAGTTTTGCAAAGTTAAGGGGCTTCACGACTGGCATTTTATTATAAAAATAGGAGAAAAATACATTTGTTTATTTTTTTAAAGAGGCACCTGGTCAGCTGGACTGGGAGGGGGGTGTGGCAGGTCTGTATTAACTCAGGGCTCCGCTGTCTCCGCCACCGGGGAGTAAAAGCTAATGTCTCCCCCTGTGCTCCCATTTTGAGTTGACTGGAGCCGTGTCCAGGAGTGGAGTCTAACTAAAGGCCTTCTGTTTTCCTCCCCCACCCTATCTCACTTCTACCTGGGAGCAAATATGATTCATGTAGATGGGCACAGAGTGGGCCTGCTCCCATAGGCCTTAGTAAATTCGTTAACTAACGAATGTGATAATTGGGGAGTTCTCCTACATATTTTACCAACATCTATAGATTATTATGTGCATTGTACGAATCTCAAGTGCCGAAATTAGAAGCATGGTCTTAAAGGAACCTGGGCATTTCTTAGGCATGTTAAGGAACCTGTCCAAGGTTACACAGTTAATGACTAAAGAAGTCGAGGACTAAAATTTAAACTCTATTTTTTAAAAAAAACTTAATGTAAATTGTTTTTTAGATAAACTCCTGAGTTAATTTAAATAGCTAAATTCTAATCCGAGCAAATCTCAGTTTGGAAATCAGACGTCTATGGTATATAGTACAAAGAGGAACACTTTTTCTCAGTTGAACAGTTATGTAG
Organism: Panthera leo; assembly: GCF_018350215.1. Classification (NCBI taxonomy): domain Eukaryota; kingdom Metazoa; phylum Chordata; class Mammalia; order Carnivora; family Felidae; genus Panthera; species Panthera leo. The sequence goes on along the minus strand of NC_056683.1, from coordinate 138,652,478 downwards.
ATTTATATGCATATTTCATAGTTTTAAAAAATTACAAAGATCAATGGTTTGGTAGCTGGCTGAAATAATTCCATATTTTAAAAATCTGTAGGAGGCATCTGTTAGCAGTTTTGAGTTTCTACCGCAGACTAACAATTTGGTGATAGCAAGCTGTCTTCCAATTAATGTTCCAGAAAACATTTTATTTCAAGATTTTCAGGTCCAGAGCCAAGATTTCCTGGGATTCAGTTATATGAAGCATCGTAGTTTTTGCCTTTTATAAATTTTTCACATCTAGGGTTAATAAGCAGTGCGTCTTGAAGAAATGTCTCGACTTCCTAAAAAAGTTTAACCGAGACCTGCCTTTAATCTTTCCTATCCTAGTGGATAAAGTCAAAAAAACATTTAGAATCGCCATCACGTTATATTTGTATCATTCCTTTCTCAAAATTATACAATTTCCCGTGTGTGCATGTGTGTGTGTGTGTGTGTGTGTGTGTGTGTGTGTGTGTTCCCTTAGCAGACTCTACAAGCGTTCACCCTCCCAACGAGGTTCACTTGGTTTTCGGAGGCTCGTTTCCCCACACCCCCACAGGGTTCATTGTGTAAAATCACACCCTCTACCATCTTCAAAACGCAGGAGACTAACCTTCCTTATGAAGCCTTTCGGACGACTTCCTCTTAGCCGCCAGACCTGGGTCCACGGAGTCACATGCAACACACTGGGTACATATTTGGTTTCCATGCTTTCCTGCCTTCTGTTACTATTACGCTCGGAGCTTCTAAATGGAGGACGGCACTTAATTTCTCTAGCACCCAACACAGTGCCTGGCCACTCAATTATCTGTCGGGTGAACAAATAAAACAAGACCTAAAGCCAAACTGATGACCAATATGCGCTCATTCTTAATAGTTACAACTTTTCCTTTTTCTGTGCTATTTCAAATAATAATGCAGAAAATGTGAAAATCTATACTAATGCTTTTTTTTGTTTTCATCTGAAAACTGAAAAAAAAAAATAGTAGACAAAGTCTCATGTTCTGGCATTTACTGTCTGTCTTGTCCTATAGCTCCTGGTTTATAAACTGTCAGCTCTACGAGCCTATAAACTTTATGGATATGGGACTAGTATCTTATCCAACCCCCTATCAAGTATAAACCCACCGTAGTGTCAGCCACAGGCACCGGAAAATTATTTGGGGGAAATGCCTAGGAGGGAGGGCCAGCATGTGCTTACTCTCCTCAGATGGGAAAGAGAGAACAGAAGCAGATAAAGAGAATGTGTGTATATGCAAAAGGCTATTATCACTAGAATTAGCACAAGTACAAGCAGAGAAGTAAGGAGGAAATTGGGCACATAGTGTGCACATCAACCTCTTGGAAAGAAAAAACCAGGAAGTTTCCGTACATGCTGATCCAGGCAGGCCCCACACAGACCACCAGGGACAGCACAGAAGCTGTAGGGGAGAATGGGTGGGGAGACATTTTAGGTAACTGGTCACTTGGCCTCCAGGACAGCCAACAGTCAGATGTTTTATAGCTCTGAGAGTGTTAAACTTCTACTGTGTGAAGCCAAATGTATATGTATACACACATATATGTGCAGTTAAAAACTATAAATCTTGGGGCGCCTGGGTGGCTCAGTCGGTTAAGCGTCCGACTTCAGCTCAGGTCACGATCTCACAGTCTGTGAGTTCGAGCCCCGCATCGGGCTCTGGGCTGATGGCTCAGAGCCTGGATCCTGCTTCCGATTCTGTGTCTCCCTCTCTCTCTGCCCCTCCCCCGTTCATGCTCTGTCTCTCTCTGTCTCAAAAATAAATAAAAACGTTAAAAAAAATTAAAAAAAAAAAACTATAAATCTTTTTGTTGTTGTGTAACACCATCCACACCAGTACAGAATGGGCACTAGGTCAATTTCATTTTTTTTGAACTTCAGGCTGGGATGTGTATGTTGCCACCGTGGTAGAACTAGTGTCTCCTGACGTGCCTAAGAAATGTGGCAGGTAGGCACTATTTGCTGAATGAATGGTTTCTTACTAAGCCCTTAACACTTAGAATACTCTGGGATGGAGTGCCCGGGGTGGCTCCTCTGTAAGCATCTGGCTCTTGATTTCGGATCAGGTCACGATCTCATGGTCCTGAGATCAAGCCCCGCATCGGGCTCTGGGCTGAGCATGGAGCCTACTTGGGATTCTCTTTCTCCCTCTCTCTCTCTGCCCTTTCCCTACTCTCTTTCTCTATCAAAATAAATAAATAAATGAATGAATAAAATAAAATAAATATCTAAAACCTTGGTGATGATGGTCTCATTACAGGTGACATTGCCAATGGAACATTTATAGAGCATACGCTAGGACTGTCTCTAGAACAAGGTCTCTGCACATTTTTTATCCTCACATTTGGGGAAGACAGGTGTTAAGGCAGTTTCATGAATGAGAAGTGGGCTCAGGTGTGACAATGGTGTAAGGTAGGTATCAGAGGCCAGATCTGAACCCCAGTCTTCCAATGCTCTTTCCACTGTACCCCAGCTGCCAGTGAAAAGTCCAGACCCTGGGTGTGACATGTGTTACAGAAGAATGCCACTTCCCACCTTTGGTTGTTAGGAAACTCAGTGAAAATTATACATTACCTCCTTGCCCCAAACTAGAGCGATCAGAGCTAAAAAGTATAATTTGGAAAGCAGGCATAGAGAATACTAAGAATTCCCACAGACAACTCACCACCTCCTTCCCTCCCAAGTGACTATTTCCCTCCAGAAGAATACAAAGAGAAGACTTTCAGCTGACATTAGACAAATCGTAGCCTATGCTCCACTCATCCTTCAAGCCCCTAGCATCCAGGCTTTATTGTAGTGTGTGCTTACACTCTACCAGTGAGCCTTCCCGACGGCCACCCCATCTACCTATGCACTCTCGGCCAGATCCCACATCCCCTGGAGTCCTAGGAGTTACTGAGCCTGTCTCCCAACCTCACCCACCATCACCTGCCCTTTGTTCTGCCCTCTCATTATCTCCAACCTTGCTCCCTGTTCCTCTGGGCCCTGTCTGTGCATTCCACAAGGAAGGTGCAATATCATAAGAAGAAAGAAAGAAAGAAAGAAAGAAAGAAAGAAAGAAAGAAAGAAAGAAAGAAAGAAAGAAAAAGAGAGAAAGAAAGAAAAGGAAGAAAGAAAAGGAAAGAAAGAAAGAAAAAGAAAGAAGGAAAGAAAGAAAGAAAGAAAGAAAGAAAAGAAAAGAAGAAAGAAAGAAAAAGAAAGAAAAAGAAAAAAAGAAAAGAAAGAAAGAGAGGAAAGAAAGAGAAAGAAAGAAAGAAAAAGGAAAGAAAGGGAAAGAAAGAAGTAAAGGAAGGAAGGAAGGAAGGAAGGAAGGAAGGACTGAAGAAAGAGAGAAAATTTCCCACCCCAAACACAAACCTGTACAATCCTACCACTCTTTCCTTTCCACAGTCGAGTGGTGCTTCCAGTAAAGGGAGCAGGACATTTACTTAGTGCTCCCTTACACTTTGTAAATACAGCCACTGCTAAGTTTTAATGTATGTGTAAATATTCAACCTAATTGAGCACTTAGCACGATATGGGATGAATATTTTTAGCTAAGTATAATAAAGAGTGGTAATTTTAAATAAAGTTTCCTTGGGGAGTATAAGGAATGTTCAGGGCTTTCCAAAAAAGTGTCTTTCATAAACTGCTTACTGCCAAGTGTTCTCCCTGCTAAGGGGACGCTGGTCAGCTGTGCTGGAGAGTAATGGGGATCCTAAGAGCTGACTTTGGAAACAAGTCAGAACACGACCCACATCCATTTCCCATTTAGATTCTTGAAGAACCATCAAATCCAATATATATAAGATGCCTTCTGCTTGCTCCTCAGATAGGAAAACATACAACAGAATCAAACAAACTATAAGGCTGACATAAAACGAAAAATGAAATGTCTACCCAAAGAATTATAGTCTAGAGCAGTGTAAGACCTAAGGGGGAAAAAGTGATTGTTTCCTGATAGGGTTACTGAAGGTCAGAAGTGAACTTTTAGGGAAAATTAAAGTTTGCTATGGTATTTTTTCATCTTTCAAAGTAAAAACTAAGCTCCTTTCCTTTAACAGGTAATGTGGAATGTACCTGTCCCTGTCATCCACTGATCTCTCTAGAATATTCCATGGCTTTTCCTTATGGGCCAGAACCCTCATGTCCAAGGGCATCAGAGTGATTCTCTACCTCCTGTCCTCCCTCAAATCAGTGCCAGCTTGTGGCTTGACAATGCGGTGGGGATTGGGGCAGACACACTGTGAACAGGGAGAAAAAGTGGCTCCTGGAATGTTATTTAAAGAGATCTAAATCTATAGCATGTAGGAGCCTTTGGAAAAAAAATCTGAATAAAATAATAGTCATGAGTACTCAAGTACATACAAGGCACCGTGCTAAAACTACACATACATGATTTCATGCAATCCCCAAATGGCTCTCTGAGGAAGGTACTGTTCGTGGAATCCCTGTTCTGCATGAGGGAATCTGGGCATAGACAGTTCAGGTGCCTTCCCTGCCATCTCAACGCTGTTCTGTGGGAGACACTGGGTTTGAATGAGATCAACCTGAAAGGCTCATGTGCTTTTAACACAGGAAGAACTTCAAAGTGTTTTCAAATGGAGAACACAACTAAGCAGTGCACGTTCAGAAAGCCATTTGGTGTTGAGAGGAAAAATGATGGGACTCAATGTTCTACACATGCAGGAAAAAGTCAAGGCCATAGCCAACATCCCTCTTATACCTAAAATTAAAAAAACTGGTCCCTTGAAAATCAACCAGGAAAAAAAAAACAAGAAAGAAATAGAGGCTTCAGAGTTAAATATGGATTTGTGGTTGTGTGAACTAACTTGGAAAGAAAACAGACGACTTCTTGTCTACAATAAACATTAAATCTCAGTTGTCTACAATGTTGAGAAATGGGATATTCCACATAAGATAATTTTGTCAGGACTACAAATCTGCATGCGGAATGTAAGCCCAGTTCAGCGGCATATTTGGACACGGCAAAATGCAAGGCCTCTGGCTGGGTTTTGCTCTTCGTTAAGAGACTTCTACTGTTGCTCACAATGTGATGCTACTACCAGTTACTGCTTGCTGCTGTCTCCTGCCCACACTAGATGCCAGCCTCGTTGCGGGACTGTCTTGCTCAGGACAGCTCGTCAGCTTCATCTCTGTACTAACCGCGCACTAGAAAACCAGATGGCTAAGAATCTTAGAGAGGTGTCTGGTATCAACCTGAATCCATTCTACGGTCCATACATGGGTTTCATAAGAGACTTGTCCGCGTTCATATAGACCGGGAGTAAGCTGGACCCTCGTCTTTGTCCTTCAAGCCGCCTTTGAACGCATACGTTCTCTCCATTAACTCCCAGATGGCTTGATGCCCCCTACAACAAGACCCTGGGCCTGCTTGCTTGACCACATCCACCTTGACCAGCTGTCCCGGCCATGACCTGGCCTGCCCAAAGCTGTCGTGCTTGGCTTAGCCCTCCCGGTCCTATGTGTTCCTCCGAAACAGGCCTTGTCACAACTGCTCTGGCTGCTCAGGAGCCTCCGCTACCCACTTCCTGGTTTTTACTGGCTGTGTTTCAGAACAATGGGAGATCACGGATAAGTAATTCTAAATCAGTAAGGATTTCTTTTTTTAAAATTTTTTAATGTTTATTTATTTTGTAGAGAAAGAGAAAGAGCGTGAGCAGGGGAGGGACAGAGAGAGAGGGAGACACAGAATCTGAAGCAGGCTCCAGGCTCTGAGCTGTCAGCCCAGAGCCCGACGCAGGGCTCGAACCTAGGAACCGTGAGATCGTGACCTGAGCCCAATTCGGACACTCAATCGACTGAGCCACCCAGGTGCCCCAGTCAGGATTTCTTATAAGCACTGGACGATTTGAGTGGTTTGGGAACTAAATGACCAGTTTGCCGATTTAGTGGGGCACAAGCTCTTACAGGTGGTTCCTCACACAGAAACACTACCCTGAGTTTACGATCCCATAAAGTAGCAACGTTAGACTATGAGATTAGAGACTATGAGAATATGTTCGGAGTCTGCACATATTCACGCAGTCTGAACATACGCCAACATCTTTGGTTTACTAAGTAAAGTTTTATAGTGACCTGTTCATGTGGGTTGGACAGAGCCAGACTGGATAATTCCTGCCGGCTCTTTGAGGACACGGCCAGGTCTCTCACATTCACTGCTGTATCACCACTGCTCCCCCTGCCACCAGGCATATGGTAGGCACTCAACAAAAATCTGAGATAAATGTCTAACTCAAGGCTAAAAGTCATTCCAGGGCTTCAGCTCTGTGCCATCAATCTTCCTCAAACACATCAGCAAGTTGCTATTTCTGCCTTCCCCTTCACAGCTGGTAGATGAACCTGCCAAATTCTGACAACTTCCATTCTCCCTTCTAAGTCATTCAAACTTCGTGTGTTGTTGTATGACTTGTGACTATTACATTACATGCATCTGATTTCACAGTTAAAAGTATGAGGACCATATAATTTCTTGTCCATGGAAGGACATTTCAAGATCGAAAAGAAGCACTATTAATAATCACACTGAGACAAGAGACATAAACTAGGGATCTCTGGGGCAAACGGGGACATACGGTCATGCTCATTTTAAGTAGGGTGATAAAGAATCTCAGCTTAGCCAAAGTGAATTCTGACTACACATCCTGGACCGAAAACAGAGAAGACTGGTGCAATTTTGAGGACAAGTTAAATGGGACGAGGGCACAGCAGTGGCCTGTTCTATTTCAGATTATCCCAACAGAGGCACAAATGTTAAAGGTAGCAAGACTGGCAGTTCTAAGGGTACCTACTACAAGATGGCTTAAAAATAAAACAGGGGCACGTAGGTGGCTCAGTTGGTTAGGCAGTCAACTGCCGATTTCGGCTCAGGTAATGATCTCGTGGTTCGTGAGATTGAGCCCCGTGTTGGGCTCCACACGGACAGTGCGGAGCCTGCTTGGGATTCTCTCTCTCTCTCTCTCTCTCTCTCTGCCTCTCCCCTGCTCATGTGCTCCCTCTTTCTGTCTCTCAAAATAAATAAATATTAAAAAAAAAAGTAAGGGGCGCCTGGGTGGCTCAGTCGGTTAAGCGTCCGACTTCGGCTCAGGTCACGATCTCGCGGTATGTGAGTTCGAGCCCCTTGTCGGGCTCTGTGCTGACTGCTCAGAGCCTGGAGCCTGTTTCAGATTCTGTGTCTCCCTCTCTCTCTGACCCTCCCCCGTTCGTGCTCTGTCTCTCTCTGTCTCAAAAATAAATAAACGTTAAAAAAAAAATTAAAAAAAAAATAAATTAAAAAAAAAAAAACAATTTGCATTGGTTGGAAGCATAGTTTTTAGAGAATTAAATTACAAGATTCCCTCTTCCTCCAGTATAACTTTATACTTTTCTCAGTAACCAAGAAAGATTCCTAGGCCAGACCCTTTTAGCCAAAAAGTTCCCTGTATAGTACCCTCATTGGAGTTAAATTAACAGGAAGATTAAAAAGTCAGGAGAAGGAGACTCAACATTGTTAGCTACCATATAAAACTTGGAGTAGCAACACATTTTCCAAAATGTTTCTCTTTTCATACTCAGTGGGTCTATTCTTTCAGTCAGTCACAGCGGCTCTACAGGCAGGACTCTTACCTGAGGGAATAAATTCTAGCAAAACCTCAAGTTTTCATTTACTTTTTTTCCTCACTGATTTCAATTATAAAAGTGGGATTTCTCCTACTGGAAAAATACAGTGAAACAAGCAGAATATAAGGGATGACTTTGCTGGATAATTTGTATCTAATATTTATTTGGATGAACAAAGTTCTATTGTTATGCCACCGGGCATAGGAGGGAATTTACAGTATGTGCCCCAGAACAGAGATGTTAAGTGCTATGGTATTCAATAATAACACCTCAAGGGAAGTTTGAATACAGAGCCAATGCTATTTTATAACTCCTGCTTGTAAGAGCAAATTTTGGGGGCACCTGGGTGGCTCAGTCGGTTGAACATCCGACTTCGGCTTGGGACATCATCTCACAGTTCGTGAGTTCGAGCCCCGTGTCGGGCTCTGTGCTGACAGCTCAGAACCTGGAGCCTGCTTCAGATTCTGTGTCTCCTTCTCTCTCTGCCCCTTCCCCGCTCATGCTCTGTCTCTCAAAAATGAATAAATGTTAAAAAAAAAATTAAGAGCAAATTCTTAATGATAGGAAGTTCTGACTTCCGGGGACAAAATTTATCATTCTATCATATAAAAGTACCTGGAGATTCTGTCATACTTGTTTTGGGATACCAGAGTATTGGGGAAAAAACAGGTAAATGATGTAAAAGATGCTGATAAAAATATACATATGTACATTTCATTAATAAAAAATTAATAGATGATACCTTCATAGGTCTATTTTATCAGTGTCTCTTGCATTGTTTTCTCATGTTTATAGGTGTCCATGCATGAAGAGGTAGGTGGGTTTATGTGCTTTTTGAGAAAAAGCCGTTTATAAATGATTTTATTAATATTTCTAAACTGTTATTTTTGTTGTTCATTGAAATATTTTAGAACCTCAAATTTTCTGTTCCCACATTCCTTAACAATAAGGAGAGCATGTAAAATGAAATGAAGCAAAGATCTTTTTATTTCTCTGTTAAATATAATAAATATGAACACACTCCAATCAGGACATTTAATTTTCATTCAACAAATACTTACTGAGAACTAGGCATGGTCTGGCACATTGCTAAGCACCAGAGATAAAAATTTGCATGCTAGTGATATCTTAAAATTGGCTCAAGGGCATCGATAGCCATATGCATGATCGTTACTGACATAAGCATGAGAAGGAATTTCCACACGTGCCCTACTACCATTAATCTGCAAACTCTGTCTCCTGATCATTTCAGTCTTGAATTATTTATTATTACTTAATTCTACATAACAACCCACATATAAATGGGTTCTGCAAAACTGATATCAAATATCTATCTCAGCCAGGTCTCAAAAGTTAGCGAATTCAAATGTACAGCTGTAAATAGTTAACAGTATCAGTTTATACTGCAGGATGGATTGTGCTGAATTGATTGTATTGAATTTGAGTATCTCCTATGCTCCTTAGTCCAAAATGTTATTGAAAGATACTTAAAACTGGGACTGTTTCGTTGTTGTTCATTCACTTTATTCCTTACTTAAAAGATACTGAATGCAAAACGCCTTCAGCTTCAAATTTTAAAAAGATGTGGCTTTCTCATATATTTAAATTGGCTACTAAAATCCAAATGCAACTTTGAAAGCAGTTTCCCAAATGTCACATGCACCTGTCAAATACAGCTTACAAAAATGAGAAAGATGACAAAGACAAGCTTTTGCAGGACATGGCACACACATAAGCTCTCAGAAGCTTTCAAGTGGGTGAAGAGATAAAATTGGGGAGAAGTGGGCACACACAGAGGAAGCTGGTTGGGTGCGTGTGAATTTTAAATTCCTATAACTAAAATCTCCCTGCAAAGTCAATTAGGCCAAAATGTAATCTTTAATTACTAGAGACCGGAACATTGTCTAGACTAACAGAACTCACTGGGTAGGTACTAATCTTGTAATTGAATAGAACATGCCATTGCTTTAAGTCTGTCAAACTTCAATCGATGATCTGGAATAAAAATAGATCCTACATTTCATAGTCAACCAACTGTCATCTTTCTAAAATCTCTGCAGCTAAGAACACAGCAGAAGTGAAATCAGATGGAGAAGGTGGTGGTGATAGAGCTGAAAGAAAATAAAAATAACTTCCCACATAATTTGGTTGATAAAATATTTTTCAACAATGGATTCCATTCTTTCTCGATGTAGCTCATTTTAAAAACTGTGTGTGGCGAATAGATCAGTGCTGGGCACAGAGCAGCTTCTGTAGGCCCCTGTACGTCTTTCTCCAACTTGTCACATGGAAGGCGGACATGAGCTCATTCATCCCATGCTGAAAATCTACAGATGTGAGGAGGGGACCTAAAGATTTCTGAAGGGATCACAGCGCACTATTTTAATTAGGAAGATAAAACATTATTTTAGGCAAACAAAGTGAACAAACGCTAAATCTGAAAAGAAGAAGGACAGAGCTTGGCATCTGAATACGCAGCACAGGGTTCTGAAGAGAGGTTCACATCACAGAGAAGGAGGGAAGCTCTCAGCAATTCTCTGTCACTGAGTTGGCTACAAGTCACCTACATCCAAAACATGCAGAGTGGATGTTAGGAACACAGGATTTATCATCACACACCCTGGAGTGAAAGCCCACCTTTTATCCAAATTAGCTGTGTAACTTGGGCTAGAGCGTGTGTTTCATCTGTGAAGTGAAATATTTTTGCCTATTCTCACAGGGTTAGTAATTTACGTAAAGGGTCTAGTATATCAGGTGGTCAATACAGAATAATCATTACTATTATTCTATAATTACAGTGACGGCCACACGATGCTCAATAATGCCAACACTCCCCAATTCTGAGGATGAGGAGGAAGGAGACAGGAGAGCGAGACATCATTTCCAGGTTACCTACAGTAGTTCATGGAGACCAAGGCCACTGGTGAAACCCCTACACGTTCTAGGACATCAAGCCATCAGCCAATATCTTGGCTCTACTGTGATTCTAGGTTTCTCATTAATTACAGATGCAACGTAAAATACAGGATGCCCAGTTGAGTTTGAATTTCAGATATACTTATCCTAGAAAATCACTGTTTATCTGAAATTCGAATTCAACCAGATGTCTGATATTTTTATTTGTAGAAGCTGGTAACTCCAATTCTACTGCCTCTTTTCTCTTTACCTAGTTCACTTAAAGGGGGCCTGAGGAAATTCTGTTTTATCTTTAATTCCCAGAGACTGCGAATGTGGTTTCTAGAAGTGCAACAAACAGCACTATTCACTTACAAAAGTTTTTTTTAAGCTTCTCCAAACTTCCGAGGATTTTTTACCATGATGTCACCTGATACTTATTCTAAACAGCTGCTGGTATGTGCACTCCCACTTTACAGATGAGGCAACCAAGGCAGAGAGATGGGTGGTCATCACCCAGCAACTGCAGTTAACCTGTTCTTACTATAATCCTTTGCATATAATCAGATTCCATATATCTTCCCTCTACCAAGAGGATATGAAAAAGTTTTAATTTGGCAACCTAAGAGTCCATCGATAAGTGAATGGATAAAGAAGATGTGGTATATACATATGATGGAATATTACTTAGCCACAGGAAAAACAAGAAATCTGGGGCACTGGCTGGCTCAGTTGGTAGAGCATGTGACTCTTGATCTCAGGGTCATGAGTTGGAGCCCCATGGTAGGCATGGAGCCTACTTAGGAAAAAAAAAAAAAAAAGAAATCTTACCATTTGCGACAACATGGATGGACCTAGAGGGTCTTGTGCTAAGTGAAATAAGTCAGAGAAAAATAAATACCATATGATTTCATTTATATGTGGAATCTAATAAACAAACAAAACAAAACAAAATGGAAACAGGCTTAACGACACAGGAGACAAATTGTTGGTTATCAGAGGGGGCAGGGTTAGGGGGCGGGCAAAACAGGTTGAAGGGGATTAAGAGGTATAAATTCCAGTTATAAAATAAATCATAGTATTCAAAATCTATAAACTCAACACCCAAAAAACAAATAACCCAGTTAAGAAATGGGCAGAAGACATGAATAAACACTTTTCCAAAGAAGACGTCCAGATGGCCAGTGGACAAATGAAAAGATGCTCCACATCATTCATCATCAGGGAAATACAAATCAAAACCATGATGAGAAACCACTTTCACACCTGTCAGGATGGCTAACATTAACAACATAAGAGACAAGTATTGGTGGCGATGCGGAGAGAGGGGAACCTGCTTGCACTGTTGGTGAGAACGCAAACTGGTGCAGCCAATCTGGAGAACAGTATGGAGGCTCCTCAAGAAAGTAAAATTAGACCTATCCTACTACCCAGCAAATGCACTATTAGTTATTTACCCAAAGGATACAAAACTACAAATTCGAAGGGGTATGTGCACCCCAATGTTTATAGCAGCATTATCAACAATAGGCAAACTATGGAGAGAGCCCATAGAGAACTGATGAATGGATAAAGAAGATGTGGTGTGTGTGTGTGTGTGTGTGTGTGTGTGTGCGCGCGCGCGTATTAAATGGAGTATTACTCATCCATCAAAAAGAATGAAGTCTTGCCACCTGCAATGGTGTGGATGCCATTTGCAATGTGATGTATTATGCTAAGTGAAAAAAGTCAAAGACAAATACTATATGATTTCACTCATATGTGGAATTTAAGGAACAAAACAGATGAACATATGGGAAGGGGTAGGGAAGAGAAGAGAGGGAAACAAACCACAAGAGGCTCTTAATGACAGAGAACGAACTATGGGTTGATGGAGGTAGGTGGGTGGGGGATGGGCTAGATGGGTGATGGGTACTAAGGAGGGCACTTGTCATGAGCGCTGGGTGTTGTATGTAGGTGATGCGTCACTGAATTCTCCTCCTGAAACCAGTATTGCAATGTATGCTAACTAAAATTTAAATGAAAAAAAGGAAAGAAAAAAATAAAATAAGTAAATCACGGGGATGTACTGGACAGCACAAGGAATATAGTCAATAACATAATAACTGTATGGTGACAGATGGTAACTACACTTACTGTGGGGATCATTTCATAATCTTGAAGATAGATAATCACTATGTACACCTGAAACTAACAGGATATTGTATGTCAATTATACCGCAATTTAAAAAGTTTTATTGTGTATTACGGAACAAAGCACATTAAACATAGCTTTTCAAATTCCCCTCTCCTCCCCAGTTTGACATATTGGAGTTCTTATTCATGGATCATCTAATCTGTCAAGGGCCTTCCTGCTCTAATTTTTCTTGATCGATGACCCATAAACGTTGCTAAGTCCCAAGGCCAATTTTTTCAAGACTCTCAGACAGAATTTGTACCTCCAGACAGCCTCACAGCCTGCTATTCCTCCTATTTCATCGTGCAAGACAGATTCGACCATGCTAAAGGAGTGTGCAGTCCCATGGAGCTGGTCAGAGGCATCACAGCGGCTTGCACCTGAGCATGAAGCATCACACTCCAGGTTGTGTGCGGCTGCTGGAGAGCCGGTTCAGCGCATTATTACTCCCCAGTCACCCACGTCACTAGAGCCAGTTCTCCGAAGGCCGTTCTGGCTTCCCTCCGCACAAATCACCTTCTATTTCCTCCACAGACTTGTCTCTACCTCTGTCTTTTCAGACAGACTGAGAATGCATGAACTGTGAGCCGTAATAAACACTCTTACTGCTACGGCTCCAGTCTTTGCTGCAGCATTATTTCTTGAATGGTTGCCTTGTTCCTCTATACTTTCCTACATGTTTATGTACATAATAAACAAGATGGCAGAAGAGGGAAAGGGGGTGGGGGATGGGCGGAATGGGTGAAGAGAAAAGAGCATAAGGAATACAATATTATAATAGCCATGTGATGGGGGGGGTGCAGATGGTAGCTAAACTTGCGGTGAATGTAGCATAATGTAGAAACTTGTCAAATCACTAAATTACACACCTGAAACTAATGTAACATTGTATGTCAGCTATACTCTAAATAAATAAGATTGCAGAGACTGTAGCTTTCATTGGCTTTATAGCTAGTACATTACCATATACTGCACGTATCTTGTAAAATGTGTGCTTTTCTGAAAGTCAAGTCCTGCTAAAAAGAGAGCCTTTAAAGACACCTCGCCATTCCATTTCTCTCTGTATTTTTGGGACACTTTATCTTAACAGTGAATATTAACAAGTACAACCTGGTACTCCTGATGTCTGTAGTCCAAACACCCTTCTTTCTAGAATCAAGATAATAATGAAAATAATAATAGCTACCATGTGCTCGTCTTATTCTAAATGTCATGTTGCACAATTAAGTTCTAAGTCCTCTTAAACAGAGGAACTGAATAACTTGCCTGATGTCACATGACTAGGGACTCGCCCAATGTCAGAAGAAGAAACAGAGCAACCAAGTAACTTGCCCAATGTCACAGTTATGTTCTTCACCTATACATTATCCTAATGCCCTATTTATTTTATTATTATTAAGTCTATTTATTTATTTTGAGAGAGAGTGAGCAAATCCCAAGCAGGCTCTGCACTGTCAGCATGCTTGAACTTATAAACCTTGAGATCATGATTTGAGCTGAAATCAAGAGTTGGAGGCTTAACTGACTGAGCCATCCAGGCACCACCCCCCGCCATGCCCTAACTTAAAATAAAACTCTCTAATGTTTATTTATTTGAAAGAGAGCGAGCAAACAAGAGACGGGCAGAGAGAGAGGGAGACACAGAATCTGAAGCAGGCTCCAGGCTCTGAGCTGTCAGCACAGAGCCCGACACGGGGCTCAAACCCAAGAACTGTGAAATCATGAGCTGGGCTGAAGTCAGACGCTTAACTGACTGAGCCTCCCAGATACCCCTAAAACAAAACTCTTTAGCTAAAGTTTTACATGAAATATATACATCTGGGCAGAAGGGAGAGGGGTATAATGAAAAAAAAAAATACTGAAAAATGATCTAATTAGTATCCCTGGCTTTTTCCTAAACATCCATCACAGGATTATTGACATGTCTTGATTACAATGTCACTCTGAAAAACTAAAATCAGTTAGGAAACTGATGTTTTAACTCCAACAGTCTTATTAAACTTGTAAAATACATAGAAAACACTGAAAATTAATGGTAATTGTATCACATAAAAACAAAACCCTGGAACTGAAACTTAAGAAAAAGATCGTAATGTAGTCCAGCAAACGTTTCCTCTGTCTCCCAGCCATTGGGCCATCTGGATAAACTGAATTACTTCAACATTCTGAATTCACCACTCATAACAGATGCTAATATAACTGGGAGAAATGTACAGAAAGAAGGCCTGCCTCCTTCTCTGATGCTGACTTACAGAACAGCTAAAGTACAGTTACATAGAAGAAATAGCCAGCATCATACTGTACTATGTGATGTTCTATAGAGCAGGATATTTTGTGTGTGTGTGTGTGTGTGTGTGTGTGTGTGTGTGTGTACAGGAAAGGGATGTTCACGTACATGACTAGTTTAAAACTGTGGGTGGGAGGTTAGAATGGAAGAGAGCCAAAGCATAAGAGACTCTTAAAAACTGAGAACAAACTGAGGGTTGATGGGGGGGTGGGAGGGAGGGCAAGGTGGGTGATGGGTATTGAGGAGGGCACCTTTTGGGATGAGCACTGGGTGTTGTATGGAAACCAATTTGACAATAAATTTCATATACTGAAAAAAAATAAAAAATAATAAATAAAACTGTGGGTGGGATATAGGGGTATTAATAAGGCGTATTCTTTCAGGAAATAGCTGAGTAAACATTGTATTTAACACACTTCGCCTAAGAAGTACATGCCTCTTAATGCAGAAGACATTCTAGTTAATGGCCTTTTATCTATTTTAGGGAATCTCTCCAACCCTCCCCCCCCCTAAAAAAATGCCAAATGTTTATGAGACAACCCATTTGGGTAATAATCCCTCCTCCAAGTTCATGTATCTGTAATAAATTGGGGCAAGCTGGAACCAAATGTCTTAATATAATTGACTTATCTCACCTACCAAGAAGCAATGACTATGTGGGTAATTGCTTAGGGGCACAGATCTTAAAAGTATATAATGAAAATAAAATTTTAAAATATTTACTGGTCTTACATTTCAAGACCACGGTCATACCTATAAAATTGTGTCTATACATTGATGTGCCAAATGCTGTTTTCTCTCACTCAGAATTGGTATGTGGGTAATACATTTTTATTTATAGAATTTGAAAGTTAATAGATCTTTTATATAAATGGCCGGGTTTTAATTTTGTTGTTGTTTAAAAATTTTTAAGTGGGTTGAATGCAAATGCCTTATAAATTACCTAATGAATTTCTGATATGAAATGTTGTAACAAATTTAAATGTTACAGAGAAATTCTGTTAAGAAAAAAAAAACTCATGTCTTGTGATTTTCACTGAAACTAGGGCATTTATTTAAATGTAAAAAATGTGTCAATATGAGTAATTAAACACAGCAACAGAAATATGATTATATATTCCACAGGAAAAATTCCAGAGCAAAATATTAGATCAAAAGAAGGAAACTCATTGAATTAACATGAGAACAACTTTAAAGAAAAAAAATGAAGAAAGCTCAGATCATTAAAAGTGATACACCTAGCTGGTTTCTTGATACAGATGTCATTAATTGAGGGCTAGAGAAAACACAGAATACACTATTTTGATCCTCAGAGAGCAGTCAGGAACAGAACAGTCTAGGACTTCAGCTACCATATGCCAGCATGGGTTCTAGAAAAAGGAGTGTGTGTAACAATAGCAGCTTGAGTTTTTATTACATTCTAGGTACTATTCTAAGTACTTTCACATCTAGTAACTTAATTACTGCATACTGCAGATGCTATCAGCAACCCGATTTTACAGATGAGGAAACTGAGGTACAGAGGAGATAACTGTAAGCCAACCTCAGAACCAGGAAGTGGCAGAACCAGGACTCAAATCCAGGCAATCTCCCTCCAGGATCCGTGTTGTTAGCACTGCAGTCTACACTGAGCAGCGAGGACTAGGAAGCTAGCACTGGAGGACTGTGTAAAGGCATCAAGGGCAATATTCTCTTTCTGTAAATTAAGGCTCAATCACAGTGGTCTGTAGAAGTGTTCCTTGCCTCCCAACTGCTTGCTTCTTTCACAACGTTCCTTATCACCTTTACAATCACCTGAAAACTAACTTGGATCACACTGACAAGGATAGTTTAAAGCTTACAAATTTGCTTCGACTCTCTGGTCAGGGTGCCATTACAGGTTTACAACAAACAAATATATTTGTTTAGTTCTTGAACACCCCTCTGTTATTATTAGCAGATACCTCTATAGCAGTAACATCATAAAGCAGTATTCTCCTATGAAATTTTTTGCTGATGCACTCAGAGAATGAAACACTATGAAAGGCGGACACCATGATGCAAAGGGATAAGCAGTTTCAACAAGTCAAACTCCATACTACTAACTAGCAGAGGACTGTACTGAAAAGAATTCCTTTGGGACTATTTTGGATTAGCAACTTAAATGTTAGAATAATAGCTGCTGAATCTAATGAATATTAAAGTTCCTTCAAACACTGAGAGGCTATGATTTTTTGTGTGTGAAAACAAAATTTCTGGTGCTTTAGCTGATGCACCTAAGTATACTATGGGAAGATGTGCCATGACACTACTAAACATTAGGATATGTTCCCACTACGTGGAAAAATAGCAAGTGACTATTTCTTAGATGATGACGGGCAGGCCACTTTGTTAAGGTGGGGGAAGAATTCCCAGAAATACCAATCATGAATACTAGTTCTAGGACACATAACCAGCTCACCATCAGGAAACACTGGGTTTCCTTTCATAGGCGCACAGCGACCTCTACTGGTATAAATGTAGAACCCCCAAATGCAATTTTCTCCGTAAGTGAATTTTCAGAGGAACGAAGAATATCTAAAATATGGATTATATAAAATAAGATAAAAACAGAGATGGAGGCAAACCATAAGAAACTATTAGATACAGAGAACTGAGGGTTGATGGAAAGGAGGTGGGTGGGGGGATGGGCTAAATGGGTGATGGGCATTAAGGGCAGCACTTGTTGGGATGAGCACTGGCTCTTATATGTAAGTGATGAATCACTAAATTCTACTCCTGAAACCAAAAGTACACTATATGTTAACTAATTTGAATTTAAGTGAAAAAAATCTATTCTCTTGGAACCTTTAAAAAATCTTTTTTAATGTTTACTTTATTTTTGAGAGGCAGAGACAGGGCGTGAGTGGGGGAAGGGCAGAGAAAGAGGGGGACACAGAATCTGAAGCAGCCTCCAGGCTGAGCTGTCAGCACAGAGCCGACATGGGGCTTGAACCTATGAACTGAGCAGAGGTGGGACGGTTGACCGACTGAGTCACCCAGGTGCCCCATCTTTAAAAAATCTTTAACTGCAAAAAATTCCTTCCTCTACTAGTATTAAATATTCCAATTAAAATAGTCCACATATATAATATCATAGGATGGAAAGAACTTTAACAAAAAGAATGAAAAGAACTGGAAGGACTTTCATTTAAAAAATTAATCCTGCTGGTAATAGCAAGAATAAAGTATCATGGTATCAAAGCTGTTCTAAAAATAAAAAAAAAAAATCTTTTTGGAAATACTTCTAATATATATGCATGAAAGATTACCAAAGGTACCAATTGTAAAACAATAATTATATATTTAAAATTCTCAAATGCTTTGAAACTTTCAGTTGTCAAATATTATATGGCCCATTTTCTCATGAATATTTTGCTTTCTCGTTTTCAAAATAAGATGTAAAGCTGTGGTTGTTTTCCTTTTAAGTCTCAAAGGTTATCAGAAATAAAATTAATTGTAATAGGTTTATTAAGTTTATTAAATTTTCAATGGGTGAATTTTACCTACATGTGAAAAAATGTCAAATAATACTTGACCTCAAAGACAGCCCTCACATTATATATAATGCCTTATTACACAACAGACATGCACCTACAAGTATGACTGAAATAATGTACATGAGTTCAAAGGAAAGCATGAGTTTTAAAAAGCTAACAGGAATATTTCTGATTCTTGTAGGCTGAAATAATTTCTTTGAAATTTCATTTCCATAACTTTCCACTGCAGAAAATGAAGAGCTCAAAATGATACCTTTGTTTTTAAAAAAAAATTTTTAATGTTTATTTTTTTTGAGAGAGAGAGAGAGAGAGAGAGAGAAAGACAGAGTGTGAGCGGGAGAGGGGCAGAGAGAGGGAGACACAGACTCCAAAGCAGGCTCCGGGCTTTGAGCTCTGAGCACAGAGCCCAACATGGGGCTTGAACCCACGAACGGTGAGATCATGACCTGAGCCGAAGTCGGACGCTCAACCGACTGAGCCACCCAGGCGCCCCTTGAAATGATACTTTTTTTTTTTTTTTTTTTTTTTTTAAATTTTTTTTTTTCCAACGTTTTTTATTTATTTTTGGGACAGAGAGAGACAGAGCATGAACGGGGGAGGGGCAGAGAGAGAGAGGGAGACACAGAATCGGAAACAGGCTCCAGGCTCCGAGCCATCAGCCCAGCGCCTGACGCGGGGCTCAGAGCCTGACGCGGGGCTCGAACTCACGGACCGTGAGATCGTGACCTGGCTGAAGTCGGACGCTTAACCGACTGCGCCACCCAGGCGCCCCGAAATGATACTTTTAACTGATGAATAATCAAGCCAAATTTTATTCCAACTGTGGGGAAATAAAGCCTCTCTCATCTTGCTCATATTCTTTTTTTTTTCAACAAGCATAAGAAAAACAGCTGAGGATTAGTGAGTTAGCTGGGTTTTGCACAGAATATACACACAGATTAAATGTAGCGTTCAAGAAATATTTTACTGCTTAAGTAAGAGTAATGGATTAGAAAAAATGAAGACGTTTCTATTTAACTTTGAAAAACTAGGATTTAAAGTTTCTATATTTCCTTTTCGCCATTTCCATTTAATAATTTATCAGTCAATATTCGTGGCACGACATGTAAGCACCGCCAGGAACAAACAGGTAAATAAGGCACTATCCTCGCTTCTGAGGAATTAACAGCTAATATGGAAAATCGGATTGCTATTCAAATAATTAAACACTTGCTTTATTATTTTTTTAATGATTTTTTTTTTTAATTTATGTTGAGAGAGAGAATCCCAAGCAGGATCCACACTGTCAGCGCAAGCCTGATGTGGGGCTTGATCCCCCGACCCTGGGATCAGGACCTGAGCCAAAATCAAGAGTCAGATGCTTAACCACAAAGCCACCCAGGTGCTCCAAGAATAAATTTTAAATAGCTTATCTTTAATATGCAGATTTTCACTAAAAAGCTATCTAAGATTTCTTCACAACTCCCTACCCTCACCCCCCACAGCAACACCTGTAGCCACTTTTTGGACCAAGGCCTATCTATACTAACCCTTGTTAAAGCAATTTACCACCACATAACCCTCCTCCTATTCAACCAATCATATCAACAAAATATGCCCCAGAATCACATGCCGAAGGTACACACAGCTTTTAGCAAGAAAAGACAAAGTGAAAACCCATGAAGTCTATCACAGTCCTGCCTGAATGCTTCATACTCTCTCCTCTCAGCCTGCAGGAGGAGGCTTCACTCACAGCAGGATAACCTGACATTACAAAAGCAATTTTCTGAAAAACAGCTCTCATTCCCTGAAAGAATGAATGGCTTTTAAAATTATAAAGATTAAGTCAAGAAATTCTAGGTAAATACTGAAACCTCTAAAATAACATGTCCAAAAAAGCAATAACATCTGCCAAGACTGAGTATGAGAGAGAGAAACAGGAAACAAATGAAATATGCCTCAGTAGATTAGTTAACTAAATTATGGTTAACTAAACACTGCAATATTATGCAAGCATGAAAAACAATGATATGATTATATGCACTGGAAATCTCTAGAAAGGTCCATGGGAAAACAGTGGTTGCCTCTGCAGAAGAAGAACAGGCTGGCTGGCTAATTTTGAATTCTTTACTTTTACAACCTTTGGTGTTTGTTGAATTTTTCATGATGAACACGTATTATTTAAAAGGAGAAAAATAATCATGAAATAAATAACTATCTTGAATGACAACAAACAAACAAACAAACAGCTGCTCTATGAGGAGCAGTAAGAAAACAGGGGAATTACTAAGTCAGTGTGGAAGTTTTTCACAACAAAAAAATAAACAGGGGCACCTGGCTGGCTCAGTGGGTAGAGTGAGCAACCCTTGATCTCGGGATTATGAGTTTGAGTCCCACGTTGGGCGTGATTACTTAAAAATAAAGTCTTTAAAAAAAATAAATAAGTACCTTTGGAGTACCTATTTCTTTTTCTTCTTTTTTGGCCAAATGCATATTTTGATAAACTCATTTGTCAAAATAAACTAAATCAATTTTAAAAAATAAACAATGACTGAATTGGGTTAAGTGTCAGTACTCCTAAAAGGAAATAAACGTTCACACAAGAGTTCTACAGTGTGGGAGTGTTACGTTTTTATAAAATATTTTCTATCTCCACAGTTTTCCTCACAAATTGTCCTGTTTGCTTTGCTCCAAATGTTAACACTCCAAGAATTAACTCTGAGCAACACTCTGTTCTCCTTCCCCTGTGGAAGCTTCTGTTACACACATCTCAAAAGCATAAACGAAGTGATAACACAGGATGAACGATTTGTACAAGTCCTCAAGACACTCGGATAACAAATTCTGTGCTCAGGACAGAATGCTACACGGGGACCAAGAACACGGTAAAAACAGTTTTGAAAACAACCTCAATTCAAAAACACCAACACTGCTTTTAAAAGTGGATTAAGTTTTGGGGCTCAGTTGTTTAAGTGTCCGACTTCAGCTCAGGTCATGATCTCACAGTTCGTGAGTTCGAGCCCCACGTTGGGTTCTGTGCTGACAGCTCGGAGCCGGGAGCCTGCTCTGAGTTCTGTCTGTCTCTGCTCCTCCCCCACTCTCATTCTGTGTCTCTCTCTCAAAAATGAATAAACATTAAAAATAATTTTTTTAAGTGAATCAAGTTTTAAGGATCCACAATGCTATAACTGGCATTCTGGCAGATATTTTTTTTTTTCCCTGTAATCTCTGCACCCAATGTGGGGCCTGAACTCATGACCCCGAGTCAAGATTCGTATGCTCTACCAACTGAGTCAGCCAGGTGCCCTTACTTTTCTTTTTTACATTTTTAAAGAATTATAGGAAAAACAAAACAAAACAAAACAAAACACCCAAACAGTAAAAGCAACTATATGATCTGAGATTCCACAGTATAAAATTTCAATTTAGTAACTAGTATAGGTAGAGATCAACTGGAACAGAGCAATCGGGGGAGAAAACAAAGGCAGGGTGGAGTTGTGGCTGAAAACTACTTAATGCTCACTTGTCTGAAGGGTGAAGACAGAGGGTGAAGGAGGTCAGATGTGGAAGCTGAGGAATTCAATTTGGACTTGCGAACTGATCGTTTATTACTCATGCATTTCAGTTAGGGGTAGATTTTGCTCGGTATAAAAATGTGTGTTGTAGAAAGTGACAGTGCATGGGGTGGGATGGTTAACTTTAAATATCTGAAAGGTGCGAAGGATAGATGAATTTTAAAATGGACAGAGGAAGGCAGAAAAGACAGCAAGGAAAAAGTAAACACTTATTTCACAATTTCACCTGAGGCTGACAACGTATTTTCAGATTCAGTCTGTGTTCCCAAAGCACCTGTGTGTGTGTATACTCCTTATAAATTATATAGAAATCTACACATGTAAAGAAACCAAAAACAAGCCTTTCACTGAGTCCCGACTGACCTTAGAAAATATTTAATCTTATCAGCAGTGAGAATAATTTTACAACGCAGATGTTTTTGTGGCTGTTAATTATTATGAAGTCCATTCACTTGTCCATTTTCAAAGATGTATCATTAGGAGACCGAAACAGTAACATTCCGCATCTTCATCAAATGATTAGTAAAGCTGATGATGAAATGAGGACTCTACCCCTCATGACTATCCATCAGAATTAAAATCCTGTACCTATGAAATCATCTAGCAATGGCAAAATCCTACTGGAGATTGCCAAATGAGATGAATGTTAATAACTCTCTCCAAACTAAGTCCTTCAAAATTACATTTTTTGAAAAACTTTAAAGGAAAACTTACAGTATATCCCAAAGGGGATATATCTAGAACTACATAAGTAGTAAAATGAATTGACAATCCTGAAGGCATGAGGATTGTCCTTTGAAAGAGTTACAAATGTTTTATATGCAGCTAAAAGCTTTCACATTACTAAGTCCAAATTTAAATGGTGACATCTTTTCGGAGTTTCACAGCAGAGACTGCAGATCCTCTATTTTAATAACTAAAAGCACAGTGCAACGTTGTAGTAGATGTGAAATGATCTTTGGAGAACTATCTAGAAAAACTGAGTATTACTTTTTGCTATGGCTAATGGCTTTTTTACTCTGTAGTAATGCTGTGTTATGAGCATTTTATTTTTGACAATTATCAAAACTTCAAAATCTTTCTTTCTACTTGGAAACTTACTAATTAGGCTTTTTATGGAGAGACTATAACACCCACCTTGATGGAATCTAGTTAGCTACTTAATTCCTCATTTAAATAAACAACTAATTTGCAAACCAAAAGGCTCTACAGTCCACATCAAACTAACTATACTATATAGTTACATGAATAATGAATCTGTATTATGATGGAGTCTTAAAAACAGGACTACAAAATTCTTTGCCTTTAAGAAAAAAACATGTGTTTTGGGGTGCCTGGGTGGCTTAGTTGGTAAGCGCCTGACTCTTGATTCTGGTTCGTGAGACAGAAAGGTCCCACGATAGGCTCTGCACTGACAGTGTGGAGCGTGCTTGGGATACTGTGTCTCCCTCACTCTCTGTCCCTCCCTTGCTCACTCCCTCTCTCAAGAATAAATAAATTTAATTAAAAAAAAACTATGTCTTTAGGTTAATAGAAAACAATCCAAATTAAAAACTACATATACAGAAAAAAAAAGGTTAAAATCAGAAAAAAATCTGCCTTGTTAAGTGCTTTTCTTAGGAAAGAAGACAGAATGCACATTTGCGTCTTAGGTAGAGAACTAATCCACCCAAAATGCAAAGTGCATTATTGCTGCTTATAAGTATCTTCTAAAACAAATACAACTCTTGGGTTTTATAGGTTGGTTAGAAGATGGATAAACAAATTGCTTCCTTCCTATTGTGGCTCTTCTCATATTACAAACAAGAGGTTCTAGTTTCAGTTATAATTATCAGCATGGGCACATTAGACAGGGATATTTCAGTTTCAATGTTAACCAGGAAACGAGAATGAAAAGTAGCACGCTGTATCTTACAGTCATGGGGAATAAATATTTCTGGGTTCCATTCTTTACTCCACCTATCAGGAATATAAAGAAATCCATTTATCTGTTAAGTATTTAATTTGCTTATCAGTCAAGTAACAAAATGGTAATATTAACCAAAGGTCAATAAAGCTAAAGGGGAGCCAGGTGCAATAATAAAAAGGGAAACTCCAAGATCAAGTGTTTCTACCCAGCAATAAGTAAATTATACATAATAATATCCCTCTCATCGCCCCAAAACAGGCTACTTTCACTTGTCCAGCTTCTGAGTGTTCTAGAATTCCTATTTCAACTTTTTTTTTTTTTTAAAGCTTAGCTGCTAGAATTTAAAAATACCAGTTCAATGATCATTATAACACACTCTAAGGACAAGCCTAATAATTACAGGAATTTGAAAGGAGTAGCCCAACAGCAAAACAGGAATCCTTCAACTCCAGACACTGGTAATGTTGACATTATTATAGAAACGGAATTTGGGGCGCCTGCCTGGGTGGCTCAGTCAGTTAAGCGTCTGACTTCGGCTGAGGTCATGATTTCACGGTTCGTGATCTGGCTCTGCGCTTCACAGCTCGATTCATATCCTCTGTCCCCATCGCTCTCAGCCCCTCCCCCACTCATGCTTTCTCTCCCTCAAAAATAAACATTGAAAAAAAAAAGACATTTGATTTAATGAGATTTGACAGATTAAACACAACACAGGATGGGCTGCTTATGCAGTGTTAATGCCTTAAGGGGGGAACTGTTGACTTTACTAGGCATCAAGAAGTCGATTGCACTGTAAGAAAAAGGGCCACACTGGGCCCCAAAACATCAGACTACGTAATGTACGTTTGGCTTCCACCTGAGAATAAGATGCCATCTATAAGATGGTCTTCTGGGAAACATCCCACTAGGAAAAGACCTAATACACAGAAAATGGCATCTAAGAAGGCCACTTGCTAGAATAATTTCATAGAAAATTACAAATGCCTCAATCAGTGGTTCTCAAACTTTAGTATGGGTAATAAGTGACCCGACTTCTGGTTAAAGATGCACGTTTCCTCACCTCACAAAGCTTTTAGCTTTGCTCAGTCTTGGGAAGGGCTCAGTCTGCATTGTAAACAAACCTTTTGGGTATTCTAATTCAGGCTACCCTTGGCCCACACTTTGAGAAACACTTAATCTCACAAAGTGAGATACCCTTATAGGTGGTCCGTCCCGTAGCGTGATTCCACGGGGCGGGGGTGCGCCCTTTCCGTAAGGTTGGATTCCCTGCCATTTCATCATTAACCCCTAATGAGAATCTGACAAGAATAGCTTTGCTTACAAAAATCACTTATTAAAGTGAGTTTGAAAAGAAAAAAGATTATATCTAAAATCACTAACTGAAGGAATAACAACTAATTGTCTAGCATCTATTATGAGGATGGGGGCACTAAAGAGAGACATGAGAAGAAAAAGTGGAAAAAAATAAAAGGCAAAAGGAAGGTAACAACTTACTTAGAACAATTCTGCCTAGGACCAGTCTTACGTGTCACAGAAAAGCGTATGCTACCCACAAGGGTACTCTGAGCAACCCCATTAGTCTCTCCACTCACACTCTCCTATCCTACATAAAACCACCAGATTAATCTCTCCTGGAACACCAAATCATCAAATTAGTGGCTCCCTCACGGCCTGACGAAATGTGAACTTCTCAGCTCCTGATGCTTAAGAGTCTGTGTAATCCAGTGTCAAACTAACCAATCAAACCACATGTCACCTTATTCCTAACGTGACCTTGCCAGCTCCAGCCAGCTGGGTCTTATCATGGTTGACTCGTAGGCTTATACCTTTAACCCAGTTGGGTCAATATTCCTGCCTGGAATACCTCTCACTCCTTCTTCATCTTAAGGCAGTCCTTCAAGGACCATCCCAAATATCATTTCCACCGTAAGTGCAGTCACCACTTTGATTATCTGTAGCATTTCATTCACATCTTCACCAAATACTGACGCAGTGGACCACACTCTACCTTGTGTTTTACTACACTGCTCTTTATCGTATTCCACACCCTCCCTCCCCTCAATGACTTTCCAAGTTCCTTGAAGGCAATAACACTGAGAAAATTTCTTGCTATCTCCATCCCAACCTAGACTCACACTCAAAGCAAATGCTAGTCCTGTTGAAGTAGCTTGATAACAGCTACCACAATTTATGTTATTTATTAACAAATTCTATCCCAATGAGGACCTGTAAGTCAACTTATCGAACAAATATCTGAGTAAACATTTTACTTTTAATTTTTTTAATGTTTATTTATTTTTGAGAGAGAGAGAGAAAGACAGAGCGCAAGTGGGGGAGGGGGAGAGAGAGAGGGAGACACAGAATCCGAAGCAGCCTCCAGGCTTTGAGCTGTCAGCACAGAGCCTGACGCAGGCTCGAACCCACGAACTGTGAAATCATGACCTGAGCTGAAGTAGACTGTTTAACCAACTGAGCCACCCAGGCACCAGAGTAAACATTTTGCATTAATGCATCAAGTGCTATTACCAGGCACTAGGGCTACAACTTAGTAAATTGTCTTTGTCTGCAACTATTTCTCATGTTAAGTCCTTGAAACTATCGATTTTTTTTTTTTTTTCTGCTCCCAGCATTCATGAAGCTCTACAGTACCTCTTTATTACAGATTCGGAAACTTAGAGCTTTCTATTTGTGTGAGTTACTGACAACTGATACGGGAGCTGAAGTGAGAAGCTAACACCCCCCCCCCCACACACACACACACCAAAATCACTGAATCTTTTATTATGCTAACATTTCGAGATAAATTTAAGGTATGGAATTTATTTCCTGTGTGCCCTATTCAGCACCTGGTATATATAAACATGAAATGTTAGCTGTTAGTGATTTCAAAGCTCCAAACTGAATATATATATATATATATAATCTGCTATCTTTAAGGATTTGAATCTGTGATTATCTTCTTCTGAATTAATGAAAACAGACAAGACTAGAGCATGGCACACAGAGACTAATTCAGAATAAACAACTCTCTTTAGACTTCATGTTTGTTTAATTATTATATTTTAAATTGTGGTAAAATATACTGACATAAAACTTACCATTTTAATGGTACTTATGTTTATATTAAGAGGACTGTTGAAATGATATTGGAATACTGACTAAAACATGGAATCCTTTCCTACAAAAATACCGCTACAGTTAACATCTGCATTTGGAAAAACAGCTTTTTTGTATCATAAGCACTGCCAGTGATAAAATAATTAAAATAAGCTATCAATGCTTACACCACTTATAAGTATTTCAGGCAGTGAAATAAAATAATATTACACTACCGGGATTTTCAGCATTGTTTTCTTAACATTCACAAATGGTTCCTAACAGCAGTAGCAGCTAATCTTTACGGAGGGCTAATTATGTGCTAGGTTTATACGCATTGTTGGTTTTCGTTTTCTTACTGAGGAACAACTCACATAGCAAAACTTTCACCTTTTTCAAGTGTATGATTCAGCAGTTTGAAGCATTTTCACAGAGCCGCACAAGCAACACCACTATCTAATTTCAGAACATTTCATCACTCGAAAAGAAACCGTGTACCCGTCAGCAGTCACCCTCCATTTCCCCCTTCCCCTCAGCCCCTGGCAAGCACTACTCTACTTTCTGTCTCTATTGATTTGCCTCCTCTGGATACTTTATATAAATAAATCATACGATATGTGGTCTTCTGTGTCTGGCTTCTTTCCCTTAGCATAGTATTTTCCAGGCTGACCATATCGTAACATGTATTAGTACCTCACGTTACTTCTTTAAAAGTAATCTCTGCGCTCAACGTGGAGCTTAAATTTACAACCCTGAGATCAAGAGTTCCCTGCTCTGCTGATTGAGCCAGCCAGGCGCCCCAGTAGCTGTGTTACTTTTTAAGACCCCAAAGCAAATACTTGAGTTAGCTGTAATGATTGGCCATTTATATTTAAAAAAACCCTGAGCCTAACAGATGAAATAAGTGCCCTCTCTGAGTCACTTTGATCAAATTTATTTATTGCATTCCTATGAAGACGCACAAACTATAAATGCTAGGTGAATTATAGGCACACATTATATGAAGGAAAGATTAAAAAAAAAATACTGCTACCTAGGTCCATCACCGTAAGTGAAAGGCATGATCTAAGTTTTTTCTTGTGTGAAAATATAGCCAATGATCTCTACGGTGCTTTCAAACTCTAAATACAAGTTGTTTTTAAAAACTTGAGAGGATTATTCCCTTTCTATTCAACTCTGATCTGATCCCCAATCTTTAAGAATAATTATTATCTTATAGAGAATATGCCTTCAAATCATAAGCATGCAGTAAAAATCAGACAGGACATCTGATTTCTTTTTATTGCAAGAAGCCAGAAAATAAATAATGTCATTTAAGGGCTACAGAATTTTTTTTAAAAAAAAGGTCTGTCTGGGGGGATCCTGATAGGCACACAGGAGGATACTCGGGGGAAGAACAGTCAGGTTCTTGGCAAATTGATCTGGAATGTTAAGTATAACTGAACACTTCCACTCACTGTAAATTGGCCAACAGCAACACTGTGTAGAGAAGCTTTTTGGTCTTTTTACTTTTGTGGATTCATTCAAAGTTATCTGTCAGCACGTGTGTTCGTGTTTCCGCCCTCAGTAACAATGCAGCTGTAAAGGGTGGCTGTAGTATGAAGCCCCCTAACAGAACAGTCTGGAAAACACCAGGCTGAGTTGTTGAGAAAAAAAAAAAAAAAAAACAACAAATGGCAAGTATAAGATACGAAAGACTGAAGAAGAAGGGATTACAGCAGTCTGTCTCATTAGACATTGTTATCTGTAATCATGAAAAACATTTTAAAGATGGCTAAAAATGTTTTAACTTTCCTGAATTTTATTTGAAAACTCAAGATGTTTTAGCAAAACTCTTCAGGTGAGAATTAAAGGACAAAATTAAAAATTTATACTTATAAGAATCAAAATTGTTCAAGCATTTTAACTTTCTTTTTTTTTTTAGTAAGCTCTATGCCCAATGGGAGGCTTGAACTCATGACCCCGAGATCAAGAGTCCCTTGTTCTGCCGACTGAGCCAACCAGGCGCCCCACATTTTAACTCTTGAATGAAAAATAACAGAAGTTAATGGGCCTTTTTTTTAACATATATATAAAATTTTAAATTATGGCCATTTATCATAAAACGGCTAAGGTAAACACCCCACTTCCTGGGTCCTACACTGTCAGCAATCGCTGCTCTACATAGTGCTATGAAGTAGAACTGTTTGGAAGTGTTCCACAACTATGTCATCCAGTTTGGTAGCCACAAGCCACATGCAGCTGCTGAGCCTTCAAGTGTAGGTGGTGTGACCGAGAAAATGAATTTGTTTTAAGTAAACTCTTCTGCCCAACATGGGGCTTGAACTCACGACCTGAGATGAAGAGTCACATGCTCTTCTGACTGAGCCAGTCAGGCACCCCGCGAATTTTTAATTTTTAACAGTTAAATAGCCACATTTGCCCAAGGACTTTCTTACAGGACACTGCAGATGTTAAATGATGAGAGGCAATATCCTGTAAAAGGGCCACACCACTCACGTTCCGGAAACTTAAAAAAAAAAAAAAAATGGAAAGATAACTTGGGTTATATTGACATTGAGAGGGGAGTAATAAGAGAAAATAAACTTCCAAAGGCATCTAGATTTGACCTCCACGATTCTAGAGAGCCTCCCTCAAATCCATGCACGAGGGCTATGAATATAAAAAGAAAAGAAAAAAGGAAGTAAGGCAGAAGGCACAAAGCTAGAAGGAAGGATTCTCTACAGTGACACAGTAACCGCCACTGAGCAAACAGTTATTAAGCCATCAGTCTATTTTGGGTACTGCACAAAGCACCGGACGTGTATTTGCATTTAATCCTCAAAACAAGCCTTCCAGAAAGATATATTTACTTTTGTTTTATAGATAAGGATATTGAGACTTAGGGAGTTCATTTGCTGAAATACAAATGCAACTTGTAACCAAAATCTAACAACTAGTGTCCAGTGCATCCTGTATATCCTTCTGTTCCAGCTCTTAGCACATTATACTGGACTACAGTTTACTGGAGGTCTCCCATTTGGAAGGCAAGCTCCTCGAAGGCAAGGACTGTGTTCTGTCTGTCCCCTGCTATCTTTCCCATCACCTACTACCACCACCGATTTTATCTATCAAAGTACTAAATATACACATTCTTCAGTAAGTATTTGCTGAATTTTCTGTGAATTTGTTTGTCCATTATTCCGATGATACACCCATGTGGTAACACGCTTTCTCCAACTTTCACCCCTCGAGCATTTATATTTAGAGTTTCAGCATTTAAAATATTTAAACTTCTTTGAGGCACCCGGCTGGTTCAGTTCGTAAAGGCCTGCAACTCTCGATCTCGGGGCTGTGAATTTAAGCCCCATGTTGGGCACAGAGATTACTTAAAAAATAAAAAATGTAAATAAATAAATAAATACACTTCTTTAAACTGTTTCAAAGAATTTGACAAGAGACTTGGAACTTTAAATGTCTGATCAAAACATTTAACTTTGAGCTGTCATTTTTTTTCACACCCATTAACCAAAAAAATCAGATTTCTTGTATCTTTGGAAATTATGTTATAGAAATTTTAATAGTACAGTTGAAACCCTACATATTTAATACACAAAAGCTGTGCCATATAACAGCACTCACCATTATATGCTCATCTTAAAAGCACGGCTGGGTTATACTTCTATAGTAACTTTTCAATAACAAAGCCTTGACAGTTTCCAATTTCTATACCTCATTTTTCAATGACTTTTAAACCTTTCAAATAGTTTATTAAATTATATCCACTCCATATGGGCACAATGCCAGTATCTCCTGGTAAAGTGGGACCTCTGCCTCCAAATCAGAAAGGACTAAAAGAAGTCTATGCATTTGTCTCCTTAATCCAAATTCACAGTGCCTATAACGAGATTTAACGAAATTCCATTTTCAGACAGAATGAGAAATACACTCAAAGCTCTTGTTACAAACATTATCAGAGGTGGTGTCAAAACTCTTACATCGACCAAGAAGAAGCACTTCTAGTTAAAAAACGATCTCCCTTCCTTGTCAGAAATAAGTATCCCGCAGGGCTTCTGCTAACTGCTGTTTTATGAGAAATATAATTATGAAAGGACGTATTCTAATCTTCACAAACATCAAAAATATTGCGTGTATTCCAACTGAACATATTGAAAACCCACATTTGTTAGGGGAAAGAGAAATGAACTAGAGCCCTGTTTCTCAAATTTTATCATTCCTACAAATCACCAGAGGAGCTTTTAAAAATGCAGATCCTAGGGTGCCTGGGTGGCTCAGACGGTTGAGTGTTGACTCTTGATTATGGCTCAGGTCATGAGCCGTGGGTCGTGGGACTGAGCCCTGCATCAGGTGCCACGTTGAGCGTAAAACCTGCTTAAGATTCTCTCTTTCTCCCTCTGTCCCTCTCCCCGACTCATACTCTAAATTAAAAACAAAAACAAAAACAAAAACAAAAAAATGCAGATCCTGATTCAGTACATCTGAGATGGAGCCTGAGACTCTGAGTTTCTAACAAGCTTCCAAGTGTGAACTTGTTTGTAGTCTAAAGGCTTTATGTTGCTAAGAACAAATTTTTCCAGATCTCTGATTTTTTTTTTTTTTTGGCTCTAATTTCTTTTAATAATTATTCTTTCAAAAAATTAAAAATTCTTTTAAAAAAATTTTAATGTTTATTTATTTTTGAGAGAGACAGAGTGCGAGCAAGGGAGGGAGACACAGATTCTGAAGCAGGCTCCAAGCTCTGAGCTGTCAGCACAGAGCCCGACATGGGGCTTGAACCTACAAATCGTGAGATCATGACCTGACCTGAAGTCAGACGTTTAACCGACTGAGCCACCCAGGCACCCCAAATTATAAATTCTTTCAAGAAATTTTTACTAAATGTGTATTGATTCAGACACTTCACCAGGGGCACAAGTAAGATCTGATCTCAGCCTCTGAAGAGCAGACATGTCAACAAGTAATTGCACCATAACCACAAAGTTCTAATAATAAAGACATGCAGCATGAATGGCTACTTTTCCAGGGGAAAGGAGAAAAGGCCAAAGATGCCACTCTTGCCCTCAGTCCTGAAGATAAACAGGAGTCTGCACAGTAGAGAAGGGGAGGATCCCACTGCAGGCATGAGAAACTTCAAGACAAGCAGTCAAACACTCTGGAGGAGCTGCAAATTGTATCAAATCGATGAAACACAATGTTTATGGTAGAGACCAGATAAGGGCACGAGGGAAAGGTAAACAGATCATGGAGTCCAGCATGGCCGTGATGACTTTAAAAAGAACAATTTCAGTGGATTGGTGAGGTCAAAAGCAGACTACAGTGCACGGAGGAGTAGAAGGAACAAGAAATGGCAACAAATGAAACACCCTTTCCAAAGATCTTCCTGTAAAGAAATATGGAGGCCAGAAACCAGAAAAGAAGAAAAGGTCAAGGGCACACTTACTTTGTGTGAGAGACTTAAGCACATTAATAGGAAAACTTGGGGCAAGTGAAGAGGGAAAAGTTAAAAATACAGGAGGGAGGCAAGGAGTGACACGTACTCCTAAGACTACAGTAAGGTTTCTTAACCCCAGCACTTTTGCATTTGGAGAGAGCATTCTTTGTCATAGGGGGTGTTCTATGCATTGCAGGATATTTAACAGCATCCTTGCTCCTAATACTCACTGGACACCAACAGCATTCCCAACCTTATCCCAAATATGACAACCAAAAATGTCTCCAGACATTGCTAAATGTCACCTGGGGAAAAGAGGGCGGCAAAATCTTGCTGGTTGAGAACAAATGGTCCAGTGGCAGAGATCAGATAATTTTAAGTAAGCTTAGAGATACTGGGTGAAACAAGTGGTTCCCATCCATCAGCTGTACCACTAGAAAAGAGGAAGGTCCTCCGTTACGGGGAAAGAAGCATGTTTTGTGTTGAGTGGAAAAGTTTTGGAATCATTCGGCAGAGAATGGTAGAGGCATGTAACTAGGGAAAGCAATCTGTCTAAGAAATACTTTCTATTCTCCCAGGCTTCAAAAGCAGTGTGACTTCCCTTTATGAGCTCTCCAGAAAATAGTACACAAAAGGAACCTGAGCTTGAGGATTACACTGAAGGATCTTTAATAAAATATCTTAATAATTTAAGGAAATGAATAACCGTAAAAAGTATTCTCTTAAAAGAACCATCTTCTTTTTGGCCAGAACAAAAATTTACAGGTAAAAAATGATCTTTCTTCTGCCAAATATGCAATTTCTAAAAAAGATTTTATTTTTAAGTAATCACCCAACGTGGGGCTCAAACCCACAACCCCAAGATCAAGAGTCGCATGTTCTACCTACTGAGCCAGCCAGGTGCCCTCTGAATATGTGATTTTACCATAATTTTGTAAAGTCTCCAATAGGAAAGTTTCTGTATTTGTCCCAAATCCTACCCATTACAATCAACACTTTTCTTTAAGACACGAAAGTAAAATAACCTAGTATTTTAAATTAGTCATCATATTTGAAAAACTGTCATATTAACTTTCATATGCTGCTGGGTATTAGTCCACATTACATTTATGCTCAGTGTAGACAAAAAATTAATACCTGGGCCCCAAAAGCTTCACTGCTCTACACTATCAAAAGTGACTAGTTCAGGGGCACCTGGGTGGCTCGGTCACTTAAGCGTCCAACTTCGGCTCAGGTCATGAACTAATGGCTTGCGGTTCAAGCCCTGCATCGGCTGTCAGCCGGAGCCTAGAGCCTGCTTCAGATTCTGTATCTCCCTCTCTCTCTGCCCTTCCCCTGCTCATGCTCTGTCTGTCTCTCTCTCTCAAAAATACATAAACATTAAAAAAATTTTTTTAAAGTGACTAGTTCACAAAAGATTTTAACTAGCCATTTTAGATCATATTTTATCTTCCAAATAGAGTCTTTACAACTTGAAAATCTGATTTATGTTTTAGTAACATATTTATATTTATAATTTCCTGAAAATATCAAAAGGTTACTTGTTTAAGCAGTTGCCCTCATACAAAGGAAAAGAGACCACATGTGCAATATTTGTCAAAATTACCAAGAAAAGTGATCTGCAAAGAAATGTGTCTCATTTAAAAATCTTCTTAAAAACATCCTTTAAAAAACAAGGAAACTTGCCCCAGAAACTTTTTTCTTTTTCCTGGATCCATAAATTTACTGAAGCACCTTCATGTGTAGCTAATGGAACTGGATTTGCATTAAGCAGTTATCTTCCTCAAGAACCAAACACATCTCACACCAAAATATGTTAAAACAAAAGGCCCAGATATAATAGGCAACAATTCTCATCCGCACTAACTAAACTGCAAAACAAGAACATGTTCAAGAGAGCAACCACTAGAGAGAAACCAGTGTTGGTTGTAATCTCACTCTGATTAGCTTCATTCGCTAAACAGAATTCCTTTAGGCTTTGCAACCATCTGAAGTTAATATTAATACTGAGTAAGTGCTTTGGATATGTTATCCATTCTCTTCCAAAGAAAGAAAATTCAAGTTGGATTCACTTTCAGGTCTGCTGTATAGACTGATCAAAGGACGAAAAATTAAGCTGAAATTCCATATTTTAAAGACCACTGTGAACATCCTCCAAGTGTATCTCTGATTGCAATTTGATCTGTGCACTTAAGGCCTGTAATGTGATGATCTCTGATAGTGGGCATATTAGGAAAATCCCATGCACTTTATCCAAAACCTAACTACAAAATGATATCTAGGATTACAACCAAGCAAAAGAATTTACCTAAGGTAAACATGTTCATACAGCAATCAGGGTTATGTCTAAGGTTGTTAGGTTATGTCTCCATTCCTCCCAAAAGGAACAGAAATTGCATGTGCTTTGGAAACATGCAAAAAAGCATAAGAATTAAGAAAGGGAATATAAGTATAGTTAAAGGACAGTCTAGACATAATATAATTCAATTATAGTTTAGCAAATCTAAGGATTTCAATTATCTGGCTCAAGTCTTAAGCTACTCATAGAAAAACAAGTCTATGTATGGTTACACATTAAAAATCAAATTACTTCAAAGCCAACATTAGACAAATCAGATTTTACTAGACACTTCAATCAATTCAAGGTACAGAGTTCAGTCAAGTTCCAAAGTGGACAAATATCTGAAACGTTTATTTTTCTTGATATAAACAAAATGGATCCAATTTTTGAGGGTGCTCAACATCAAAGTCAGGCCATATGCATTGATTTCCATGATCACCCATAATCTTAAAATATTTTATACTAAGAACTTGGACTATATAAACACGAAAGCTTAATGTTACACTTCACCTTTTCATTTCAAAAAGAAATCTAGGTTATTTCGGTGCTAAACAATTCCTGCTCTTTTCTTAAATAATCTTAGCATCGGCCTCTCACTCGTTTTATTTTCTCTGGGAAATAATGCAAATATATTAATCCTAATTCCATTCTCTGAGTTCTTTTCAATTCTGTTTCCTTCTCAAACCTCCTCCTCTAATCTAATTCAACAAAAATAATTGTCCCCTTAACTTTTTTAAAAAAATAAAAATTTATTTTAATATCTGAAACAAAAATTAACTGGGTTCAAAAGTCATGCCATAGCATGTTTCCAGTAACTGAAAGCCATTTTACTGACAAGGTTAAAGCCAACCTAAAACAAATGGCAAAAGATGTAATTATTCCATTTAACATCTTCATTAAGGATTTTTTGCCCTAAAATAAGGTAAAAATAAGCTAAAATAAGGCCAAAATATAACCAGGGCATTAGGACACCCATGAAATTAAAAGTTAATAAAGTTAAAAAGTTAATAAGTAACTTTATATTCCTAGTTTTGTTTGAAAAATACTTGGAAGAATTCAGAACAAAACACTTAATTCACTAACTTATGCAAGATTAGACTGCATCTCAAAGCCAGTGAAGGCAAAGACAGGATATTATCGTTACAGTGTTAATGTCAAGTAACATCATGTAATGTCACCTTAAGAAGCAAAAACCTGTACCCTGTACCTTGAG
Organism: Panthera leo; assembly: GCF_018350215.1. NCBI lineage: Eukaryota > Metazoa > Chordata > Mammalia > Carnivora > Felidae > Panthera > Panthera leo. The sequence goes on along the minus strand of NC_056683.1, from coordinate 138,616,425 downwards.
AGAATGACACCAGAATAACTGCTTTAAAAAGGCATACAATTAACCCCTTAACTTTTGGTAACTTCCTTCAGGACCAGGAAGAAGTTTCAGATCTAACGCTAACAACGGACTCGCAGCGACTGTTGGAGCAGCAATGTGGAAAATCTGGGACTCAGCAGGAAGGAGTCTGTCGGTAGGAAGGAGCTTAATGGTATCTGTCATAGTTGTGGGAGTAAAAGTTTATGTGTCTATCCATCGGGGGGAAGGAAATGTTGGTACGCCTTCTATATTTTTTACTCTGGCTCTAGATAAAAAACAAACCCAAATGCTGTAGCATAAAAAGATAACAAATTCCATTACTCATCAATTACAATGTTAACTTTCCCCAGCCTCCGGGTTCTTTCTACTGTGCAAGTTACAGTTAAAAATAACGTGAGTCCCTCACCTATGGCTTCAAAGATTTTTTTAAATTGTAGACGAAAGCTGTAAGATCAGAAAGATATGGGAAAGCCAGAAGCAAGAGTGCTAGCTAAGCTTCAGAGGTTCTGTTACAGAAGTAAATTCCAGATTACGTTATGCTTAGCAAGCATAAGGGTGTATGAATAATTACGGTGGCACAAAGGCATTGGGAATGCCATGAATACGCCATGAGTGCTCATTTACTAGAGGGCTCAAGGGTGTGTATCTGGCTGTCTGAGCAGGAGCACCCGAGGGGTTTTCTTTCCTGGGCTAAATTCCAAAACCAGAGAAATGTCTGGGTTTTTTGCTTTTTAATCACCATCCCAAGAGGTCTACTGCTTGGCATTTCAAATATGTACTTGTGATACATGATGAGCCAAACATGCCATATTTATTCCTATGAATCAATGCTAGGTACACCGGCTCAATACAACGAAGTACTCTGCTTTGAATTTATCAGTTTGATAAAAAGGAGTTTAGAGTAGTGGTTCATCAATTAGGACATCCAAGAATATGTCCATACAGGAAAAGAGAAGAGAGAAAAAGAAAAGGGCTCTGAGCTGGAACAGAAAGCATCTGGTCAAAGGCTGACAGGGCCACTCCCCCACCCCTGTCGCAGTCACTCTCACCGCCGCACCCCTCTGGCTCCTCTCTCAAGTCCTGTTCAGCCTCAGCTGACTTTTGGCAGCTTTGGACTCAGCTGGTCCAAGAAAAAAGCTGAAGCAAATCCACAAAGTGACCCAGAGTACTGATGGCATTAAGAGCACTGGATAGTAAACGAGTATTATTAGGCTATCGTCAATTAGAAGATGAGTAACTAAAAAATGATTTAAAGCTAGTACTTTAGCCAGCTGTCAGAAATATTACTGCTTTATGTCTTTAAAATTGTATTTAAGTAATCTCTATACTCAACATGGGGCCTGAACTCATGACCCTGAAATCAAGACTCATGTGCTCTTCTGACTGAGCCAGCCAGGTGCCCCAATATTACTGCTTTAAAGACTATATATAAAGGTGGCTCTTGCTCACCTTCATTCTCTGAGAATATATTTAGTACTGGGTACCCATTTAGTATTAATTTCTGGTTACTGGAGCACTTAAAGAAGACTGAGCTGGCCCGGATAAGACAATAAGAATTTAAAGATCTAATTCCTAAAGCAGTACAAGTTTGGTAAGCAGATGTGAGACTCAAATCTAAAGACAAGACACTGATTTTAAGTTGTCTGATTCCTGAGAGAACAGTCAAGTGCCATTACAAAAAGATCAAAAGAAAATTTACGTTTGCTGAAGATTCTTTGAGGAGAAGGTATCTGATATATGCATGTGTATATGAGTGTGCACACACATATTTCCAACTATGAGTTGTATTTGATCAGAAACTCTTTGAAATGTTAAATTAAAAAGGTAAACAGCCAAGACAGAAACAAAAGTAAAGTCAGACTATTCACTGAACAATAGCAAAAATATTTACCAAGAAAAATCAACCTGGCTTAACTACTTCCTGTCAGAGTAAGTGCTCTATGTAAGGTGTGCCCGAGTAGATAATTTGAGGACAAACACAACAGTAAAGGCCAAACCCAACAAAAGGCCTTGCTCTGTAATCACTTTCTTTTTCCCACCAGACAAAAAGACACTTAGAGCTACAAAAAGGAGTGGAGAGCTGTCCAAATTGCTAAGAACAAAGGGAAAATTAACAAGTATTCCTTTGGAAAAACTGAGACAATTACACCTCAAAGGACTTAATGACTAATCACAAAGTGCCAGCCTCCTTTAATTCTCTGAACCTAGATATCACCATTGTTTTCAAGACCTGGTCACACCATTTCCATACTCTTAAAATCCTTTCCATCTGATGTTTAGTGGCTTAGAAAGAATCAGGGCCATACCCTTGTCTATAACCCTTAGATAGCTAGAGGCTCATGAGATCTAAAGGCTAGTTATCCCTATAGTTTCTCAGGTGAATCCTCCCATCAAAATTTTCTCTTCATCCACGAGTATTTCCACATTCCCTAGCTTTACTATTAGTTAAATACAATTGTTTTTGCAGTGAGGGAAGCCATTTTTTCACCCTTTGAAAACCAATAGTAATTTAGAAATCAACCTTAGTCTGGCACTGATTAAAATGTGAACTGATTTCTACCTGCCCAGAATATAGAAGTTGTATTACAGAGAAAACTTGAAATACACAGCTTAAAAGAAAATAAAGGCTTTGAATTGTGAATTTGGCAGCAGGTATACTACGTATTTCGACTCTTCCACATAAAGACTAAAGCTACAGCTGTATCTTTAGTCCAACAAATAAACTTAAAATGACCAAGGTGGCAAAGAAAGGTAAGAGCTTTAACATGTTAAGGGATTGCCCCATTCCAAAATTAGCTTTCTGTATCAAGGTAACAATTAAATTTTACGTTATCCCGAAAGAGTCTAGCTGTTATTTTTGTAAAGCTATGATTTAAAAATTACTGCTTCACATTTAAAAGTACAGATAACTAGTTACTGTTGCATTTTGTGATTGCTAATGGCGTCAAGAATCCTATGTATCTTCTTAAACTGGCTACTATGAGTGACTAGAGATTTCAGAATTGGCAGTAGTTAAGTAACTTTACTCCTCTCCTCCAACAGATAATCTCTTGGATCTCAAATTTTATTTGACAGACTTATTTTGGGATTAAATGTTTTTCAAACTCTTAGTATCAAATAAGGAGATCTAATAACAAACTGGAAAATCATTTTTCTAACTGTGGTTTCCCATTCAATGGACTGAGTCAGACACGATTTAAGGAAGTATTTAGTTTATTTCAGTGATTAACAACATTTTTAGCATGAATATATTCATAGGAGTGTAAATCGTTTCTTCATTTCTAATTAGCCTTTCTCAAGTCTCATGAAAAATGTATACTCTTAAAACTCGAATTCCTGCTTTATTGAATAAAAAAATGAGGAATGCTCTATTTTTAACCACTGAATTACTACTATCTGGATATATTTAAGCAATTAACAAAAGGAAGGAGACTTTTTAAAAATTTTATTTTAGAGAGAAAGCATGAACTGGGGAGAGGGACGGGGGGGGGGGGGGGGGGGGGGCGGAGTGGGGGAGAGAGAATCCCAGGCAGGCTCCGTGTTCAGTGTAGAGGCTGATACAGGGCTCGATCCCATGACTCTGCGATCATGACGTGAGCCAAAATCAAGAGTCAGACACTCAACCAACTGAGCCACCCAGGTGCCCCAGGAAGGAAGCTTTTTAACTGTTCTTCCTGTTATTAGACCACAGCCACCTCTTCATGACAGGCAAGCCACTTGGGCCAACAGGATGCTTGCCACTAGCCTAAAGCACCAGACAAATAAACTTGAGGAGTTGAAGCTTTGGAGGTTAAAAAAAAAAAGTCTCAAAAGGCCTATAAAGCTCCAAGAACCACACAAAACTCCCCTATCCTCTCTTTCCTCATTTTGAATATTCAAATCTGTACAAATAATCCCTTAATTATTTGCAACCAATACAACACTACTTTGCATGTCCCTAAGTCTCTACTGGCCATTATCCACAATTACAATAGTGAACACCTATGTAATATGACATGCCAGGCAGTGTTTTAAGTGCTTTGGTGTTCTTCAAACAAAAACAAGAAGAACTGTCCGAATTTCTATGAAGTCACAGGGGCCTTTGTTAAGACACCTATTTAGTAAAGACCTATATATTCATGTAACTTTGACTTCAGTTGATACAAAGTTCTTTTTACTTGATCAAATACAAATTGTGCTAATTCTACCAAAAGAAATAGAGAAATGTATTAAGGTTGTAACACTAAATAAAAATAGCAAATAAATTGGTTATTTATTTGGCAAATAATAAAACTAATTTCTGATAAACCACTGAAATGGCAAAGTGATAGTCCTATCACTTAAGGTAAATTTTTAATGAGTAGACAAAAAAGAAAATGCTAAACTATTTAAAACAAACAGAAGTGAAACGGAAAGACACATAGCAATTTTCAGGGTAGCTATATTTAATAAAGTTTTTAAAAAACCTCCACTTTTTAAAGTCAATTTTTTTAATGCAAGAATAATTTGCAGTAAAAAGATTCTTTGCTATATAATACTAATAGTACAGCATCTTCTTTCCAAATTCTTTTAATTCAATTATTACTAAAGAAATTAACTTTTATACTATGGGCATTACAAATTCATCTAAAAAGCTAGGCAGTGCTACTGCGTTTTAACGGCTTGCAATTCTTGTACTAGAGATTTGACCGTTGTAATACCCAAAGTAATTTAAAAATAGAATTCAATAAAGATGTGTTTTGTCACTCTAAAATGTGACTACCTTTCCCACTGTGTGTGTTTTAAATTTTTCAAGGTCTGTTTACTTAGATCTTCAATAGTTACAGAATTCAGTCCTAGGCTGTTACGACTTGTGTCCTCCAAAAATATATGTTGAAGTCTTAACTCCCAGTACCTCAGAATGTGACCTTATTTGGAAATAGGGTCACTGTAGATGTAATTAGCTAAGATGAGGCCATACTGGGGTAGGGTGGGCTCCTGATCCAACAGAACTGATGTCCTTATAAGAGGAGAATTTAGACACACACAGACACACACAGAGATGATGTGAAGACACGAGATGGAAGACGGCCCATCATCTGACAACAGAGGCAGAGACTGAGGTGCATCTCCAAGTCAAGAACACCAAGGACTGCTTAAAACTCCCAGAAGTTATGAAGCGGAAAGGAAGGATTCTCCTCCGGAGCCTTCAGAGAGAGGCATGGCTCTGCCAGCACCTTGATTTCAGACTTCTCACCTCTGGAACTGTGAGGGACTAAGTTTCTGTTGTTCCAAGACCCCCGATGTTTGGCAATGTTGTTATAGCAGGAAACTAATTACACAGGTCATCAATTAAAATCTACCTTTCCAAAACAGCATCTTTTAAAGTAAAGCATAGCTTCAGAGTCAGCAAAACCTGGCATCAAACACCTGTGCAAATTAAATCCGTTTAACCCTGGACTTGAATTTGCTTCTTCATTTGTAAAAAAGAGGTAACAATCCTACCAAACAGTGTATTTCTGAAGATAAATTATGTACAGTGTTCACAACACAGAGGTCAAAAATGTTAAGCCTCTCCGTACCCAAGCCCTTCTCTCCCTGCAGTGAGAATGTATTTTAACTTGTGGTCATTTGGCTAACAATTCATAAAGTAGTATGATAAAAACAAAGGGCTATAGTTAAAATATTATTAAGTAAATTTTTAAAAATGTCCTAACGTAAGCCCTGATAGTTTAACTACTTAGCAATCTCTAAATCCTTATCCTGGGTATGACCACACTATATAAGATGTGATGCTTTTCAGAACTTACGGAGATGGTAAATGCTACCCTCTCCTATTTAAAAGGTCCAAACTAATTTCAGTCATCACAAAAAGATCAATTCTGAAACAGTTTTATCCCTTATACTTTCAAAGGTTAATTTTACTCATCACAAGTCTTCTGATTTACTAACATTCTTATTAATATGCAAACTGACCAAAGTTCAGTAATAAACATAAGACTCCTGTTACTAAAAACTCATTGTTCAAATGCAGAACTTTTTATTTCATGTAATAATCATAAGTAAAATAATAATTACCTTTGACAAGATTAGTAGAAATAGAAATCTCACAAATATAATAAGCATGTTCCCCTGACATGCAAATTAGCCAGTAATATGGCCACAATGTTTAAAGTCATCTGTCCAAAGACTTGGGAAAAGGTGATCAAAGGCCAGCACCAGAACATGCTATGAATTAAAACTTAAATGAATCTAAGTTTCGTGATTTGAACAGAAGACTTGAAGAGAAAGAAAACCTAGAATCAGATTATATATTTGAGAAAAGTAAAATGACTGCAAATTATCCACTGCTATCAAAGACAACAGAGCTGGGCTCTAAAACTGCCTGATTTCAAGTGGTGAATAAAGACCAATACTGAATGCTTACTATGTGTAAAGACAACCTGACATATTTCACTTAATTCAAGCCATGGAATATTCTTAATACAGGAGCTTTATACACAAGAAAACGGATTACTAAGTTTTGTCAATACATAGAGTGTATAAATGCCAAATTTTGACAGGAGCTCCTACAGCCACAATCTAAAATATAAACTTGCAAGCAACCATTGGCTCCGCTTTACATATATTTAAACATTTTAAAAGATAAATAAGTTTTGATATTTTATTTGTGGGAAAGTTGCAGTAAAAAAAAAATCTTACTTAGTATCAGTGCAATACAAACTTGCCTCCAAAATAGCATGTTATTGGGGCACCTGGGTGGCTCAGTCGGTTAAGCATCTGACTTTGGCTCAGGTCATGAACTTGTGGTTCATCCGTTCAAGCCCTGCATAGGGCTCTGTCCTGACAGCTCAGAGCCTGGAGCCTGCTTCGGATTCTGTGTCTCCCTCTCTCTCCGCCCCTCCCCTTCTTGTGCTCTGTCTCTGTCTCTCTCAAAAATAAATAAAACATTAAAAACAAACAAAAACAAAAACAAAAACCTCAAAATACCATCTTAAGAAAGTTAACCATATTATATCATAGCATAACCTTAAGAAAAACCCAAACCCTGAAAACAGAATCTAAGAAAATGCAGCTGGAGTGATTATTTAGCTATAGGAAAAGGAGAGAGTCCCACAGGTACTTGTAATAAGGAAAATACAAATTCAGTTTAGTGTTTAAATGAAGCCTTATCCTAGAAGGAGAAGACTGGCTGTTCAAGTTTATGTCTGCCTGCACAAATTTATTTGCCTTTCATCTTTTTATTGTTTTATTTGCCTTTTAAAGAGAAGAGGAGCTAACAGTTGGTGAGCCTCTGCCATGTATGTCTCGAACCTTAGCAGGTGCTACACGCTCATTTTTCAAAATGATAAACCTGGGTTTCAATCTTTCCTCAAGTATTTACAAGTTGGGTGACCCTGGGAAATAAATCTGTGACAGGCTTGTTAGCAAAATAGGTATTAAAATACAAGATTGTCATGAGTCTTATACAGGTAATAAAATTATCCCAGTTCTTGTCACATAGTACACGTCTATTAAGTACTAGCTAACATCACCAATGACCATTTTAAAAATGTAACCGTGCAGATTAGTTATTAAGAAATGATGCTTGGAGGCACAGTAACTTGTCTAAAAGACATATATATCTAGCAAATGTTAGAAATAGTTTTGAAAACCTAATGGCATGGAAATCTGTGGTCTCTTAAAAAGTTCCAATGTTGTTAGTCTTTCCTTTTGTTCCTCTGGCTTCCTCAAGTGGTCTTTTACAGAGGAGAAAATTTATTTCATATACTCAAGGTGTTTAAACACTAGAAATGACCCTAGAAACCGCTAAGCCAAGGGGCAGCAAACTGCTTTCAATACAATTATATCCAACTGATAGTCCTTGCTTGGAATAAAGGGTCAAAAAGGAGGCTGGAGTGCTATGATGACGCTTTTTACATTTTTTTTTTTAATGCTTATTTATTTTTGAGAGAGAGGGAGAGAGACAGAGGGAGAGAGGGGGAGACACAGAATCCGAAGCAGGCTCCAGGCTCTGAACTGTCAAGCACAGAGCCCGACGCAGGGCTCAAACTTATGAACTGCAAGGTCATGACCTGAGCAGAAGTCAGACACTTAACCAACTAAGCCACCCAGGTGCCCCGAGAAGGATTGGAGAATTCGGAGAAAGGCAGAAAAGTAGGACAAAATAGTGATAGCTCCCATGGAGTGTGGAGAGGGCCAAACAACACAGGTCAACCAAGTGCAACATATCTGCCATTGCTATGCCAGAGTAACGCGCTCATTAGACTCTACTTCTCATGAATTCAGGGCTCAAAGCCACAAGTTGTAAGTTTACTCTCTACCATCTAGTGAGCTCTGTGCATAAGAGTTCCCTCCTCCACTTCCTTCACTATAGGTCATCCTGTGGTAGGGTCCCCTCCCTAAAAAATGAAGAAACAAAACCCAAAAAACAAAAACCCTCAAGGCAACCTGGCTACACAGGAACATAACCTCGCTCACGACCTTGTAACATGAGACCACTGAATCAGACTGCATGTTTGTGTGTTACCATATATGGAAAACAAAGAAGTCAAAAATGCATAAAAGACTATGCCACATGGCGTTCGGGGCTCAGTTCTTAGGGTACGAACACAACGGAGCCATGCTGGCTGGCATGAATAAAGTTGCTTCCTGGAAAGAAAAGCCTTGGTGTCATGACTGTGTGAGAATCCTGCTACAATCCTACTATCCGATGCACCTACCGCTTCTATGATGTAAACTTAGTCCATTAGCACAATTCTACCCCTTGATCTACTGTTACAGTTTACAAGTTACTCAGATTATTTGTTCTATAGCATGATTAGAACAGGGCAGAGTAATTCTAAGTGTACATACAGAATGAAAAGAGAACCCCAAAACAGGAGAGAATTAAGTAGAGGGGAAGAAAAATGTCTCAGCAAAGCTCATGCAAAATAAACCACCGATCTGCGTTAGTTTCTGACATGCAACCACATCTAAGTAATCCTACTAGAAATATTACTAGTCCTTGATAAATTTGACACTCACAATCTTGTCCCAAAGGGTCCCTTTCCATAATCAAAGCATTTAAATCAAGTAAATTTTTCTTTGAGGTATCCTATAATTAAGTCTCAATTGAGTCAAAAACACTTCCTATAAAACCATGTCAAGATGTTTCCTTCCATGCCTTTCTTCCCTTAATTCATCTTTTAGATTGATTCTTAATGCTTTAATGAGTTTAGAACTGTGATAATGACTTCTCTATTTTTTATTCATACTCCAATGCCAACTGCCACAAGTATATACTTTATTGAAACATTAAAAATAATTTTTATATTACCAAAGTATTTTACTTAAAATTTTTTTGAAGAATCTCAAGTGCATGGCATATTAAGTATTTACATGTTTTAATCTATTTGAAGTGGTAGTTTGTGGGGGTCTAAAAAGCATACATATACACCGAGGGAAGAGAGAGAGAGAGAGAGAGAGAGAGAGAGAGAGAGAGAGAGAGAGAGAGTGTGTGTGTGTGTGTGTGTGTGTGTGTGTGTGTGTGTGTGTGTAAAAATATGTATCTTCCTAGGGGATTCTGTATTTGTAAGTCTGTGGTGACATCCCCCCACCTCCTATTTCCACAGGTGATTCTGTTGTATATTTCTTGTCTGAGAACCACAGAGACAGAGTATTTCTAATTGTTTTCAATATGTACATCCCTATTTAAAGTATACACCCCCCTAAAGAAAACAATCTGGGCCGTTAATTTTGAATTCTAATTCCAGAAAGTTTTGCTAAACCAAGGTGTCTTGTATTTAAATCTCCCATTAAAAAGTAGTAACCTTTATTTCTTTTGAAGTGGAAAATTAAAATTTTAGTGCTTAAAAAACTTAAGTTATAGTTTTATAAAACCACAGCATCCTCAATTAAGGAAACATTTATAATTCTCTGCCACACTGCAGTATTTATTGTATTTACAAATATTTAGTTTTTAATTTTGCCTATCTTAAAAATGAATAGAAAGATACTTGCTTCTCCTCTTCTACATTATGTAAAACATTTAAAGAGAAAAATTTTAATGTTTCCTTTCTCTGAAAGTTAAAAGCCCTTAAAACATTTTATTAATATAGCACCCCATAAAGTAATAATAAAGGCACATAAGGTATAACAAAATTATTTTTAATTGGATATTAAAATTTACTTTTTCTTTAAAGTTGTGCCCATTTGAAATATATACAATGACAAAAAAAACATCAAAATGTTCTTTAAATCACTCAATGAATAAGGGATTATATATATATCTATATAAAGTTCATAATGAATACCGCATTTCTTTGATTCTAAGACACCATTAGATTTGACATTTCCGAAATAGGATGGGTCTCATAATCACTGGCATGTCATGCTGGAAACAGTTTTTATTCCTGAACGATGCTTCTTACAATAAATGGCACCTTAGATCTGATGAACAATGGTGTTTATAAAAAAAATACTTTTTCAAACTGAAAGATGTAAGTTTTTCTTTTTGAGTGTAATAAAACTGACCCACCCCAAAACAACCTTAAACGTGTGGCTCCATAAACTATAATCTTTTATATGAGTGAAAATGGCCAATACATTTAACGAGACCACTAAATTATCAGGACAAAAGAAACTCTGGTAAGAATGTAATAGCTTAAATAATGAACAAATGTTATCAATTAAATATTATATAAAGTCATTTCCAGAGTTTTAAACAAATAATTTTATACTATTCCACCTTCCAATGCTAAACATTTCCCATCCTACATACTGAAATAAATTTAGCATTCCACCTACAATGTGCTGCAGATGACTGCTGTGCTGTAAAACAAGTTTCTAACTGCAATATAAATGATCAAACTGCACTGTATGTATTTATGCTATAAACAGAAGCCAATGTTTAACGAAATGTTTAAAGGCAAAAAAAACATTTAGAAAGCATCTACTAAAACTGTAGTCTATTATACTGAGAGTCATATTGTTCTCTAACACATCACAAATCAAGACACTATTGATTTGGTGGCTCATGTAGATACTGCCTGCAGCACTTCGAACAACTGTACTCAAGTGGTCAGGTCACTCCTTGCTATTTCTACTGGCTAGTATTCTAGTGACAGCACTGGGATCAAACGCATCAAAAACACGATAGGTTCTACGTCAAACTTAATCAAAGACAATTAATTTCTCTCCATCATTCAAAAAACTGGTGAACGTAAATACAAACTTCGGAAATGCAGTATAAGGATGAGTAATATCCTTTCACTTAAATACTATACTACAAAATAAGGACAAAGTGAGAACGAGTAGACATAAATTTTTCTCGACCTATTTTAAGAGTGTCACACACTCCCAAGATAGGTTTCTAGATACACTACTGACAACTGATTAGGTTAACTGTCACCACCAGAATCTTCAAACCAGTGCGATGCTTCTACATATTTTGTTTTCAAGTTTACACATGAAGGCCCAGCAGTGATTAAAAACTTGGGATCAAAAGTCACTGAAAAGTCTACATTTTTTATTGCTACTTAATCCAAGTGAATATCACTTAATTTTAATAATGGTAAATACAACTAAAGTAGTTTGAAATCCCAGTCAATATAATTTCCTTAAGGACAAGGCTAATCATTCCTGAACGTTAATACTTTGCACCACTGTCACAGTTTTTCCTGTTACCCTAAGGAAAAGATCTGAAACCAACTCAAATTGCTGGACTATATTGAATTACCTTAAAAATAAACACCAAATTTCCACGCTTACCCACTTTTTCACATAACAAAAGTAATAATGTACTATTTCTGTTCAGAACCTTTAAGAAGAAATGACTTGATTTTTGGCCAGGAACCAACCTTAAAGCTCTTACAGCTGTTTAGATTATCAAGAGGTAAGCCAAACCAATCCAATTTTAAATTTACATTTAAATCCAACTTTAGAGGGCTGGTGTGTTCTATCCTTATTTTAGGCAGGCTTGACAAATGTAGCTTAAGAATTTTAGAGAAATAGAGCAAATGATGAGTGGCTGGGAATGCATAGGAAACAAAAGGACTATTCATAGGACCAAATAAAAGCCTTCATTAGGAATGAAAAAAAAAAACACCAATGGTTTTTAATATATGTATATATATGTAAAACCCAAAGGAGAAACAAATAGCAAATAAATGAAAATTAAAAGCAAAAATAAATAAATAAATAGGAAACCAATCCCCAATTTTTCTGCTACTCAGTTTACCTTGGAGGCTAATCTGAACAGTGTTACCCGCAGCCTACAGAACACATGATGGACACTTTGTTCCTGAAATATAATGTTTTTAAATCCATCAACACCTCTATATATTCTGTGCAATTAAGAAATTCACCTCAGGCAAGTGACCAAGAAGTACTTTAGTACTAGCACTATCTATGCAGAATAGCAAATATAATGTGAAACAAAGCAATGCAAGCATTTATGTGAATTCTGGCTCCATGCTAACTCTGGCTTCATGCCTAACTATGTTAAAAAAGAATTGCCAAACTGTCAATGCATTTCTTTACAATATTTCTTATTTTACCTTCATAAAGGCTAAGAGTTTTGACTATGAGCATTGTCAATTAGCCAAATTTCTCTAATTTTCTATCCGATTTTAAAGAATATTTTATAATCTAAACTATCAACTATTTTTCTCTGTATGTACATGAAGACAGACATACAGAGAAACAGAAAAATCTACATAGGATTTACACAATAAATATATACAGATATTACATACATACTAATGAGACTGCATGATTTTTATATCAAAGTACATGTTTTTCCACCACACAGTTCTTCATTGTTATCAAGAGTAATAAAAAAACTTCTGCAACAACTAAGCACATGCTGCTAATGATCCAACGTTTTAAGAATTTGTAGATTAAAAAAATACAATTCCTAGAACACTGTTATCAAACAAATAAGTTTTATTGGCATCTAAAAACAAAATTCACCCAACATTGAAACGTACTTTAATATTTATGTTGTTTTCTTTTTTTTTTTTTTTTTTTCTTTTTTACTCACTGCAGTATGAGGAACAAATCACAAACACTTACTTTGGAGAAACAGAGACCATAGTGTAGATTTTACAAAATCACTTTTTAAAATCTCTGTATTGTGCTCCTCAAATATCTAGAGCCAGTCTTTGCATAAAATATCACAGCTTTGTCTATTACTTTAAAATTCTGCAGCAGCCTAAAGATATGGATAAGATATACCACCACTTGCTATTTTGAAATATATCTATTACCATATCCAACCTAATGGTAGTATCTAAAAAAATTCTTTCTTCCATAGGAAGTCTCTGACAAGCTGTTATTCATTTCCTTGAAGTTAAAAGAATCTGGGGGCAACATTTATATTTTATCAGAAAAATAAAAAAATGTTTACCTACCATGTTCATATTAAGAACAATGTCTATACAAGTCAGTTGTACAATTATTTTAAGAGAAAGGTGAACATGAACATCAGATTAACTTAATTCTGGCAGACAAAAGTGAACAACTATGGTCCAGTCAGCCATTAATCTATTACAGAGAGATGACAACTTTACAAAAGGTATCTTTTACCTACTGAGTGATGATTATGTCCCCTCAGTTTCTGTGCTTTCTACCACTGGTTCACTTTCTATATCAGCAACTGTGTCACTCTTCTCCTTGTTTATTTCACTTGAAGATGTCAGTTTTTCATAAAGTTCAGGATCATTCTGTACTGGTAAAGGCGGTGGTTGGGCATGTCTCTCAGTATTTTCACCATTAACCTGAGGCACGTTATCACCTTTTCGTTGAGAAGTGGCCCCTTCAAAAAAATCAAAAACCCGAGCATGAGGAGGGGGGACCCAGGTGTTTTGAATTCTATCTCGTCCAAGACGGTTTCCATTAATTTCTCTGCAGAAATCAAAATCTCTGTCATCCCTATCCCTTTGCCTCTCCCAGGGTCTTCTGCGATCATCAAAATCTCTGTGAACTTCTTGTCCAAATCCTCTGTTCCAAGGACCACTTCTAGGATCAAATCGATAATTTCCAGACCGAAATCGACCTCTTTCTTCATGTAAGCCTTTTGGACCACCATAGACAGGCAGAACCCGATGTTCTCTCTCATCAAAATCTCTGTGCCCCCAGGGCTTCTCTGGATTAAAGCCAAAGTGGTCTCTTCGACCAAGATGATCTATGCCTGGCCTCACAAGATTCTCTCTAATATCGACAGGAGGTCTTCCAAAATGATCCCTACCATCTAACGGAGGCCTTCCAGGACCTTCTCTTGGATCTATAGGCCGTCCAACCACATCCCTAACATCCACCGGGGGAGGTCTACTAATGCTTTCCCTGGCTTCCATGGGAGGAAACCGGTAATCTCTATCTCCTTCCTGTTGAATGTTATCATTCCCGAGTGGTATCCTTTTCTCTGGATTAGTAACATTGTCTACACTTTGTCTTCCAGGAACCAGAAAAGGTCTTTCTGGCTGACTAAAAATATCTCCTGGAGGAAACGGACCACGGGGTGGTGGATGAAGAGCTGAATCAAGTACCGACGGGGGAGGGATTCCCCGCTGGGGTGGGATTCCAGGCTGTATTAAAGGGAATCTTGGTCCAGGTGTCTGTGGTATTAGTCCCGGACGAATGTCTAACATTGGCATTGCAGGCATCCTTTGACCAGGGAGATTTAAAGGGGGTAAGTTTTGAGGCCCGGCTGGTGGCTGTGTTCCCAAAAGTCCAGCAGTGTTCGGAACATTTGGTGGCTGTACTCCTATTAGTCCCGAATTATTAGGAATATTTGGGGGTAGCACTCCCAAAAGTCCAGAACTACTTGACACAGTTGGTGGCTGTAGTCCCAAAATTCCAGAGTTATTTAGAATATTTGGTGGCTGGGGTCCAATAATCCCAGCACTACTGGAAACATTAGATGGCCGGACTCCAATAATTTCAGAATTACTCGACACATTTGGTCTTTGGACTCCCAAAATTCCAGAATTGCTTGTCACATTTGGTGGCTGTCCTCCTAAAATTGCAGAGCCACTTGAAATATCATTTGGAATCACTAAAACAGAAAAAGGAAAAATAACACACATAAAAATCATTCATGTAAAAGGAAACTATATTTATAGTTACTAATGCTTTAATTTCCCAGTAGTTAGCCTAGAGTTAGCTGCTTATATCCCCCACAATCAAGATGCACTAGATACTAAACAAAACTTAAAGCTAAAATTACTACTATGCATAGTGAAATTTATATATTAAGACATAAGTGGGGTGTTACCTAAGATCTTTACATAAAACATTTAAAGGTGGGTTTTGTTTTTTTTTTAATGTTTGTTTATTTTTGAGAGACAGAGAGAGAGAGCATGAGTGGGAGAGGGGCAGAAAGAGAAAGGGAGACACAGAACCTGAAGCAGGCTCCAGGCTCTGAGCTGTCAGCACAGAGACCGACGTGGGGCTCGAACTCACGAGCAGTGAGATCTTGACCTGAGCGGAAGTCAGACGCTCAACCGACTGAGCCACCCAGGCGCCCCAAAACATTTAAAGTTTAATAAAAATGTCAGGTATTGTAGTAATTCTCCACCTTTAACAAAAGTCTTTCTAAAGCACAAACAAATTTTAATATACTAACAGTGCTGCCATAAAAGAGGACTGGCTACTTTGAAATATCATACTTCTCTTTTAGACCTGGCTGAAAAATGCCGGAAGAAGTAAGTTATTTATACCTAAGCTTTGCTTGTTCTAATCTTTCTCTAAGGATACATATTCTGTGAAACTGTATTTTGATAACAACACATTGATGCAGTCCCAATAGGCCAAAAAAAAAGGGAAGGGAAAGGTCTTAAAGGTGCCAAAATCTACACTATCCTGAACAGAATGCCAGCTTTTTCTAACAGAAATTTTAGGAGATAGTGATCTCTTTTGAAACATTGCAACACTTCAATACTGGTGCACTGAACTGGGTACAAATGTGCAAGGCATCTCAGAATTAAACACCAATGTAGAGGAGTAGTGCTTATGATTTAATTTTGTATTTCTGGGGAATCTGTTTGTTTTACCTGATCTGGTGTTTTCAGCAGAAGGAATCTGGTGGTCTATAAGATGAGGTACTTTTTCTTCAGGCTCTGCTTGTTTAGTTGGAGGATTAAAAACATTTCCAGCTGGCAGAGCAGAAGTAGCAAGATTGCTGGCAACAGAACCACCCGGTAAAACAAGACTACCAAATCCAACATCTTTCACGGTTTCTGGAGTCATGGATAATGGCGGCTGCACTAAGGCTGTTTAAAGAGCGAGAAAATATATTTCAGATTTAATTAGGCAAGCAAATCATGTGTTAAGTTAAAATATTAACTATGACCAACACTGCCCTTGCCAAAGTTTTCAATGACTTCCTCTCCTCTCTCCCCAGTTTGGTAAGACTACTCAGTTACTGTGACATACTGAATTCTCTTCTGGTCCCTCTATTTTATTTATAATGAAAACTAACTTCTCACAGCTTGTCTGTTTCATTTTGTGGCATCTCTTTATTACCTAGCACTTATATAATAATTGATGCTCAAAATGACAAATCAGTCATCATGAAGAGGCTAAGTTACATTTAGAAAGTTTTACTTTTTTTTAATCAGGGAAAACAATTTTTGGAAATATTTTAAAGTGTTTAGTAAAATATGGACCAGTACTTAAGAAGTAATACAAAAAAAATCATAATTTCCAAGAATGTCAGTACATGAATTCTGAATATACAGAAATAATTCATGCAGAATGACAAATACACACAACAATACGAATCTGCTCAAACCCCCTGAAATTATAATGTACTAACGCCCTTACATTCTCTACTTTTATCAGATGAGGTTAGAAACCCATCACATAAGCGGTAATGTGGACTACAAATAAAAAGGTATGAACATTCTATGTTTTAAAAATTTTTTTCCAAAAAAATTTTTTAATGTTTATTTTTATTTTTAGAGAGAGAGAGAGAGAGACACACATCCACACTAAGGGCAAGTGGGGGAGGGGGGGAGGGAGGGAGGGAGGGAGAGAGAGAGAGAGAGAGAGAGAAACAGACAGAAGGAGACACAGAATCAGAAGCAGGCTTCAGGCTCTGGGCTATTAGCACAGAGCCCGACAGCGGGGGCGGGTTGGGGGGGGCTCGAACCCATGAACCATGAGATCATGACCTGAGCTGAAGTTGGACACTCAACCGACTTAGCCACCCCAGAGCCCCTATGAACATTCCATTTTATTTTCATTTTTTTTTTAATTTTTTTTTTTTAACGTTTATTTATTTTTGAGACTGAGAGAGACAGAGCATGAATGGGGGAGGGTCAGAGAGAGAGGGAGACACAGAATCTGAAACAGGCTCCAGGCTCTGAGCCATCAGCACAGAGCCTGACGTGGGGCTTGAACTCACGAACCGCGAGATCATGACCTGAGCCGAAGTCGGACGCTGAACCGAATGAGCCACCCAGGAGCCCCAACATTCCATTTTAAAGAATGAGTAGAAAACTCTGTTAAGTGTATAGGTCATTTATATCTTTAAAAAAACCAGAACTAGAGGAATATAAAATCACAACTAAGCCATCAGAATTTTTAGTCCAATTTATGTCACAACACCATTACATCATTTATTTGGGAATTTTAAGAACTGTTTTATCCTCACATTTTGACTCTAGCTTATCTGGACAAACTGCTAGCACGTAAGAGAGCTATAAAATAGCAACAAAATCACCTGCAATCATGTGTAGGAATTATGAGAATTAAACAGTACAGTGTGAACAATGAGGACAGTACCTGGTACATGGCTATATTTCTCCTTCTCCATTAAACTGATCCCCGATTTTCTAAAATGAATAAGCTAAGGAAATGACTGGGGGAGGTAAGCTCTAGGATGAGTCTCTGAATGCTGAATTCAAAAACGGCTTTTAAATACTTGTCTAATTTTTTGAAAATATAAACGATGCTTCCTAATTAACCAACAATAAATAAAAAAGAAGGATCCTAATCCTGTTTGAACACTAAAGGAGAGAAAAGAAGTTATAAATATAAGGGAAGTGGGTTACAGGTAAGTTCTCTATCCTATAAACTCTCTTTACAATAAAATCCTTTGAACCAGTAATGGGCCAGAAAGCTAAGAAGTTCCCCAAAACTCATGTAGTCGTCTCAAAAGGATAAAGAGGCAACATGAAAGGTCTCTTACTCACTAAAGATAAAACAAATTGAACTTCAAAATGAAAAATGAGTGCAACTGCTCTAAAGTAAAAGTCTATTAATCCACAAACATTACAGAAACTGGAGGAGAAAGAAGTGAAAGGGAAAGGTAGAGAAAGAGAAGAAGTAAGAGAAAGCCTCTTCTCCCCACTTCAGTCACTGGATATTACTGGAAATGCCCACAGAACTAAACTTGTGCTGAAAAATGGCACTTAGGGGCAAGAATTTAGCATCTACCACAGTTCTCCCATACAACTGTACCTCAAGATAAGTTACTACTACCAGCTGGTAAGAGAAAGATTTCTTTAGTAAAAAATTCTAGGTAAGAAATGTAGAAAACTTACAAAATTCAAAAGATTACCACTTTGCAAACAATGGAAAGTAGATTAAAAAGCAGTAATAATCAGTGGATGAAAAGATCAGATGAATATTGGAAGGGATTTTAATGACCAGGTTCCATTTTCTGAATGCTCTGATCCATCTTAAAATCATTAGAAGTGGGATAAGAAGAAACTGAATGGCAAAAAAACAAAAACAAAAAAAGAAATTGCACGACTCCTGATGTGATATAATATCAAGTCTATATAACACTCCACCAGGTAAATACTGTTGCGAAAAATGTTGGAGCAGATCCTTGGCAAACCTTTGGTGCTAAAAAACTTCCTATGTACAGAAAAATCCAGAAGATGCAGGAACAAATTCAATACCACAAAGAAGGAAAAATCAAATCCACTGTTTGGGATCTTACATAGAGAAGTGAAGTGTTTCTTCAGCAAATCAAGATTAAAAAAGAAAGGAAGGTCTAAGCAGGACTCCTCTAGACTGAGATATTTAATACACAAAACAAAATCACACAAATGTGATCTGGGGCCTCTTCTCTGAATTTCAACTAAAACAAACCAGTTATAAATGACATTTTGAGACAACAGAGCAAATCTGAATATGGAATGACTATCATATAATAATGTTAGTTTTTGGAAATCATTTAGCAAAAAAAAAGTATTTTTCTAAAACCTTTCATAATAGGGGTGGCCTGGGTGACTCAGTTGGTTGGCTAAATGTCCAACTCTTGGTTTCAGCTCAGCTGATAATCTCAGCCCACATGGGGCTCTGTGCTGACAGTGTGGAGCCTGTTTGGGATTCTCTTTCTCCCTTTCTCTTTGCCCCCCATCTGCTTGTGCACACTCTTTCTCTCTCTCTGGAAGTAAATAAATGAACTTTTGAAAAACTATGCTTTATTAAAATAAATAAAAAATTAAAACTTTCATAAAAAAATTTATAATTCACAAGAATGAGAACCAACAGGTTAACACTACCATGAATAAAGAAAAGTCTCAAAGTAGGAAACTCACATGTTGGTACTACTGGCGGAATAGCAGGTGGCGGTACAACAGGTGGTGGAACTGGAGGTGGCATGAAACCTACAAGGGAAAAAAAGACCAGGAATAAAAGAAGACTTAACTTCTTTTAACTCAAAGATTTCAACAGCTATACATGAAATTCTACATTCTTAAAACAGCTTTCCACTACTATGACCTTTTATTTGTGAATATATTTTCCATTTAAAAAATCACTTTTATAAACACTGTCTTACATTTGATTCTTAATAAGCTAGGAACAGAAATTCTTATCACTATCACTTCCTATTTGCTCAGTTGTGGAAGTCCTATGGCACTCTCTATGATGCTGTAAAATCAAAATTAACATAAGCCAGACAACCTGTTTTGTATTTTAGAATAACTACATGGGAAATTAAATACTGTATTTCCTTTTTTTTTTTTTTTAATTTTTTTTTAACGTTTATTTATTTTTGAGACAGAGAGAGACAGAGCATGAATGGGGGAGGGTCAGAGAGAGGGAGACACAGAATCTAAAACAGGCTCCAGGCTCTGAGCTGTCAGCACAGAGCCCAATGCGGGGCTCGAACTCACGGACCACGAGATCATGACCTGAGCCGAAGTCGGCCGCTTAACCGACTGAGCCACCCAGGCGCCCCTAAATATTGTATTTCAAGCTGCTGATAATACTATATGCAATAATGTTATTTGTAAAATGTGCTGCTGTATTTCTTTGCTATATATGTTGTTTATCTGCTAGATCAAATTATTCTAATAACCTTGGATGTTACTATATTATGCTTTGAGCATTGAAATAAATCTTCAACTTAAGTATTGACTTTTACTAAGTTTAAATGTCAAATGATCAAACAATAAATCTGTTTCCTTGCATTGTTAAAATATAGTACTGCCAGCGGCACCTGGGTGGCTCAGTTGGTTAAGCGTCCGGCTTCGGCTCAGGTCATGATCTCGCCATTTGTGAGTTTGAGCCCCATGTCGGACTGTGTACTGACATGACAGCTCAGAGCCTGGGGCCTATTGTCTTCTCTCTCTGCCCCTCCCCTGCTTGCACTCTGTCTCTCTCTCTCTCAAAAATAAATAAACATCCCAAAAGATTTTTTAAAAAATACAGAGCTACCATTAAATTCAATTAAAAAAACAGTGGCTAAAGGGGTGCCTGGGTGGCTCAGTTAGCTAGTGTCTGACTCTTGTTTTCAGTTCAGGTGATCTGATTCATGGCTCAGGAGATTAAGCTCCATATCAGGCCCTGCGCTGACAGCGCAGAGCCCGCTTGAGATTCCCAATCTCTCTCTCTCTGTGCCCCTCCCCTGCTCTTGAGCATGCTCTCTCAAATTCAATAAACATTAAAAAAAAAAAAGTGGCTAAAAATACTGTGACTATCAACAAATAAATGCTAGACAATGATACTACAAAGTCTATGTGATGATATGAGTTAATCATTGAAAATTATCTTCTGAAAAAAAAAATTTTTTTTTTAAAACAAATTTTTTAATGTTTATTTTTGACAGAGACAGAGCACAAGAGGGGGAGGGACAGAGAGAGAGGGAGACACAGAATCTGAAGCAGGCTCCAGGCTCTGAGCTGTCAGGACAGAGCCCAATGCGAGGGCTCGAACCCACAAACTGTAAGATCATGACCTGAGCCGAAGTTGGATGCTTAACCAAATGAGCCACCCAGCTGCCCCTGAAAAAAAGTTTTAATTCAGATTTCAAATACAGAAAATAACTGACAAGAGTAATCTTCCAATCTTTAAAATATAAAAAGATAAAATACTTATAAAACCTGCACTAATTTCAAATTATGTATTTAATTATAATGTGAAAATTTTATGTTACATAGCAAATAAATTACAACCATTCTCAGACAATGAATTTATTTTTGGCCTTGTTGACAGTTTTAGGAATTCTGTACAATGGCTAAGAACTTAAATTATAGAAATCAAAGTACTTCTTTTCTTACAATATGCAAATCCATGAAGTTCAAAGAAAGATAAAAACAGCTTTTTGAAAAATAATATATATCATTTGATCCTTTGTGCTTTCCTCTCATTCTTCTAACCTCCCATGGGCTAATACTAAAAACTCTATCTCTAAGCTATACAAGCTATTATTTATATTTAACTGACGAGTGTCAAGTAATCTATAGTTTCTAAACTAGAAATGTTGATTCAACAAACTTTTATCAAAGATTAGGTGAAAAAAAGTATTACAAATTCAATTAGCATTTTAAGATACATTATCATTTCTAATGTCAAAATGAAAACCTAATGATTTTTAGGAATAACAATCTATATACATTAATACATACTTCCTGATGTATGAGTGGTAACTATAGACAATTCTGATACAAAAAATTCAACATAAACTTTAAATTATTTTAAGAGTACTTCAATGCTTTTAAAGGATTCCATTTTTTTCTCATCTGTGCTTCTTAAAGTGTGGTCCTCCAACCACGTGCATCACCTGGAACTTGTTAGAAAGGCAAGTGTCTTGTCCCACCTCAGACTTGGGGAAGCAAAAGGAGGCCAGGCCCAGGACTCTACTTTAACATGCTCTCTGAGGGACCCCTACGTATGCTAAGGCTTGAGAACTGATGCTCTGTATAGCATTTTAACCTGGAAAAATAACAATTTAAATGATATTCTAAGGAGAGTACACATAAGATGAAAAGTCCTTACCAGGAGGTGGTTGTGAAGGGTTAAAACTCGCTCGCAGAAAAGGAGGTGGAGGGATTGGACTGAATCCAGGAGGAGGAACCGGCATGGAGACCGGAAATGCTGGTGGAACTAAACTAACTGTAGGCACAGCTGGCGCCACTGGAATCTTTTGTGAATAGAAAATAAAAAGCCCATAAATTATTTTATCCATCTGCAATGAATACATCTCGGAACAACTAGAAGTAACTTATTTCTATTTCTTTCTAAGGAGGTAACAAAAACCACTGTATTAAGTCGTCTTGTTATTTTCCTTTTTGTACACTTGTAAGTGACCCTAACTTAAAGTAACAGCAAGGCAGTATTGTCAACAGATAGTATACATAGAGGCTGAAATCTATTTTACATTCAAGTGATGTACAGAAATGGGCACCGACCTGAAGAGTGAATATCGTGATCAGTTTTCAGCTGCCATCCCCCACTAAGTTTATAATACCTACATACGGTAAGCAACCTAACCATTAGGAAACCTGTCAGTAACAGTTTCAAAATGGCTTGAATTTCTCTTAAGTTAATTTTCTACCCCTATCATAAATATTTTATACTCATCCTAGGTACAATAATTCGCAAATATTTACTTGTACCATGGGTGTACCCCTTTCCTAATTTCACATTTCTCAGTGGTCTATTCAACATCTCAACTTCGTTGTCTGAAAGACTCCAAACTTCACAGGCATAAAACTGAACTCATCGTCCTGCCCCTTCTCAGATAATGATAACTTCATCTTTCCAATTGTGCAAACCAAAACCTTGCCTCTTCTCTTTCTCACAACTCCAATCTAATCATGCCATGAAGTCCCACTCAACACACCATCACTATACCCCGATTATCTGAGCACTTCTGATTCCCTGCACTACCAACAGTCCACGAGTCACCATCTGCTCTCATCTCAATTGCTCCAACGGTCTCTTCACTGGTCTCCCTGCTTTTACTAATGCCCACTAGTCTATTCTCAAAATAATAGCCAGTACAATCCTTTAAAACCAGATCTTTTAAAACCTTTAAAGCCAGATGAAGTCACTCCTTTCTTCAAAATTCTGCAACAGCGCCCCATCTCAGAGCGAAAACCAAAGTCCTATCAGAGATCGCACTCCCGCTAAGCTGCCTCTCATTCACTCCACTCTAGCCCACTTACTATTCTTGGAAAGCACCAAGCACACTCCTGGCCTAGAGCCTTTCACTGGCTGTTCCTTTTGCCTGGAATGCTCTTC
Organism: Panthera leo; assembly: GCF_018350215.1. NCBI lineage: Eukaryota > Metazoa > Chordata > Mammalia > Carnivora > Felidae > Panthera > Panthera leo. Next base: position 138,592,980 of record NC_056683.1, on the reverse strand, counting down.
CTCAGGTACCCACATGGTTAATTCCCTCAGCAACTGTTGCCACATTCTCAATTAAATCTACTCTGACCACTTAAAATGATAAGCACCTGTCCAGGTACTCCTGACAATCCTTATACTCTCTCCCTTTTCCTTCTATAATATCTCACAAACCCACTCATCTTGCATTTTCTGTCTCTCCTACTGAAAACCAAAGCTGCATAAAGGCAGGGACTTGTGTGCTTTTTCCTCACTGATGTATCCTTATCCTGGGTGCCTAGAACAGTGAATGTCATAGAAGCAGGCAACAGCATGCCATAAATGAACATTTAAATATACAGGCCACCATTTCTAAAAAAAATTTCTTTTCCAAAAACTGTTGGGACTAAACTGCTTTTTATTTTGGACAATTTCTTCCAAGTTTTATAAAGTAAATACATGAGTAAAAACAGACATGTAAGACAACACATTAATAATAACAGAAACATCCAGCACTAACCTGTAACATAGCAACAGGTGGAGGAAAAACCTCTGCCTGGGTTGTGACCACTGTCTCCTTTTCAACTGGAGTTGGGCTCTGAGTTGTCTGGACCGTCTCTTTAACAGGTTCTGAGCTTTTCACAGTTTCCCACTCTAAACAAAATATTTGAAATTGATTCCTCTGTGTAGGTGCAAAATTTTCATTTTATTTCTGTGTATACATTTACTTCATCTCTAAGTCCTCCATGTACCTTGACACATCTTTAAGATGCGTCCACAACTATAAGGGCCAACCTAGGTTTTGCCCAGATAAATCTGATGAGAACACCAAGGAATCCAAAGCAGCATGACACAAGACACAAACGAAAGACACTAAAATATTTAGTCTAGAGAGACCACTTAGAAAGGACATAATAGACACAGACCTCAAAGACTATCTGATATAAGAGGAACCAATCTTATTCTATATTGTGTCACAAGATACAAGGGGAGACCAACAAGGAAGGTATTATTAACCCAATAAGAAAAATCTTTCAGGGGTGCCTGGGTGGCTCAGCTGGTTAAGCATCTGACTTCGGCACAGGTCATGATCTCACGGTTCGTGGGTTTGAGCCCCGCGTCGGGCTCTGTGCCGACAGCTCAGAGCCCGGAGCCTGCTTTGGATTCTGTCTCTCCCTCTCTCTCTCTACCCCTCCCCTGCTCATGCTCTGTCTTTCGAAAATAAATAAATGTTAAAAAAAAATTAAGGAAAATCTTTCTAAAAATATAGTTGCGCAAAAATAAAGCAAAGCAGCTCTCATCATTCCTCCAATGGTTCTCCATCTCCTTCAGAGTAAAGATCAAAGTCATTATGATGACTAATAAGACTTTATATGACTGCGTCTCTCTGTGCACCTGTCCAACTTCACCTCCTACTCATCTGTCACTAACTTTGCTCAAACCATGCTGGTGTCTTATAATTTTTGAAGAGACTCTGCACTTACTGTTCCCTCTGTATAGAATGCATTCTCTCCAGAGAGCTCCACATCTTACTCCTTCAAACAGCACTCTCTCCATTAGATCTTCCTCAACTATGTAAAACTGCATTGCTCCACACCAACACTGTCTATATCTCCCTCCCTGTTCCCTGCTTTTTCTTCTTAGAACTTATCAACATGGAAATACTATATAGTTTACCTATTTTATTGTATGTTTCTTTTCACTAGAACATGGGTTGGCAAACTTTCCCTATAGTATTTTAGACTTTGTGGGCCATACGTTCTCTGTTGCAACTACTCAGCTGCTGTTGAAAAAAAAGTCATATAAAGGAAGTAAATGTAAGTGAGCGCAGCTGTATTTCAATAAAATTTTACAGAATAGCCGGCCAGCAGGATTTGACCTATGGCCTACAGGCTGTCATCCCCTGTACTACAATGTGCATGCAATCAGAGGAAGGATTTTTGTCTGTCTCACTACTATAATCTCAGTTCCTAAAATCACGGTTGGCACACAATAGAAACTAAAATATTTACTCAATGAATGAATGTTTTGGAGGAATATCCATCAAGAAAAAAAAAAAAAAAAAAAGACTGACAAGAAGAAAACACTGAAAAAGCGTTTAGAAAATATGTGCATTGGCCTGAAAATGAAAATACCCTGAAAATTAGCTTATTTTGGTAAAAGAGCTAAGACGTGAACAAATAAAAGCTACATATACCACATTTTAATTACTTTCTCAAGTATCCATTTTAAGATTTCTTACTGGTTACAGATGATAATCATTTTGTGGATTTATAACTGGTATTTTTAAAAATAAAAACAGGGGCGCCTGGGTGGCGCAGTCGGTTAAGCGTCCGACTTCAGCCAGGTCACGATCTCGCTGTCCGTGAGTTCGAGCCCCACGTCAGGCTCTGGGCTGATGGCTCGGAGCCTGGAGCCTGTTTCCGATTCTGTGTCTCCCTCTCTCTCTGACCCTCCCCCGTTCATGCTCTGTCTCTCTCTGTCCCAAAAATAAATAAAAAACGTTGAAAAAAAAAAATTAAAAATAAAAACACAAATTGAAAAAAAACAGGCGAGATGATCATTTAGTTATAAGCATCCTAGAATTACATACATCAGAACTACAGCTCTTTAAACATTCTATTTCTGTCATTCTCAACATGGATACTAATCAAAATAATCTAGGAAGTTTTTCAAAGAAACATCTTAAGTCCCCAGTTCTTATTTAAATGCAAGGAATTGAAATATTTAGTTTCTAAAAGAGCAAATTTAAAAGACATACAAGAAAAATACTACATTTATAGATTTCTAAAACACAATACTCAGACACTTATGAAATAAGACCTATTAAGCATATACATTGGAAAAGGCAGTGTTTCCATTTTCTTTTCCTTCTGGGGAGGGCAGTATTCAGGAAATACACACAGTTCCCTTATGATCCAAACTCTAATCAATTACAACCTTTTAAGCACACTTTTTGTTAAACAATAAAACTACCCTTAATGTTCTTACCAGTATTTACAGTTTCCTGGTCAATCATGCCTCCTTCTGCAAAACCTTCCAAGTCATCCACTTTAACTTTTTCCCATGGTATGTATGTAACTCCAAGATCCACATCCCAAAATTGTTTATATTCTGTTTTTACACCTTTGTTTAAAGCCCAAGCAATCTATCAGGAATGAAGAGAGAAAAAAAGAAAGCTCAGGTATATTGTAAAAACAAGGTAAAATGTTCAAAATTGTATGTAAACTATGTGAATAAAACTAGTTGGAGAGCAAAGCCTCACTGGATGCTAGAAAAATAATAGTAGCCAAAGTTTTTCCATATATGTCCTGTTTTTTGTTTGTTTTTAAAATAAAGCCTACACTAGAAAGCAATGGTATTTCTAACGTGGGATTTATTCCACTTCTTACTAACACTTTAAAAAATCACATTTCCAGGGGCGCCTGGGTGGCTTGGTCGGTTAAGCGTCTGAATTCGGCTCAGGTCATGATCTCACAGTCCATGAGTTCGAGCCCCGCATCGGGCTCTGTGCTGACAGCTTGGAGCCTGGAGCCTGTTTCGGATTCTATGTCTCCCTCTCTCTCTGCCCCTCCCCTGTTCATGCTCTGTCTCTCTCTGTCTCAAAAATAAATAAACGTTAAAAAAAATTTTTTTTAAATAAAAAAAAATAAATAAAATTAAAAAAATAAAAATCACATTTCCAGAAACAATCAAATCTACTTTTCACCATAAAAATGTCAACCTACATTAGCAATAATTAGAATAGTTAGAATAATTTAAATAAAATCTTGGTAGTCCAGGAAAGGAGACAATTTAGTTTACATAAAGAAACTCACTGCCATGAAATGACAAAGCATGGGCATAATAACCCTGAAAGTAGATATCTTAAAGTTTTTAACTCAGTTGCAGAACCTGATGGAATAAATTATCTCCAAGTAGCAGAAATAAAATGTTAGTCACAGAAAAATACACAGTAAACAGTTTAAAGGCAGAGGGAAACAAAACATGTAAGTCCTTCACAGTGGCCTTTGATGTATAACACAAGATGTGAAAAAGGAGAAAATAATAATGTAATTAAGAAGTATGATTAGGAAGCACTGGGAGGAAGAAGTGAATGAAAGATAAACTTGTTGGGGCGCCTGGCTGGCTCAGTCGGTGGAGTGTGTAACTCTTGATGTTAGGGTTGTAGGCTTGAGTCCCATGTTGGGTGTGGAGATTACTTTAGATGTGGAGGGTATTTAAAAATAAAATCTTGGAGGGAGGGAGGGGAGGGAGGGAGGGAGGGAGGGAGGAAGGCAGGCAGGCAGGCAGGCTTATAAAAATGAAAAAGTTCTGGGGCGCCTGGGTGGCTCAGTCAGTTGGGCGGCTGACTTCGGCTCGGGTCATGATCTCGCAGTCCCTGAGTTCGAGCCCCGCGTTGGGCTCTGTGCTGACAGCTCAGAGCCTGGAGCCTGTTTCACATTCTGTGTCTCCCTCTCTCTGACCCTCCCCCGTTCATACTCTGTCTCTGTCTCAAAAATAAATAAACGTTAAAAAAAAATAAAATAAAAAATAAAAAATGAAAAAGTTCTGTTCCTAAAATGGTGCCCTGGGTGACTAAGAGAACTGCAAGTGTGATTTCAAAGAATCACTGGACTAAAAGTTTTAGTCATTGTTTTACCTATATCCAATTCGATAACCCAACAACACTGAAATAATAAAGTTTCCTAGAGGTTTTCCCGTAACATTAAAAAATGAAGATGGATCAAATATGTAATTCTAATATACATTCTAATAATCCAATAAAACAAGAGCATGGGTCTCTCCTCTCCAATCTTACCTTAATGACCTTGGACCCAATTTTATATGATCCAGAACTAAGTTTCTGAAGAGCCCGGAAAGCATCTTGTCGGTGAACCATGCAGACATATGCACAGCCCCTGGGAGGAATCATCTATTAAGAAAAATTTTTTCTTTAGATAAGGTGTAAGTAAGGCAATTCATTCTGGCATTATTTTATGGTTTTAATGAAACAAATCATTACTAATACTGAATGGTTTTCCCTTCTCTTCCTTTGGCTGTTTACTGGTACAATCCATGTACAACCAATTATTTAGTTTAAAAAAAATTCAAAACTTATTTGGGTTGCACTCTAAGCCATAACATAAGCAAAATCTTGATTATCACATGTCAATTAAAGTTTTTCTAATGCACAATAAAGAAATTTTTAAAAATGTAAAAAGATATGGATACACCACCAGGTAAAAAGAAAGTAATATTGTAGGGCCAACATATTTGAAAGCACAGAATTTATTTATAGTACTTCAATTTTTCCACGTGTTATACCTAGTAATGTGAGAAAGATTTTTGTTTAGGGAAGTATCTTGTCCTTAATATAAAATCTATAATCTACAAAAAATGATAAAACTAAAGTTTTCAATTGTATAAAACTTCATTTTGTCCAACTGTTTCTGGATAAAGGCTTTACCAGAATAAGAAAATAGCCTTAAGTGTTTACACTTTCACTCAGAGTTCACTTCAAGCTACTTTCCAAACTTCAATCCCAAACTTCTCAAAAGAGAAGTCTATCTAACCCCTTACCTACTTCTTCATCTTTTACAATATAGATCCAACACTTTTATCAATGCACTGAAAAATTTTCTTCAACTTCACTAAGTGATAAATCTAACAGACTTTCTACTCAGTTCTCAAACTCTCTCAAAACCAAGTGAAAGGTTTATAAATTTTTCACCAAATTTTCAAATCCTGGATTTTATCACTAGCCATTCAATATATTCCAGTTCACAAAATAACTCGGTGCCTACTGTTTATAAGCAGTATGCTCTTTAAAGGTAATACAGGGGCGCCCTGGGTGGCTCAGCAGGTTAAGCATCCAAGTTTTGCTCAGGTCATAATTTCTCAGTTCGTGGGTTTGAGTCCCATGTTGGGCTCTGTGTTGACAGCTCAGAGCCTGGAGCCTGCTTTGGATTCTGTGTCTCCATTTCTTTCTGACCCTCCCCCGCTCACACGCGAGCGCTCGCTCTCTCTCTCTCTCTTCAAAAATAAATAAAAATGTTAAAAAAAAAAAAAAAAGGCAATAAAGAAGAGGGGAAGAGACAAGGCAAACTAATGCCCAAATGACTGTGGAACAAGAAAGACTACAAATGTCGCAAGTATTATGACAATCCAAATGCTACTTGGATTCACGATCTATTCAGAGCAATGATTCCTGACTCTGCATTAGAATCACCTGTTTAAGCTGGGACACCATGATAAGAACCTAAAGACACTGATCCTGCACATCCCTATTTTTTCAAATGTCAATACATTTCTGATATCTCAGCTAAGAGAAAATCAGAAACAAAATCAGAGGCTATATGATCAAGGAAGGGCTATAACAGTCATGTTTTGACAGGTGAAATTTAAAAAGACAAAAGATTAAGAAACGCCTATAACATTCTCATGGTGTAGAAAGAGGAATATGAAACTCCGAAGTTGAAACATCAATCAATCATCTATTTATTGTCTGTGCAACTCAGGCGAATCACTTAGATTCCTCACTGGTAAAATAACAACATGGGAATTACTTAACCAGCTTCTTGTGAGATTCCAAACAGATCATATATAGTCGAAAGTAGTATATGAAATGGTCAATTCATATGAAGAGTGCTGTTATTAATGTGGAAAAGTCAAATTCGGCCATTTAAAAAATGTTGGGATCTAAGACTAGAAAGGAAAATCAGCCAATTTCCTGGTAAATAATGATAAAAGGTCCAAACAGACATAAAAGTAGAACAGTGAATAAAATCAGAGGGCTAATGAATCAGAAAGCTCCTTAAACAAGCAAATAAATATAAAACATTCCACTACTTAGTTTTAGCCCCAGGGAAACACAACAGACCTCCAGGAAGAAGCAAATACTCAAAGAAGGGAGACAGGGTGGGGCCAAAGCACTGCAAGAATCGAGTTGAGGAGTGAGTTATGGTCAAGTTACTGGAGATGCAGTGGCCACACAGATTTTCTTGCCTCAGAGGGAGATGGGGAAAGGGGAGTGGACTGGCAAAATATTGGGTCCCCAAGTCCAACTGTGTCTCCAATACTAGCTATGTGCTCATGTGCAGGTGATTACAATTCTGGGACTCAGTTTCCTCATTTTCATTATATAAAAAAAGAAAAGGAATTAAACTAGGTCACACATAGGGTTCCTGCTAACCCAAACATCTGATGACTTTAGGAACCAAGTGCTATACTGCTATAAAACCCCTAAGAATATTTTGTTAGAATTCCACTACATAGGCAAAATTAATTGAGGTAAACAAAGCAGCAGAAATAAACACGAAATGATTAAAGTCAAATAATCTTTGTAAAGATGTGCAATATTAAAAAGGACACTATTTGGCTAATTACGAACCAAAGTGAGTCTTTGTATGCGTGAAAATCCTCTATATAAACTACTGTATAAGAAGTAATACTTACATTAATGGATTCAATTTGTCCAAACTCTTCAAACAGATTGGTTAAATCTTGCTGGGTTGCCTTCTTATCCACCTGACCAACCCATAAAGTAGTACTACATACTGTCAAGACATAAAAGAGACAAACGTTCTAAATCACACAGACACAGTTACTTCTTGCAAGCAGCTGAGGAAAAAGCACTAAGAACAATAATTTAAGATGGATATTTAAAACTTAAGTGACATTTTTATCTGCTACACTTAAAATGCACTAAAATCCCAGGTATCCATTCACATCTATTATGAATCAACCTCTTGTGTGTTACCTGTTCTCAAGCTTGGCTGTACACTTCAATCACCTGTGGATACCTGGGTCTCACTCTAAAAGATGAAGGGCTATGGGGTATGACAGATGGGTATTGGGAGTTTTAAAATTCTGTAGGTAATTCTAATGTGCAACAAAGTCACAAAAACACTTCACTGCAATCCTAGCTGTGTACCTTTAATCTTTCTCTGCTGGAATGATTAAGTGGATGTTTCTTTCTAATCAACAGTTGAATTTGAAGATGGCGCCTTATCCTTAAGGAAACAATTTGCATGGAGATATAAAAGGGAAAAGGCTGAATTAGAACCTGTTATCATGAAAAACTTAGAAGATACTTTAGGGGAAACCACTTCACTTTAAGAAACAAAGCTACACATGGGACATCTTACCTACTTTAAGCTGTACGGTTCACGCGTCCATGAACATTTTCTTTTCCTGAAGACACTTACTTGTAAAACGTTAACAACAGCTGATGTGTTTGTGGAGTTTCAATAAATTTAGGTTAAACCAATGTCATTTTTAAACATGAAGTTTCCAGCTTTTTGATGCTTTTTTAATCTATTACAGGGCAGGCCTACAGCAGGTTTTACTCTATAGCTAATTTCAGTGCCGCCCTAAGAGATGACCATTGCAAGATCTCTACTGAACGAAGGTTTTCAACCAGGTCTCTTTATTACAGTTTATTCGAACTCAAATGTTCTCCACACCAGTGTCAGCTTTAGGAATCGTTCAGCTAACAGACTCCCTGGTAGCATTTTTTCCCTTACATACTCTCACCCTATACACACATAATATTCAACAAAAGTCTCCAGGAGCAATATGTTAGTTTTATTCTATTTCTGTAACAAAATATCACAAGCTTAGTAGCTTAAAACACAAAAATGCATTCTCTTACAGTTCTGGCAGTCTAAAATGTGTCAACAAGCCTGCATTCTTTCTGAAGACTCTAGGGAAGAATTTGCTAGCTTCTACAAGCTGTCTGCATTCCTTGGCTCAATGACTCCAACTTCCATCGTCAAAGCCAACAGTTGAGCATTTACCTATCTTCATCTTTCTCCTTCCCTCTTCACATCACCTTTTCTGACTCTCTTATTTCCTTCCTAAAAGGACCCCTGGATTACACAGAAGGGTCCTTCTGGATAACCCGAGTTAATCTTCTTACCCCAAGATCCTGATTAATCAGATCTGCAAAGTCCCTTTTACCACGTGGATCTGGATCTGGATGTGAGTATCTTTGGAGGACCATTATTCAGCCTACCACAAACCCTTAGGAAATTTCTGGACCTCTTTCACTGAAGAGTTCCCACCTCTTCATTATTCTGTCTACCACATCACAGCTGCTTTAACTTAATCTCCCTGACATATTTTCCATGTTTCCTCTGTTTCAAGGTAGTCTCTCTACAAATTTTTCCCACAGACAACTTTTTTTTTTTTTTAAATCGAAAAAGCAATAATCAATCTCCCTCATCCCAGGAGGAGAGGACATAGATTCCTAGAACATTACTGTTTGTTGATGTTTCATATCCACTGAACTAGTCACAAATACGCTTGTGTTCTAAGAATCAATGGTAGGGAAATACTATCTTAAGTGTTTAAAATGTGCTGGGCCACATGAAATTGAGATTGCTTCAGGGTAAAGAGAGTTTTCAGGTAAAAAAATGAGGGACATATTTTTCACTGTATTTTCCTTTTTTTTTTTTTTTTTAATGTTTATTTTTGAGAGACAGAGAAAGAGAGAGAGCAGGGGAGGGGCAGAGAGAGGGAGACACAGAATCCGAAGCAAGCTCTAGGCTCTGAGCTGTCAACCCGACGTGGGGCTCGAACTGTCAAACTGTGAGATCATGACCTGAGCTGGAGTCGGACCCTTAACCGACTGAGCCACCCAGGTGCCCCTACTTTTCACTGTATTTTCTTATGTACTTTCTGAATCTTCTTACTGTGTTTTACCCATAAAAAAACAAACAAACAAACAAAAAAACCCCCCACCATAACAGTAAATAAACTCCATGGTCACTAACTATGTAAATGGTAGCAGCTGTAATATGACAGGTAAAGTGAGGAACTAAATGAAAGAGACTGAATGTAAAAGCCCTATCCTAAAACTGGTGATTCTGAATGTCCTAACAGTAATCACAGGAGGAGGCACAACAGAGATTTTGTGGTCACACCTTTGATGGTATTTCTTTATCAGACAGCACTAAAATGTTTGAATTTGGTTTCTCACCCTGAAGTGACAAACAGAAACTTTTAGAGTTAGGAATATCGACATGATTAAATTAATACCTCACTTTTTGTAATCACGTAAGATTCTGGCAAGATCAGCTTGCTCAAACTGCCAGAACTTAATAAGATGGATGCTGCCTTTAATTATAAGCCTAGATTTCCAGGATGCTCCAGGATAAGTTATACCAATTATTTACCTCATGGCAAAGAATTTATTTGGAAACCTCGAGAAATCAGACAACCAGATCAGTGTTCAGCTGATTCTCTGATGTTAAGAGAATGATAATTTATTCCATTTCATGTACTTTGCCCCTCTGCAGTCTGTTTGTTCACCTTAGAAATCATAACTCACTAGGAATCTTCAGGAAGAATCTGGCACTAATTACTACTCACATGCCCACCAAGTGAACTCTCCCTCAAACTCTCACAATCACCAAATTTGTTATAATTATACATTACAGATTAATACATAAAGGAGGGAAAGTTTGTACAATGGGAATCTCTCCCTCAGAGCTGATCCAGTAAGTTTATAATTAGCATTAAAATTTACATGATTCTTTCAATAATTACTCCCCAGACCTGGTGGTCATACTTGGTTACAACACTATGAATAGAAATCACAGTGTCCAAGTAATAGACAGTAGGCCGAATCCACTTTATATATCATTAAAGTTCTAAATTTTCTAACTTGCGTTAAAAAAAAAAAAAAAGAATTCTCAGTGATATGTTTCAGTAGAACCTGCTCTTCCTTTTCTTTCCTACTCTCTCATGTTACAAAAACCAAGGATAAAATTATTCATTTACCAAACGACTTTCTGGTTTCTTAAGAAGTCTAAAAATACAGTTAACTTTACCAGTTGATTATTTTCTTAATATTTGTTGAAACCAAAGCTTTGTAAAAGCATGTCACTTACCACTTAATGTTTTAGATCTAATTGGAGGTAATCCCTTCTTCTGTCGTTCTTTCTCCCTTTCTCTTGCTCTCCTTTCACTTGAGTATGAACGTGATGATTTCCTCTTTCTTTCTCTTGAGCGTGAGCGTGATCGCTTTCTGTGTTTACGCTTTCGAGAACCAGATCGCGACCGAGACCTTCGTTTCCTTGGCGATCTACCAAAAAAAAATCTTACTTTACTTCTAATGACAGTATTATTCTTCTATCAAATTTCTCACTTCTAGGTAAGAACAAAATACACACACACACAAGGATATCTTATATTTAGCTACCTCTTAAAAAATGTTTAAGTATAGTGAAGTAAACAGGCATTTTCTCAAATCTATGTACTGCTCAGGCCCACACTAGTAATAGATGTTTGTTTGCAATGATTCTTACTGAGACCGGGAAGAAAAGAATGAGACTCCACTAAGGGCCTTACTTTCCTTAGTCTCTTCCAACTCATTTTTCAAACAAAAGTTAAGAATAGGGATAAAAATCTGAAGAAATAAAAAGATTCCTTAGGTGAGTAAGATGTTACACTTTTAAAATAAGAGAAGAGAGAATGTTTCCAACAGACCATTAGCTATTCAAGAATTCTGCTTTTAAGTTTTTAACTTCTCAAATTTCAAGGTGCTTGACTTTAGAATATAAGGTGATACTGAAACACTGTTTCTTTTTTTCCTATCAACCATAGCCACTGCACTGCTTCAAAATGTTGAATAAGGAGATATTATTAAGACAAAGTGTCTGCTAAGATTTCAGCTCTAACACTGTCATTGCTTTAGCAAGATTATTCAATGACTGAGATGGGTCTAGAGAAGGGTGAACTGACAGGTTCTCGTTTATAAGAGGTAAATACAAATAACTTCTTGAAACATATAAGAAATGACTGAAAAAGTTGTCAAAGATACTGCCCCTCTTCCAGCATATACTGTTCAGATTCCCAGGGGTATTAATGTGCAAAAAATAGGGTATATTATATTGGAAACCAATGACTTTAAGTTTTAAGACAATATGTAGTAAAAACAATGTACATGTACATGAGAATTAACAGGTTAAGGAATCTTCAACTCAAATCTGAATAAGCATGTACATTAATGAGTCTCAGCTATGTTGAAAAGCCCACAAAAGAAACTCACAAAGAAAAATTATATATTTTACAATTTGATACTATGTTTAATGTTTACAAAGATAATTCTTATAGCTTTATTTTTATGATCATTTTTGGTATTATTATAAGATGAAACAAAATATAAGGATTATAATGGAATTTCTAATACTGTTCCTCTATAGTTTGATTTAACAGTTTTCAGAGGCAATAATATCCTAAGCTGGGTGTCATCATAATATTACTAACTAAAATCAGGTATAATCCAAAATCCCATTCTTATGATATGGCTGCAATTAATGTATATTATTCAAATAAATGGCAACAGATATATCTGATTAAAAAGAGAAAAAAGTATTTTTCTGTTTTTGATATTCTAATTACTTCTTTCTGAGAGAATATAAGATGTCACTCTAAGAAATACATTTCCTTTAATATTGATACAAGGAAATAGAGCCAACTTTTAAAAGTTCACACACAGCTATTCTTAAGTATTATTGTAGAACCTTGAACGAGATCGTGAATGTGTTCTTGATCTTGAGCGAACAGCCACTTTTTTTGCTTCTTGTTCGAAGATCTCCTCTTCCACTCCATCTTGCCCTTCATCTATATCCATGTCCTTGAAAGTCAAAAGAAGGGCAAACAAAATGCCTGATTGAAATTTCAGTATATATTGACAATTCTGCCTTACAAAATATTCACCATAGTAGCATCAATGCCTAATAGTAAAATGGTTAGTGTGGAGCTTAAGTGTGAGAAGTAATACTTAGGACAGTACCATTATTTTACATAAAAATATTTCACATACAATAAAAATTATTACATTTTATAATATTTTTCTCTAATTAATTAAAAAAATTTTTGACCCAGAGAAATGTTTACTTTTTACCTGTTGCTGAATATCTATAGAATCATCCAAATTTGCTTCAGGTTCGAGGAAATGCTGTTGACTGCTCCCTTGTGATGGTGATGCTGAATGTTCTGATCCAAATGTTCCTTCCTGACTATCCTGAGGGGTTGCCTATTGAGAATGGATACAAACACACAAACATTAGGAAAGTACGCATATTGTTACAAAAGAATTTAGACATGCACATATCACAATTAAAGTTTTAAAAAGGAGCCCAACACATATAGAAATCCCATGTTAATCAACCTAAAATTACAGTTTTGTAGAAATCCAAGTTTACTTAAGAGCATGGGACATCTCCATAAATGAGTGAAAAGAATATATTAGAATGGAATGGTAAGAGCAAGTAGGTCTTCAAATTTTTAAACTGTGGAAAAATATAAACATTATACTTTCAAAAATAAAGGGATTATATCATGAATGATATATAATGCCACTAAGTTAAATGAATCCAGAATTTCAATGGCAATTAGCATTTTTATAAAATGCTATAAATTAAAATGCTGTAATACTTTTAATATTAAAATATTGTATATTAAGGAACAAAGTCATATATTACATGTATAAAGGCAAAGCAAAGCTCAAATACCATTATCAAATTAACTGATCTTGTAAAACAGTTCCTAACTTGGGCCTTCCTCAACCTCCATCTCTAGAAATTTGCAAAATAATATTAAGAATTACTCTGATATATAAAACATTTCTGAAACTAATAAAAGTTAGGCAATGAAGACTAATTAAAGGAACACTTTAATTTGAACACTTCTTACCCCCCCTTTTTTTGCTGGGACTAGATTTACAGCAACATGATATAGCGACACTGCTTATGTGATATTTATTAGTATGAACCTGATTCAGGAATTACATATACTATGCAGTTAACCAAATATGAGGAAACTAATTATGAAAACGTCTCCCTACATAAACTTTCCTAAAACATCTTCACAGGTGTTGAAGATCAGTAAAAACAGTTCCTGGCAGTACACAAGCTGGGAGTTACTGTAATAATTAACAGAGAAGAGCAACTCAAAAAGTCTGTTCCCTTGCTATAGACTCTGTGATTGTGAACAAGTTACTTGAATTGTGAACTTCAGTCCCATCTATAAGAGGAATACCAGCATAGTGACTACGTTATAAATTTCAAAGTTGCTCAGAGACTAGATCTTAACTATTCCTACCACAAAAAGAAATGATAGTTTTATGACATGACAGAGGTGTCAGCTAATTGGGATACATAAATCTATCAAATCATGATGTTGTAGACCTTAAACTTACATAGTTATATGTCAATTATATCTTAATAATATTTTTTATGTTTATTTATTTTTGAGAGAAAGAGAGACAGAGCATGAGCAGGGGAGGAGCAGAGAGAGAGGGAGACACAGAATCCAAAGCAGGCTCCAGGCTGAGCTGTGAGCACAGAGCCTGATGCAGGGCTTAAACCCACGAAACGCGAGATCTTGACCTGAGCTGAAGTCAGATGCTTAACTAAGTGAGCCAACCAGGCACACCCTGAGTAACGTTTAAAAAAAAAAAAAAAAAAAAAAAATCTTACTCTAATGACATTTAATCTGAAAGAAAAAAAAAAAAAAACATAAAAATTAAGAGCCAAAAAGAGCATTTAAAGAACCGTTCCAAGTCTCTTATTTTACGAAGGAACCAGTTCTATATGGATAACTAATGTTTTCAAGATTGAGAAATAAAGCTGAAGTTGGAATTAGAAGACTTCTGTGAAACACCTACCACATACCACAGTACTGGCCAAAATGTCAGTAAGCAAGCATATTCTTCCAGAACAAATCAAACAAAAACCTTTTAAGCACAGTCCTGGCTTAGGTCTTTACAACAGTATACTAACAATAGAATTTTTCACACAGCAAGGAATAATCAATTCCATCCTGAGTCTTCTATTTGGTCCTGATTCAGTACGCATATTTTCTTCACATCAGATTTTTCTTACTTCTCCATTTATCTTAAGCTTTGTATCCACCCACCCTTGTTTTTCACCCCATTTTTCTATTTAATGCTTAATTCTTGGTATAACCACCAAGATCCACCACAACTAATTTTAGTTTTTGAGTTGCTTTTTTTAGTTTTACCCATTTGGAAAGACTGTGATTTCATGACCTTTATTCTTTCTTAAAGGTCTTGTGAAGAATGAAGAGAAAATTTACATTAAAAATTCAACTAAAATTCATCCTATTATCTTGCAATTAGCAGCATTAAGTCCACTAGATCCTTTTTTATATCTAAGATATATTTTGGGATCTTAGAGGTCTTATATTCCTATATATATTGAAACATTTTGCTATTTCATCATCCTAAGAATTATTCTATTATAATTCATCAATTGTTCCCAATTATTTCAAGAAAGACTAAAATAGGGGCACCTAGGTGGCTCAGTAAGTTAAGTATCTGACTCTTGATTTCGGCTCAACTCATGATCTCACAGTCATGAGATCGACCATGCAGGGCATGGATCCTGCTGAAGATTCTCTCTGCCCTTCGTCCACTCGTGCTCTCTCTCGCTTTCTCTCTCAAAAAAAAAAAAAAAAAAAGACTAAAATAATACACAAAAGCAAAAGCAAATTAACTGTCAAGAAGGGTAATTCAACAGTGCAATAAAATCATCATCATCCAGTTTTACTGTGTTACTAAAAATACTGTATATTTCAAGGTATAAATAAAAACGGAGACACTATCTCTGTAGTCTGCTTTTAAGCTCTCCTTGGAACACGGTTGAATATTTAGATTTTTCCATTTCTGTACATAATGGCAAAGAGGAGAAAAGTGATAGAGGAACATAGTTCATAATTATTACACAAAATAAAGATGAATACAAAGAAAGAGCAGCATTCTAGATTCCAATGATGATGGTGAAATTTAATATCTAAGTGAAATATGAGACTATGAGTTTTCAGACGACCACATCCTAAATGTACTTCTCAAACTCCAAAACTAATGGCAGAAAAATGTGTCTCTAAGAACAAAACTAGGGTCTTTTCATCTACTTAGTCACATAACTAGAAGAACTTTATCTTGCACCATTGTGCAACAAGCACCTGGACTGTTCTATTTTGCTAAAAGAACGTGTGACACTTTTTTAGGTGTATTTATCTTGAGAGAGAGCAGGGGAGGGGTGAAGAGAGAGAGAGGGAGGGAGAGACAGAATTCCAAGCAGGCTCCTTGATGTCAGTGCAGAACCTGAAGTGGGGCTTAATCCCACAAACCTGAGATCACGACCTCAGCAGAAATCAAGAGTAGGATGCTTAACCTAGTCACCCAGGCGCCCCAAGAACATGGGACATTTGAATTTAATTGGTGGCATTTCAATTACATATATTAAAATTACTCATCAAGTTTTCTTCCCTATCTCTTTTAGCCTCACTTCTGTAAATTATCTATAAGATGATGCCAAGTATATTTAAAAAGGATCCATTGGACCCAGGTGGCAAATGACTGTTTTTCTGATATACTGGTATACATCTTTAGTATACGTCCTGGTATACATCTCTACTTGCTTCAATGATGTCCTCATGTAAAGCATCAATACTAAAAAAATAGAAGAGGATTAATGGCAGCCAGTAGAGACTTCTTTCGAGGTTGGATTAACACTCATTAAATGTCACATTTTGAGGGATGCCTGGATGGCTCCATGGGTTAAGCGTCCAACTGCTGATTTCGACTCAAGTTATGATCTCATGGTTTGTGGAATCGAGCCCTGTGTTGATCAGCTGTCAGTGTGGAAAGTGCTTGGGATTCTCTCCTTTCTTTCTGTCCCTCCCCTCACTTTTGCAGACACTCTCTCTCTAGATAAACATTAAAAATAAATAAAAATAAAAACTTAAGTGTCACATTTTAATCAGTTATAGATCCCCATTCCTCCACTTTTTTCTGTATAAGTGACAGGAAAGACTTCATCAAAGGCTTTACTGAAATCCCCATATGCTATGCTATAATCCTACAACCTCAGGACCATGAAATGCAATTTATGTGAGCCAAGACATCAACTCAAGGCTCTTAATACTATCACCCATCTTAGGTTTCATGTTCAATTTACTTTGTCCATATATTCTCCTATATAAAAAATTACTGAATCAAAGTAAGTTACATAATGACAGCTCTTCATTAAGTTGTTGAATCTTCCATAATTGTTTTATTCCTAACATTCTTCTAAAAGCCCTTTTTGTTGGTCATACTATTTTCATTGTCAGCATTTCATTTTGAGCTATAGCTGTCCTGACATCTTCTGAATATCCTGATAAAACAATTACCAATATCATGATCTACAACTTACTCAAGACAACAGCAATCATTCCCCTTCTGACATGACTATCACTCCCTTCACAATTCGGTCACTCCCTGGAAGGGCTCTGTTTTCAGTGGTTTTCTCTTGTTAGGGACACGAGATCTCAACCTGCATGCAGGTGTGGTCAGGGCTGCAACGAATGGGGTGGCACCAGCAATCCTACTCTTTTCTCTGAGACATAAAAACTTTTAGGCCGCCAGAATGAGCTCACTGGTGAACAAAATGCTTCCTTTTTCTGCACATGTCACCCTATCTTAAACACACTAAGGCAACTGGTTTGCCAATTACACACTTTATTAAATTGAATGGCTACTCTGTTGATACACTTTCTGATTCTAAATTTGCCATAGGATTTGAACATTATCCACCTGATATATTAGAAAAGTTGCTTTTATTCCACTACTCCCTTTCTTTAACACTCATTTTTGAACAACAGAAGCTTTTAAGAACATCTACTTCTTTCAAAAGGATCTTATTACTGGGATGCCTGGGTGGCTCAGTTGGTTGAGTGTTGGACTTCGGGCTCAGGTCATGTTCTTGCGGTTTGTGAGTTCGAGCCCTGCATCAGGCTCTGTACTGACAGCTCAGAGCCTGGAGACTGCTTTGGATTCTGTGTCTCCCTCTCTCTGCCCCTCCCCTGTTCACGCTCTCTCCCCCCAAAATAAACAAACATTAAAAAAAAAAATGTAAAAAAAGGATATTACTGTATCCTTTAAATCTGTGGAGGAAAACAAATAAATAAAATTGTGGAGATAATGTATAGGATAATTAAGAGACCAGAGTTCTGTTTTTCTTTAGTTGGTGAGATTCTTCAGACAGAATAGCCCTCTCTCAAGTTTCTAGTAATTTTCACTTCAATAATTTGGGTGCTAATTTTAAAAGTACTACCTTCATTTTACTGCTTCTGTTAAACCTCCTAAAATGAAACTAGATCTAAGACAATCAAAACTGTCACATTTATAGCTGGACAAATCTGTTGTTTGGATAAACTTTTCCTTCACTATTAACCCGTCTCTTTGACAGCTCTGTGATTTTTTATTATATCACTGACAACCTGTTTTTTTTCCATTGATTTACAACTTGTGCTTTTCTTTAAACAACATCCAAATGTTCTGCATTGTACTCTACCTTTAAGTCTCTGAATGCTCAGGGAGACCTATCTGCCTGACATAAAATACTGCAGAATTCCATTCTCATAACTCCAGGTGTAAGTTCCAACCTAGCAAATACCATTAATGTCCATTTTATGTTTACTGTTTGCATGAAAAAGACAAGTGCAGATCCCAGCAGTGTCTCAAATGTTTGCCATACCTTTAATCTAAAATAACTCTTCCCTTTGGGGCACCTGGTGGTTTAGTCAGTTAAGCATCCAACTTCGGCTCAGGTCATGATCTCACAGTTCACGGGTTCGAGCCCTGCGTTGAGCACTGTGCTGACACCTCAGAGCCTGGAGCCTGCTTCAGATTCTGTGTCTTCCTCTCTCTGCCCCTGCCCTGCTCGTGCTTAGTCTCCCTCTCAAAAATATATAAACATTAAAAAAAAATTTTTTTTTAAGGAACTCTTTTGTCTTCATTTCTACTATCCTTCACTTGCACCTCTACCATCACAGGAACTAGAATTCTTCCCTGTGTTCATACAGATGTATGTGCTCCATTAGAGAAGAGAATACTTGAGGCCAGATGCTTTTTTGTTCATCTCATATATATCATTTGTCTAACAATGTATCACTCGTATTTTAAAAATGTTTATACTATTATTTTAGTGCCAAAAAGTTTTAATTCTTTTTTAATGTTTGTTTATTTCTGAGACAGAGACAGAGCATGAGTGGGGGAGGGGCAGAGAGAGAGGGAGGCACAGAATCTGAAGCAGGCTCCAGGCTCCAAGCTGTCAGCACAGAGCGCGACGCTGGGCTCGAACTCACAAACCGTGAGATCATGACCTGAGCCAAAGTTGGTCACTCAACCGACTGAGCTACCCAGGCGCCCCCAAAACGTTTAGATACTAGGAAAAAGTGTGATTGGGTGGCGGGGGGGGGGGGGGGGGGGAGTGAATTGAAAACAGTCTTATTTAAACAGTTTATATCTGTATTTCTCTATATAGAGCAAAAATAGGCTTTGTAATGGATTAACCCTGCCTTTGCCACTTTATCAATTCTAAGATACGATTCCTCTTCATATATTATCCCTGTAATTTATAGGATTCTTGTAACTCCATGGGATGTTGTACTTTTGAAGTGATTAAAAATTCTTAGCCATACATAAAATAATGATGCATCTTAGGACTAATGATATATGATATTAGATGTATATTTTTGCAATGGATGTTTCATTTCACTAAGGTACAACTTTCTGTACTGTACAATGGGCATCAAAAATCTATCTCACAGCATTAAATGTTATCATGCCTCACAAACCTCCTGCCACACGATAATAGCCTAATTAAAAATAGCAATCTATTTTGCCATCATCACCATCAACAGAAGCAAAATCATCATGACCTTGTTTGGGAATTGAGCGGAGAGGAAAGCATGTGAAGTTTCAAGTTGTAATACGAGAACACCACCTCGAGTGTACCGAGCACATGCATATATCCAGAACACATTCTGGTAACAAAAAATATAAAGGTTCTGAAAAGGCTGATCTTGTAATAAAGTTGAAGAAAAACCACCATCCTTGAGAAACAACATTTTACAGAATACAGGCAGCAATAACTCTAAAGACCACAAGATGGAGATATAAACCTTTTGAGGCTGTTGCTGTTCCAGGAGCTGCTGTCTGAGATGTTCAAGGTTTTGCTGCTGTAGTTGTTCTGCTATCTGATGAAAAATTGAATTGTTCACAGATTCTGAAACATGAGAACTAGAAGAAAAAAATAAATGGAAATACATTTTAAAAGCCAGTAAAGATAATATGAAAATAAGTGAATATTCAACTCCCCCAATGCCAATTAAATGAAACATACTCTACTATAATGTTTACTTTTGAAATATTAAGAGAAAATGGAATACCTCAGAACATTAATATGTTAAAATAGAAAGATCCTCTCCAATAGTCTTTCAATAGATGGATAACATGTTAAAGATACTCTGATGGAAGATCTGTTATTATGGTCTCAAGCTATTAAATGCATATAAATTAGTATTTTTTACATTAGAGCATTTTAAGAAAATCTCAATGAAAACACATAAAAACAGTTAAAAGTATTTAAACATCGTCACTTTAACTCCTTCTCTAACTATAAGATAGCGGGAGAAATGGTCTATCAATCAGTACATGTGAAATCTACAATTGTAATTGACCATAAACTTTATAAAACTAATCTGCTTTCTTTAGAAAAGTATTCAAATTATTAGGTATGTTAACAGAAACAGTATTTAGGTAAGAGGAAATAATAATTTAACTATACTCTGGGAAATTCACACCTGGAATACACCTGGAATTCTGGGTGCCACAAGGTAAGACATGAACAAAAAAGAGGGCATCCCAAAAGGGGCAATCAGGATGGTGAGAAGTCTTGAAACAGTTGAAAAAAAGTGTACTTCATCTGGAGCAAATAAACCTAAGGGGAAGAATGATACCTAACTTCAAATATTGAAAGGCTATGTCTCAAAAGATAATGGAGCAAATTTGTTTCCTTGCTTCAGAATGCCAAACGGATCAGTGTGTGTTAAGTAAATCATACAAGACTCAGTAACAAGAAATTATTTAACTTCTCATCATATAAGGCATAAAAATAAAACATTACAAAACACCTTATCAGAACCATTAAAGGAGATTCTTACATTGTTCAGGACACTGATCTAACATGATCTTAAATATTTCTCCTCTAACTTTATAATTCACAATCTAAAACATTAGTTTTTAATTTTTCAAGTAGAATATCTTTACCAAAAGGATATATTTGTATTTTTATGTATATAAATGTTTTTTAAAAATGTTATCCCAATATATAAAATTAATAACCTCTGCTCAAAACAAGATTCCCAGAGGTGTTCTCCCCATTCATCACCCCTCCTCCAAACCCCCAACTTCTACACCCCCACTCTCCAACATCCTCTTCCCCACTGGTCTTTTCTCAAACCCACAAGAACCTAGGGCTGCACAGAACTGTTTGAGAAAAATAAAAAACACTAATCTAAATAAAAATATACAATCCATATCTTTAAAAAAAAAAATGAAGTCCCTACAGTCCTAATCCTTACTCCTGCTTAGTCAGAAACACTCCCAGAATCTGGCAGACTTCCTAGAAGTAGTCATTGACATTAGAAGCAAGCTTCTTTCCTATTATTTAAAATATTCTTACAACTGAATTAAATAACATAAAGCCTAATACAGACAGAAAATATCACAACTAGATTTATCAACATCTATCAATTTCCCTGTAAGAATTTTGATATATCCCAAATATTTGCAAAGATCTGAGAGTCCAAATAATAGAGGGAGGCAACAAGACAACAACCCCACCATCTTTCTGTAGTGTGAGTGCTCAACAACCTGAAATTATATCCCAACTTATTCACAGTACACTTGGTGGTTCAGGAGGCAATGTCCCATCCAATGTTTATCACAGTAATGGGAAAAGTTTATAGTTATAAAGAAAGAATTCTTACAGTTGAGAAGCTGAAATTTCCTTTTTGGGTTCTTCACTATGCTCAGAATCTTCCCCAAAATCAAACCTATCCATCAACTTCTAAGTGGCGGGGAGGCGGGGGGAGGAAAAAAAAAAAGAGAAAGACAAATTAAAAAGTGCTTCTTCACATGAAAATATGTTACTAATGCTATTCTGAATGTCAGTAACATCCCATTAATTTACCTGTACCATTTAATACAAAAATGTTTTATATAATCTTATGTTATGCTATAACAAAGCATTTAACTGAGTGGATCTTTATTTTAAAGTACTCTGACATACACTGCCTTATGTAATAAAACAAATCACAACACACGGAATAAATACTGATGCTTTATAAAAGACTGGGATTAAAATATTTAAGTGGCTTCCCAATGAGAATAAAGCTTGATTGAAAAACATCTGCAACTATAATCAATGGATTTATTCCTAGTACATTTCTCCTCTTAGGATGCTCTATTATCTTTTACATGACCGATTTAAAGGTTTTTTTATGTGGTTTAGCTATTTATTTTCAGACTAAGGTGCTAGCTAAAAAAGTCTAATAACAAAACAAATCAACATTTGTTTTCCTTAAAAAATACAGCAGCAGAAGCACAAATAATATGGGTAATACTTCCAAGGTATCTTAATAGTCCCATAATTAACAAGACTATTGAGGCTAACACACAATAAATTACACATGAATGATTTTCAACTTTAAAACCACTATTCTTTATAGTCAGGCCTCGATTTATCATAATATTACAGCATATTGACAACTTGTAGAGAAGTGCTCTTTTGAATTTCCACATTTTGAACAATTATAATTTTAGCAAGTTAAAATTTTACAACATAGAACATGAAAATTAGTGTATTTGTAACATCCATAAAAGAAATTCAAAAATTCAGAAAATTATCATTTGCCTCAACGGTGAAAAAACAATTTTACCAACTAGTTAACTTCAGTGAAAAGAGAACATTCTAAAAGTGGAGTTCTTTCGGAAGCCTAAACTTTTTGTAAAATTCATAATGTCTTATACAGTCCAATGCATATTGTAATAGTTCTATAATAAAACGTAGTCTACAGACTTAGAATCCACACGATAGCATATACAATGGAACACTTCCTACAGAACAGATCTGATAACGTAATCTCTACCTTGTTGAAAGACACCCCCTGTTCTAAGGGGTTCAGGGTGTTGGCCGCTGCAGCTGCCGCCGTCAGCTGGGCCGTGAGAGCTTGCAACTGCACAACCAGCCCAGCATCCAGGGCCTGCAGGATAGAAGGCTGAGGCTTCTGCTGCTGGAGCTGTAAAGTTTGTATCAACTGCTGAAGCTGGAAGGGAAAAAAGGAAAAGTCATTACCAACACATGCTGAGTTTTATTTGCAAGAATACCCACCTAAAACTTTCAGTCAATAAAATTCTACATCCTACAGTCTTTGGAAAAATAAAAATTTATATGAACTCAAAACAACAATTAAAAAAAAAAAAGATTTAAAAAAAATCCTTAATAGGTCTTCTGTGCTTCTGGGAAGTCTTGAACTTTAAGCCTAATAAAGTGGTCATATCAGAACAGGTAAAGAACTTGTCAGACACAGACTGATTTTTTTTTTTTTTCATTAAGCTTTTCATTCCTTCTTCAATAAACTCCTTCATCTCTGTAAAAGAACAAGTGACAACTGCTTCTGCTATCTTTCAGATTTCTCATCAGATAACACATCTCCTGAAAGCAGAAAAAGTAAGAAATCTGTCCCCTGGAGCAGTCTCGAAGTAAGGAAATTAAAGGTGAATAGTGCCAACAACTATTGAAAGCAAATCCCTGTTCCTCCTATTCCCTCATCCTTTGAAAAAGCAGAAACAACAGTTAAGGTCCTGAAGATATTTCATAGTTAGATAAACCCTACGTACATCTTACAAGTAATTAATACTTTCCTAATCAAGATCTAAACCTGGGTTGAATCTGAAAATTATCACTTCAGAATAGAAACAATGAATGTGTACTGTTTAAGTGAAGATCAATTTACAGTGGGAGAAGGTACAAAAGCCTTCCAAGACGAAAGTAAGTAATTTCAGGCCTATCTAAAAACAGCAACATAAGAAACAATCTAGAGTCATCTGGCTATCAAATAAACAACTACTACGAGCTACTAATGGGAGAGCAAAGAAAGTAATACAAAAATATATGACAGCTGAGTTACTGCTCCAGAACACACAGGACGGAGGGAGGGAGGGGGAAGGAGGATGAAAGGCAGTGAGAGGAGGAAGGGTGGGGCGGGGGCAGGGAGGGGGGGAGTGAAGGGGGTTAATATCATATCTTCCGGTTTACACATCTCTTTTGACATCCCCATTTTTCCACACAGCACTGTTACTGTTTCAGTCAGGTTCAAAGCACCGCAGCACCCTACTTTTCCCTCTACTCAGACTTCATATTCTACCGATTACTGTGTCTTCTTTACTTTCTTTGTACTATTTCATCTGGAAATTCTTTGTACTATTTCTTCTGGAAAAATCACTTCTCCTGCCAAAATTATTTATTTGAATAGGTGTCTTTTAAATGAGAACATTTTCTTTATGAATTATTTTCAAAATATCATTAGCACAAAATAAAATAATTTGATAATTTTATCTAACACCCAATTCAGTTTCCCCATTCGTTTTTACACGTTTAAAACTCTAGAATAGTCCCTTTTTTCTCAGACTGTCCTTTTAGAGTCTACTACTCTATTTTCACATATTCATTACTTCCTTTCCTTTATCACTGTTACCAATACTTGCTATCTCTAGGCTTCTTTCCCCCCTCATCCATTAAAGTACCATTCAGATCAAGTGACTTCAACGTAAAAATCTGTGGCAATTCCACACTGCTAAGCCCTTTCTTTTTCAGCCTACCATTTCTGTCTTTTGAAACCCATGTCCCACATTTAGGTCTACCATTTCAGATTTGTCATCGTTAACTTATATACACAGGCCATCTGATCCTCCAGACGTCTCAACTCTAAAAGATCTTTTGTGTACCCAGCATTGTTATGCTCTATACACTCACCATTCACTCATTCTACAACAATGTACTGACCATCTGCTACCTAAATACTGGAGATACAGGAGTGAACAAAACAACAAAAAACTCCTCGTCCTTCTGTATGTATGTCCTTCATACATTCCAGTGGGAAGAGACAGAGAATGAACAAAATAAGTAAATTATATAATGTAATACAAGATAGATTATATAATGTAATAGAAAAGGGGCGCCTGGGTGGCTCAGTCAGTTAGGCATCCGGCTCTTGATTTCAGTTCAGGTCATGATCTCCTGGTTTGTGGGATCGAGTCCCGTACTGGTCTCTGCACTGACAGTGTGGAGCCTGCCTGGGATTCTCTCTCTCCATGCCCACCCCCTGCTTGCACACATGCTCTCTCTCAAAATAAGTTAAAATAAACTTTAAAAAAAAAAAAAAGAAAGAAAGAAGGCAGGCAGGTGATAGGAAAAAGAAGTATGGGGGTGAAAGAATGTGCAGTTAAGAATGTGCAGTTTTAAATCACTTTTTAAAAGACTTAGTGAGGTGACATTTAAACAAAAACTTACAGGTGGCTGAAATCTTATGAATATCTGGAAAAAGAGTTTGGGGGATTTTATTGCACAGATCATAATAAATTTGGTTTTTAAAGGACAGGTTAAA
Source organism: Panthera leo (assembly GCF_018350215.1). Taxonomy (NCBI): domain Eukaryota; kingdom Metazoa; phylum Chordata; class Mammalia; order Carnivora; family Felidae; genus Panthera; species Panthera leo. Next base: position 138,567,513 of record NC_056683.1, on the reverse strand, counting down.
AAAAAAAAAAAGGAGATGCTAAGAATGAGCTATCTTCAAATCCTACCATGACTAGTTCCATTTCAAAGTCTCATTTCAAATGCCACTCCTCAAAAACACCTTCTCTTGGCTACCCTCCCTAACTCTGACCCCTTCTCCAAAACCTAGTCCCTCTAAAAATTCACTCTTTTCACTTATGTGTCACTATCTAAATAAAGCTTTATACTTAAGAAAGACATCTTTCCCAAGACAGAAGACCTCCCTGTCTTGTCAGCGGAGTAACAACAGCATCTAATAATGCTTGGCAAAAACTAGGTGCTAAATCAATATTTTAGCGTAAAATGCATTTTTTATAGAACAGCACATATAACGATGTTTTACTAAATTTAAAACAAAGGCAAGCTACCGAGTACTAGTGTGATCTCATTTTTACAAAATAAGAGAACACATATTATTTAGGTGGTACATTATGAAAATGAGCTCTAAATCACTGTTCATGTAACAAAAAAAATGCTCACCTGTTGGCCTTGAGGACTTTGTAAGATCTGAGCTACAGCGGCAAGTGTATCTGTATTTGTTATCTGAGATACCCATGGATCGGGCAGACCCTGGACAACATTGGCTGGAGTAACAGGTGTCACAGGCGTTCCTTTTAAAAAAGACATACCCACCCAAACAAATATGTAAAGTAAATAAATAAGACTTGGAAAGGTAGAGAGATTTGCTTTGTCACTTTTATAAAATATATACAAACTTAAATAAATGTTTTTATTTTATTGTATAATTACAGAATTAGGTAGGTTGAAAAAAAAATACCAAAAGGATCTGTCCATACTTGTCCTCATTAACTAAGCTACTACTTTAAAGGAGCCTACAATGCTTAGAAGTCATTAAAAATCTTACTACAGAAGAAGATTCAATGACAGGAGGAAATATTCAAAATATAATTTTAAAAAATATAAAACAGTATGTATAATATAAAGCTATTTTTGTTTAAAATGGATGTATATGAGGACACCTTGGTGGCTCAGTTAAAATGTCCAACTCTTGGTTTCGGCTCAGGTCATGATCTCATAGACCATATTGGGCTCTGTGCTGACAGCACAGAGCCTGCTTGAGATTCTCTCTCTCCCTCTCTCTCTTTGCTCCTCCCCTGGTTGCTCTAAGTAAATAAACTTAAAAAAAAAAAACAAACAAGGATGTATAGGTGTATAGACACAGACACACACAACAAAAACTAAATATAAACCAAATGTTAATACTTAAATTATTATAAATTTTAAATGTCATTTAAATATACTTCAAAAAACAGGATTTTCAGATTATTACGAAAGTATTCTTGGCTCCATTAAATAATTTTTTCAGGGTTCCTTATAAATAGTAAGTTCCCCTACTAGACTGTGAATATTGAGGTGATTTACATGCAAGTTTAAAAGACTACAGGCAGCCTAAACCAGGAAAAAAACCTAAGTGACAAACCAATTTCCCAACATTCATTATATTTGTTACTAGGGATTTAAAACATTTTTAGAAAAGAATTACACACAAATATAAAATCTGAGTTTATTTTTCCTTCAAATTACATTTCCTTTCAGTTATCTAATGCTAGATAAATTCTCCTGCACTGTCAAACAGTTATTTTACGTATGAATAATCACCTGAAAAACAGGAGTAGAATATTCAGAGAACAAATCTCTAAGGAAGGAACATACCTGGGGTGTTGCTCATAGCAGCAGTAGTACTGGCCAAAACAGGTGTGACAACCGGGGGAGGAATCCCTGCTGCCATATCCAGAAGAGGCTGAATAATCTCACTCTTAAACACATTATTTTTCTGCCATAAGTTTAATACTCTCACTATTTTACTCTAGAGGTAAAAAGAAAAATGACATTTTAATTTTTTGCTTTCAGAGCCTTAGCACAGTCATTTCAGAGACTATTTGAGCAGCGGATGGGAAGGACGGATTAAAATACTTCTATAGTCCTTTCCACCTCTGAAATCATGTTTCTGTAATTTTGCATCTGCTTAACACACTTGGAAAAAAAGGTTCATCTGGATAGATATACGAGACAAATGAAAGCTACATTTAGCGAAAGGCAAGAATGGCAACTAGGTTCCAGCTTCTATGTGAGGTCTGAGGAGATCGCTGGTTAGGGCTGGCTGGAGACTGCGTTCAGGCTGCTGAGGTGATCAGGATTCATCTCAGCACCAAAGCTGTATTTACAGGTCATTTTAACTTTATTTTTTAAACAAATAACGAACTTCAGGACAAAGTCCTTATCTTACATGACTTTTTAAAACTTTAATAGTGCAATCAACCTATCAGAAGAGATTACTAAATTTCCAAATCAGCATCCAAAATAAGTAAAATTCTAACATCTTTGGACACACATAAACTTTTTTATTCTCTGTCAGGTTCCAAAGCCTTCTTTTTATGTGGTATGGAATATTTATTCACTCAGACTGGCAGGCAGCAGTGTGGTTTCTGGCACTGGTGAAACTCCACCATAACAAAATAAATGCAGTTATTTTCTATCAACTGCTTGGCAGACCCACGTTTCATAGACACTTAATAGGTGCATATCAGCTCAGGTCAAATATCAAAACACTGAATTAGTTTTGTGTGCAAATAAATAAGCTTTCAGTGTATTTCCAAAAGCTTATTATAGCCAGTTTAACACCAACCAACTGCTTCAATAAGTTAAAAATTAGCAAAATCATCTACATCTCTCCACTTTCAGAAGATTCTAAGAATCTCAGAACATGGATAGTGTAATAACTAAATATTCAAATTCAAAATTACTTAAAGGGTAACAAAATCATAAATTAAGATAATCCAGAGTCTCATTAAGACCAAAAGGTAATGTAATGACTTAAAAAAAAAAAAAAAAAAAAAAAAAAAAAGCATACCTTATCATCCCCAGGGCAACGATATAAATTCTGGAAAGTACTAATGATGTTATTACTAAATCTGGGTGCAAACACATCCTTTTCTTGACCAAACTGATGTCGAGATTGTCGTACAATAGAGTCAATAACATAAAGTCCAGGTACCTTGTATTCTGGTTTACACTGATAGAAAAAAGAAGAGTAGGAAGGGAAGGAATAATGAGAAGGAAGGTAACCTTCATTATAAATCCTATACAAGTACAGAAACAATGCTTATGTAGACATAACGAATATTCAGACACTGACTATTCCACGCCATCTGTCTCTAGAATAGCATCTTAAACAATCTACTTTGGCTACTCCAGACACCCAGTTCAACTGCCAATCACCTAAGTTTTGTAATAGTACTGCATAACTAGCTTGGATGACAAATAAAAGAATAAATAAGGCACTGCTACAAGAAAATTTTTTTTCTTTAATGATTTTGAAAAGCCACAAGGAAGGAAGCAGCAAATTTAGGAAAGAGCTCTAGAAAAAAGCATGGCCAACATGTATTAAACTTCATCTGAAATGTGTAACAAAGGGGTTTCTGTACTAAGGAAGGAACAAATAACAAGACAAACTATAACACTGTATATACACCGACCCTAAAGTCTCAAAAGTTTTCTCAACTACCACACCTGTAAGAAAGATAAGAAACTACCATTGTGATTACAAGAATCTATCCTATAAAAATATTTTTAAGCTACTCCACTGATAAATGTTTCTCAACATTCTTATCCACCACCCAAATTGAGGAATATAATATAAGCCTCCTACTTTCTTGCCAGAAGCTCTTCTAGCCTATCTGGTCAAGTGAGCACAATGAAGACTCCTTTTACTATTAAGCTTACTGCTCCTGGTTTGTCCCTATATCCAGAAGCATAAGAAAACCTGCTTCTCAAGCATATGTTACTTAACATGGAATCATGGCTGCAAGGTTCAACTTTCGGGTGTAATTAGGTAAGTCACCTAAAGTAACTTCCTGGCAATCATATATGGCACTAAAGTACAATTACATTCTTGAAAAATCCTTGGAAACTCAAGTACCTCAATCCACCCCCAACACACACGCACGCGCACACGCACACGCACACACACATTTCTAATGGCATTATCAGTGGAGGCAATGAGCGATTCCATTCTGCAAAAAGACAAGATGATGCTTCATTTGTTCCTTCAAATACTCTTTTTTTTTAAGTTTATTGATTTTGAGAGAGACAGTGTGAGTAGGGGAGGGGCAAGAGGGAGGGAGAGAGGGAGGGGGAGAGAGAGAGAGAGAGAATATCCCAAGCAGGCTCCACACCATCAGTGCACAGCCCAAGAGCTGGACGCTTAACCGACTGAGCCACCCAGGCACCCCCTTTCAAATACTCTTCAAGAACATTATCCTCAAAGTCTTATTTACTCAAGAAAATGAGGAGTCCTTTAGCACCAATTCACAGTATCTATTGCAACATTCTGACTGTTAAGAACTTGAAATATTTCATAGAAGGGCAATAATGTTGGTGTTTGGATAATGAAGTTTTAAGTTGAACCTACCTAAAGGTTGAAAGTTAAGGTTTTTGAAAGTCTGAAATAGTTTTCCCTCAAGTTCCAAAAACATTGAGCATTATTTGTCCTTGAGCTCATGTATCTGTCCAAGGCTATTTTCCTGATTACTATACATTCAAAGAAACAGAAACCTAACCAAGCAAAAAATGTATTTTAGTAAAGAGAAAAAAAAATTTTAATTTAATGAAAAGCAGGATATTCATTTTGTTAAAATGTATCTATTCCCTAATGCCACAAATATAGATAAGTGATTAACAATTATTTATTAAGTATTTTATTGGCATTTTAATTTTCCTAAAAACAAAATAATCTGAAATATTTCATATAAATAACTACCCTGAGAGTAAGACTGAACAGAATTTAGAAGTTGCTCATAAGAACTTCAGAAATTAATACTGAATGCTAAGTAATGAATGTACTAAATTTTTAAGAAATGCATCTTTTTCTTTGATTTGTACAAACACTCAGATTACAAACTCACAACACAGAAGAATCATGAGTATATAAGATAATAAATGGACCTTTATGGCCTACTGTGAAGATTCCAAAGCTTCAAAAATATATTAGCAGTTTAGTAATAAGCTGTAAGGCCTAAGGGAAAAAAACATTTCTTCATCCACAGGATCTTTAGATATACTATACATTAAAATGTGGGACAGATTTTCCTTCACTTATAGATTAGGTACTATTAGTCACATAAAATGACAAAAAAAAAAAATTCTTAAGTATGACCTCATGCTTTAAAATAACTTAATAATTGGTAAACTTAGCTAAGTCAGCAACTAGAAACCTAAGGAAAAATTAAAAACAAAAATGTGAAATGTTTTTTCAATTTTCTCTTCAAGTTCCAGTACTAAAAATGCAGTAATTCTTAAGGCTTTCCACTGGTATGAGAAATTTTTACTCTTTAAATAATAAGCATAAACTTATGTCACATTGAGTTTTCAGTTATAACATCTTCAAACTACATTCTAGTAATTTCTAATTTTTTGTGCTTCAGAAATAGCCCTTTTTAAAGGGAGAGAAAGGCAGTAACACAGGGAGAATGCATCTTTGAACATATTTTGTGATTTTCATTCTAATGTTATCTAAGCTATTATGTGAATACCATCAAAGTCAGGGTTTTTTGACAAAAATACTCTCTAGGTTCCTTGGACCACATACTTTGCAATATATGGACTATTAAATAATCTAATGATTCATTAGACTGAGACTGCAATCAAGATGGCAGAGCAGCATGGAGACTCTCAGCTTGTCTCCTCCCTGAAACGCAGCTAGATCAGCACTATGTAACACATAGCATTTATATAACAATTCTATTATTAGAATTTGTGCTGCCATTTTCAGCTATTAAAAGTTAACATTAGGAGCGCTTGTGTGGCTCACTCAGTTAAGTGTCCAAATTCAGCTCAGGTCATGATCTCACAGTCTGTGAGTTCGAGCCCCATGTTGGGCTCTGTGCTGACAGCTCAGAGCCTGGAGCCTGCTTCAGATTCTGTGTCTCCCTCTCTCTCTGCCCCTCCCCTGCTTATGTTCTGTCTCTATCTCAAAAATAAATAAAACATTAAAAAAAAATCAAAAAGTTAACATTAAAGGAAACAAAGCTAGAATGGTAAAACCAGGAGCACGTGGGTGTACTTGCAAAGCACTGAAGGATGCTGACAAAAGCATGTAGTAAAGGGCTGTTCCCAGGACACGGCCATACCTGACACTACATGAGTTCTCAAAGTGAATACCAGAGAAAAATCCTCTCCTGTTTCTGGCAGAAGGGGGAGAAAAGGAACCATTTTGAGATAGCCAGCAGCATTCTGTTCTTAAGAAGGTATGCGCTCAGGAGAATCTATTTAACCAGAGCCTCAATGACCTGGAGGAAGAATACCCAACTCCAGTCTACTATAGCCATCCTGTCCTGCCTAAGAAGGATTAAGAAAAACTAAGAAGCATGTGTTAAGTCCATGATCCAGAGATACAGGCTCTATAAAAAACCTACAACTAACATCATACGCACTGGTGAAAAACTAAAAGTTTTCCCACTAAGACCAAGTATGGATGACAACAAGGTATGGATGCCCCTCTCACCAATGCTTTTCAATATCATATTGGAAGTCCTAGCTAATGCAATAAGACAATAAAAGGAAATAAAAGCTACAAAGATTGGGAAGGAAGGTTCAACAAATACTAAACGTATATAATTGAGCCTACAAGATCTTTACTGCTATGAACCAATCTACATATTACTTAAGGAAACAACATTTAATTACATAACTTAAATTGGAAACACAAAATAAGTGTAAAGAATAAGTGGTATCTTCTTTTAGATGGTAAACACACTACTTTTCTGTCATTTTTGAGACTTCTGATGATTCAAGTTTTCCCAAAGTGTGCAACCTCAGAAGTTCCAAGAAGTCTGAACTAGAATTTAGAATCACGATAATAGGAATACTAGCTGGGGTTGAAAAAAAACAAAGAATTCTTTTCTGCAGAGATAAAAGAAGTAAAATCTAGTCCAAATGAAATTAAAAATGTTATGACTGAGATGCAATATCAAATGGACACAACAGTAAGGATGGATGAAGCAGAGCAGCAAAGCAGTGATCTAGAAGATAAAATTATGGAGAATAATGAAGCAGAAGAAGAGGGAAACAAAGACAAAAGAGCATGATACAAGACTTAGAGAACTCAGTGACTTTTTAAAAAGGAATAGTATCTGAACCACAGGAGTCCCAGAGATGAAGAGAGAGAAAAAAGGGCAGAAGGTTTATGTGAGCAAATTATAGAAGAAAACTTTCCTAGTCTGGGAAAGGACACAGACATGAAAATCCAAGAAGCACAGAGAAATCCCATCAGATTCAACAAAAACCGACCATCACCAAGGCATATCATAGTCAAATTCACAAAATACACAGACAAGGAAAGAATTGTGAGAGCAGCAAGGGAAAAAAAAGTCCTTAACATTTAAGGGAAGCCAAATCAGGTTCGCAGCAGACCTATCCACATACACTTGGCAGACCAAAAGGAGCAGCAGGATATATTCAATGTGCTGAATCAGAAAGAATTCTTAATCCAGCAAGGCTGTCATTCAAAATAGAAGAGATAAGGAGTTTCCCAGACAGACAAAAACTACAGAGTTCATGACAACTGAATCAGGCCTACAAGAAATCTTTTTTTTTTTTTTTTTAATTTTTTAACATTTATTTATTTTTGAGAAAGACAGAGAAACAGAGTGCAAGCTGGGGAGGGGAAGAGAGAGGGAGACACAGAATCTGAAGCAAGCTCCAGGCTCTGAGCTGTCAGCACAGAGCCCAATGCAGGGCTTGAACTCACAAACCATGAGATCATGACCTGAGCTGAAGTTGGGACGCTTAACTGACTGAACCAGCCAGGCGCCTCAGGTTGCAAGAAATTTTAAGGGGGATTCTTTGAGTGGAGAAAACACAAACAGAATAAAAAAGACCCAAAGCAACAAAGACTAGAAAGGACCAGAGAACAACACCAAGTCTACAAGGCAACAAAATTCAACTAAAGTCATATCTTTCAGTATTCACTCTTAATGTCAATGGACTAAACACTCCAATCAAAAGACAAAGGGTATCAAAATGAATAAGAAAACAAGACCCATCTATATACTACTTACAAGAGACCCATTTAATACCTAAAGATACCTGCATATTGAAATTAAGGGATCTATCATGCTAATGGTCATCAAAAGAAAGCTGGAGTAACTATACTTATATCAGATGAACTAGAGTTTAAAATAAAGACTGTAACAAGAGATGAAGAGAGCATTATATCATAATTAAGGGGTCTATCCACCAAGAACACCTAACAATTGTAAACATTTATGCCCCCAATGTGAAAGAACCCAAATACATAAATCAATTATCAAAAACATAAAGAAACTCACTGACAATAATACCATAGTAGTAGGAGGCTTCAATACCCCACTTATAGCAATGGACAGATCATCTAAGCAGAAAATCAACAAGTAAACAATGGCTTTGAAGCACACACTGGACCAGATGGACTCAACAGATATATCCAGAACATTTCATCCTAAAGTAGAATACACATTTTTCTTGAGTGCACATGGAACATTCTCCAGAACAGATCACATACTGGGACACAAATCAGCCCTCAACAAGTACAAAAAGATGGGAGATCATACACTGCATATTTTCAGACGACAACGCTATGAAACTCGAAATCAACCACAAGAAAAAATTTGGAAACACCATGAATACTTCAAGATTAAAGAACACCATAGTGAAGAATGAATGGTTTAATCAAGAAATTAAACAGGAAATTTTTAATTTTTTTTTTCTCTTAACGTTTATTTATTTTTGAGACAGAGAAACAAAGCATAAACTGGGGAGGGTTAGAGAGAGAGGGAGACACAAAATCTGAAACAGGCTCCAGGATCCGAGCTGTCAGCACAGAGCCCGACGCGGGGCTCGAACTCACGGACTGTGAGATCATGACCTGAGCTGAAGTCGGACGCTCAACCAACTGAGCCACCCGGGCACCCCAAGGAAATTTAAAAATATACAGAAGCCAATGAAAATGAAAACACAACAGCCCAAAACCTCTGGAAGGCAGCAAAGGCAGTCATAAGAGGCAAGTATATAGCAATCCAGACCTTCCTAAAGAAGAAAGGTCTCAAATACACAACCTAAACCCACACCTAAAAGAGCTGGAAAAAGAACAGCAAATAAAGCCCAAAACCAGCAGAAGAAAGAAAATAATAGATTAGGGCAGAAATCAATGATACTGAAATTAAAATAACAGTAGAACAGATCAATGAAACCAGGAGCTGGTTCTTTGAAAGAATTAACAAAATTGATAAACACCTACCCAGACTTATCAAAAAGAAAAAAAGAAAGAACCCAAATAAAAACCATGAATGAAAGAAGAGAGATCACAACCAACATCGCAGAAATACAAACAATACGAGAATATTAAGAGCAATTATATGCCAACAAATTGTGTAATCTGGAAGAAACTGACAAATTTCTAGAAACATATAAAACTACCAAAACTGAAACAGGAAGAAATAGAAAATTTGAACATACCCATAACCCGTAAAGAAATTGAATCAGTAATCAAAAGCCTCCCAACAAACAAGAGTCCAGGACTGGATAGCTTTCCAGGGGAATTCTACCAAACATTTAAAGAAGAGTTAGCACCTATTCTTTTGAAGCTGTCCCAAAAAACAGAAATGGAAGGAAAACTTCCAAACTCATTTTACGAGACCAGCATTACCTTGATTCCAAAACCAGACAAAGACTGCACTAAAATGGAGAACCACAGACCAATATCCCTGATGAACACAGAAGCAAAAATTCTCAATAAGATACAAGCAAACCGAATCCAACAATACATTAAAGAATTACTCACCGCAATCAAGTAGGATTTATTCCTAGGATAGAGGGCTGGTTCAATATGCACAAATCAAACAATGTGATACATCACACTAATCAAAGAAAGAATAAGAACCATGTGATCCTCTCAATAGATGCAGAGAAAGCACTTGACAAAATACAGCAACCTTTCTTGATTAAAACCCTCAAGAAAGTAGGGATAGAAGGAGCATACCTCAAGATCATAAATGGCATATACGAAAGACCTATCGCTAAGAACATCCTCAATGGGGAAAAACTGAGAGTGTTCCTTCCTCCTAAGGTCAGGAACATGACAAGGATGTCCACTCTCACCACTGTTATTCAATATAATGTTGGAAGTCCTAGCCTTAGCAATCAGAAAACACAAAGAAAAGGTATCCAAATCGACAAGAAGGAAATCAAACTTCTATTCTTCACAGACGACATGATACTCTTTGTGGAAAACACAAAAGACTCTACCAAAAAATTGCTAGAACTGATACATGAATTCAGCAAAGTCTCAGGATATAAAATCAATGTACAGAAATCGGTTGCATTTCTATACACCAATAATGAAGCAGAAAAAAATCAAGGGGTCGATCCCATTGACAATGACACCAAAAACCATAAAATATCTACGCATAAACCTAACCAAGAGGTAAAAAATCTATACACTGAAAATTATAGAAAAGCTTATGAAAGAAATTGAAGAAGACAACAACAACAAAAAGGAAAAATATTCCATGCTTACAAACTGGAAGAACAAATATTGTTAAAATGTCGATACTACCCAATGCAGTCTACATATTCAACGCAATCTCTATCAAAATAACACCAGCATTCTTCACAGAGCTAGAATAAACAATCCGAAAATTTGTATGGAACCAGAAAAGACCCTGAATAGCCAAAGCAATCCTGAAAAAGAAAACCAAAGCTGGAGGCATCACAATTCTGGACTTCAAGCTGTATTACAAAGCTGTAATCATCAAGACAGTATGGTACTGGCACAAAAACAGACACATAGATCAATGGAACATAATAGAGAACCCAGAAATGGACCCACAAACATATGGCCAACTAATCTTTGACAAAGCAGGAAAGAGTATCCAATGGAAAAAAAGACAGTCTCTTCAGTAAATGGTACTGGGAAAACTGGGCAGCAACATGCGGAAGAATGAACCTGGAACACTTTCTTATACCATACACAAAAATAAACTCAAAATGGATGAAAGACCTAAACGTAAGACGGGAAGCCATCAAAATCCTAGAGGAGAAGGGGCGCCTGGGTGGCTCAGTCGGTTAAGCAGCTGACTTCGGCTCAGGTCATGATCTCGCAGTCCGTGAGTTCGAGCCCCGCGTCGGGCTCTGTGCTGATAGCTCAGAGCCTGGAGCCTGTTTCAGATTCTGTGTCTCCCTCTCTTTGACCCTCCCCCGTTCATGCTCTGTCTCTCTCTGTCTCAAAAATAAATAAACATTAAAAAAAATTTAAAAAAAAAAAAAAAATCCTAGAGGAGAAAACTGGCAACAACAACCTTTTAACACTAGCCACAGCAACTTCTTACTTGACATATCTTCAGAGGCAAGGGAAAGTAAAAATGAACTATTGGGACTTCAAGATAAAATGCTTCTACACAGCGAAGGAAACAATCAGCAAAACTAAAAGGCATCTGACCAAATGGAAGAAAATATCTGCAAATGATTTATCAGATAAAGGGTTAGTGCACTAAAGAATACATAATACACGATTCCATTTACGCAAAAGTAAAACACAGGTTAAACAGCATTGTTTAAGAATTAAGACTTATAGAGTAATACTGTAAGGCCAAACAAGGACATGACTAACATAAAATTCAGACTATGTTCACTTAAAGGGATATGATCAAGAAGAGACACTTGGGGACTTTAGTCAAAGCTCTATTTCTTGAACTGAGTGGTAGTTACACAGGTAACTTTAAAAAATTTAGCTTTACATGTTTTCTGCACTTTTCTGTAAACGTGTTAAAATGTCATATTAAAAAAGAAACATTTATATAAACATCCTCAAGTTCTTAAATAAAAAACAATAGGCAAAACATTAACAAAGACTGATAAGCTCGAGATATATTTGAAACGTACATATAAGGTGTATGGGAAAAAGAATGGATCTAAAATATCCTGGGGCAAAGGAATTTTAGTAACAAGTACACAAGGACAGTGAGAATCTAAAAATTTGTTTTCAAACATTCTCTGGCCAAGTGCCCAAATCTTTGTGTAACCCACACCTGAGGCCAGAGGCCAGAGTAAACTTTCAAGTAGTATTTCTAGCCTATGGAATACCATCATATATTATTGATTTATCTTTTCATTTATTACTATCTCTCATTAATCTATAAATCCTTCACAGCTAAAACCTAGACTCACAGGTAACACATTATCAAACTATTGCCAGACTTCTCCTTTCCTTGCACTGTCTATGGTGGGTGAAGGGACAGTACAGAGAAGCTAATATGTGGTGTTCTGGAGTTGGAGGGTACCCAAAATTACAAGTTTAATATCATTAATTCATACTTCAAATTTTTCTTAGATCTCTCATTTGACTATATACATCGACAAATGGACCTTCTCATAAATTTGTTAAAATAGTACTTCTGACTATAAGCAATACTCTAATTCAGTGGTTTTACAAACTGGGTTCCATAGAACAAAGTATCTATGCAATGGCCTCAAGGGCTATGGGGCAGAAAACAAAACTAGTGAAGTGGGCTTCTGGTTCCCTACCACAACCACTACTGCTACATTTTTACTTAAGTTTTATCTGTCTCCCACCCCCAATACTAAACTTCAAGTAAGAATAGGAAGGAGGGGCACCTGGGGTGGCTCAGTTGGTTAAGCAACCGACTTCAGCTCAGATCTCGCAGTTCATGGGTTTGAGCCCCATGTGAGGCTCTGTGCAGACAGCTCAGAGCCTGGAGCCTGCTTCAGATTCTGTGTCCCCCTCTATCTCTCTGCCCCTCCCTGTCTCACGCTCTCTCGCTCTCACTCTCTCTCTCACTCAAAAATAAACATTAAAAAAATTTATTTTAAATGAACAGGATGAAAAAAAGTTTTCCTCTAGTATTAAAAAATTATATGCAATCTGGAACCTCACCAAAACTAAAAAATCTTTGTTCTGTTCTGCAAAACACCTGCGTGTTAAGAGAATGAAAAGACAAGTTACCAACTAGGAAAAAAATATTTACAAACCATAATACTGACAAAGGACTTACATCTAGAATATTGTTAAGAACTCTGAAAACCCAATGGTAAAAAAACATCCAATTAGAAAATGGGCAAAAGACACGAAAAGATATTTCACTGAAAATGCCAAGTAATAAGCATGTGAAAGTATGTTCAATGTCATGAGCCACTAGCTAAATGCAAATGAAACCACAATGAGACACTACTATACACTTATCAGAATAGCTAAAATAAAAAAAAATTGTGGTAACACCAAATGACGGCAAGAATGTGGAAACTGGATGGATCATACATTGTTGGTGGGACTATAAAATGGTACAGCCATTCTAGAAAACAGAAGCAATTTCTTATAAAATGAAACATGCACTTACTTTCCCAGAGAAATGAAAACTTACATTCACACAAAAATCCATAGACAAATGTTCCTAGCAGCTTTATTAATAACAGCCCCCCCCAAATGGAAACGACTCACATGATGGGGTAGACACACTGGGGTACATGCGTAGTACCATGGAATGTTACTCAAAATGAAAAGAAGGGGGAAAAAAATGAAAAAGAAGGAACCATTAGACATGAGCTCTATTTGGATGGATCTTAATAAAATTATAATGAGCAAAACAAGCCAATTTCAAAGGGTACATTTACATAACATTCTTGAAATTGCAAAATTAGAGAGAGAGAACAGATTAATGACCCCCAGGAGTTAGGAGTTAGGAGTTAGGGGTGGCTACTGGTGTAGCTACCCTGGAAAACAGTACAGAGGTTCCTCAAAAAGCTAAAAATAGAACTACCCTACAACTCAGCTATTACTAGGTATTTACCCAAAGGATACAAAATACTGATTTGAAGGGGTACGTGCACTCTGATGTTTACAGCAGCATTATTAACAATAGCCAAATTATGGAAAGAGCCCAAATGTCCATCAACTGATGAAAGGATAAAGAAATGTGGTGTGTACACACACACACACACACACACACACACACACACACACACAGGAATATTACTCAGCCATCAAAAAGAATGAGATCTTGCCATCTGCAACAACATGGATGGAGCTAGAGTATATTATGCTAACTGAAATAAGTCAGAGAAAGACAAATACCATATGATTTCACTCATATGTGGAATTTAAGAAACAAAACAGATGAACACATGGGGGGTGGAAAATAGAGACAGGGAAACAAACCATAAGAGACTCTTAACGACAGAGAACAAACCAAGGGTTGCTAGACGGGAGGTGGGCTGGGGATAGGCTAAATGGGTGATGGGTATTAAGGAGGGCACTTGTGATAAACACCAGGTTTTACATGTAAATGATAAATCAATAAATTCTACTATTACACTATATGTTAACTAACAAGAATTTAAATAAAAGTTAAAAAAAAAAGATCCCTAGCTAAATCCTACGCACAAAAAGGTTTAAGATGCACTGTTTTATACATCTGGAATGTCTTTTTAAGTTCATCTATTTATCGATTTTTAGTAATCCTGACACCCAATGTGGGGCTCAAACTCATGACTCCAAGATCAAGAGTTGCATGCTCTTCTTCCAACTGAGCCAGCCAGGTGCCCCAACATTTGAAAATGCTTTAAAAAAAACTTTTAAAAGCTTTAGAACAGGGGTATTTTTCAAATCACCAACGTTTTTATTTTATACTGTGATTTGCCTAAAACACACGGCACACTTATTATTTTATTTTACCTTGTGTCTTAGCCTCACTTCACTAGTTCTGCATCTCAAAATATGTCTTACTAATACCGTTAGTATTGAGAAACCAAGACATTAGATAAAAGCTGAATCACATAAAGGTTAGCTGATTTACTCAAGGTTACCTACCTAGTTTAGTGACACAGTCACCTCACTTTGATTCACATATCCTTCTCTCGGTCAACTATTTTTAAGAAACACTGCTACCTTGCTGAATCCTTAATGCCATATACCACTGATTCTCAAACTGGTTGTGGTTACATCTAGGCACATGGACATGGGCAGAGTACAAAACCTAAATTCAATTACAGTAAAGTACAAACATAATACCATTTTTAAAATTTTAAGCACTATGTACTCCTGTCCCAAACTGTGGCATGAATAGGGCACTGATCACCAAGACTGTGCTTATAAAAAGCACTACTACATGTGTGTAAGACAGCTGTTTTCAACTTCATCTCCCTCTGCTTACCCTGGAAAATGGAATTTCAAGTCTACGTAATAAGATGTTGAGATGTATAATGTCCTAATGGATGAGACAAAATGAATTAGCAGAAGAGAAGTAGCTGGTAGGCAATGTCTTCTCCACACCTTATCTAAAAGTCTTGCTATCTAAGCATTCTGCTTAAAATGACCAGCAAGAATTTCCTGAAAAGCTATAAAAAGCAACAAATTTGGAATGCTATTTAAAATCAATCATATGCACACCATTTTTTTCAAGTGACATGATGCTCACTATGGCACTGCAAATTGACAATAACATCTACCTGAATAAAAGCTATTGTTTTTAGAAGCATACAAAAAGCACTACCATTTTATTTATTAATTAGAAAATAAGTGAAATCACTTT